>NW_017296881.1:2474058-2480334 GCF_001594075.2 Trachymyrmex cornetzi | reverse complement strand
TTCCCCCCCCCCCTCTCTCTCTTTGTCTGTCTGTCTGTCTGTCTCTATCTCTCGCGACAACAGGCTTCCCTTTGAGCTTAATTCGATATCACGCAGTAGCGATCAAAGCACCGGATTTCGTGGCTGAAATGGCGGATTGTTCGTGAAGTCGGTACGTGTCGACGACTGGATTTCTCGCCGTCTCGTCACTGACCGCGGACGAAATCCCGCTTTGTTGCTCGTAACGACGGTTCGAGCGAATGCGGATGTCGGCATACTGAAGGGACACCGACAATTAAAAGTTTTACTAACGTTGAGTAAATTGTTCCTCGTTAAACAGAATGTTGAACACAAATTATTAATATATCTACAGTTATTACATATAACACAATCAAAAATAATATATTTAAAGCGTAAATATCAGGTATATAATGCATAATATATTTACTTATTATTTAATAAAGGAAAAAAAGAACAATTTTGAAGAGTATCTTTTAATACTCATTTTGATAATCAACATCAGCAAAGCTACATAAAAAATTGTAAATTTTATATATTTGGTGAATTTTAATGTCAGAATCGTGCTGACTTCTTTTTAGCTGTAATTCCATGTAGAATGATTTATTTTTGTTAACATTGTTAATGACCTGATAGAGGTCGAAAATCTGTGTGCTTCATTGTTTATTACAATTTCAGATAAGTTTTAGCAATAATCATCTAGCTTGAACATAATCAATCAAATAAAATGAAATATATCAAGGTAAATCATAAATTTATATATAAGTATTTATTATATAAATATTATCTGTTTCTCTGATATTGATAAAAATAAGAAAATTGCCAAACACAAATTATTAAAAAATATATATAAAGAAACATTTTTTCGCTATTAATTTTAAGAAACGTAACTTCCATTTTCCGTCTAAAATTCTGTCTTCAGAAATACACACAAATTTATGAATTCAACTGTCAATATCGTAAAGAAAAAAAATGAAGGTTTTAGGTTTTTTTACAGCGTATATCAATCCCGAATGTTCGCAAAATGATGGAGATTCTTGGTTGTATAACTTGCGAGATATAACTTCATGTGATATTTTCGCGCGTTCTTCTGGAGCGACATGTTCGGAAAAAAGGCGGGAACTACCCGAAAAATGTTCATCCTAAATCCTGAAGTCCCTATTCGAAATAGCGGAAGAGCAGTAAAAAGAATAAGTCAGGACGATACGTAAAACTCAACAGAAGATTCAAGAGCTTCTTCAAGCCGTAACGCGAGAGCCATCCCAGTCATAAAATCCCCGCATACCGTAAAAGAGACTAGTCGAAATCTTATTTCCACAGCGATAGCTGATAAGTCTCGGAAAGTTTCGATCCGTTTGTTCGGTTTGATCTTGTGATAGTTGACTTTCGACTGTGTTCAGGTTTTCTTTCTTTTCTATCCTTTACAACGAATTGATTCCACATCTTCTGCTCGTATGAACTTCTGCACTTTGTATCAAATTTTTCTCGATATGAAGCGTAGGAATTTGACCAATATTTGTCAGAATCGCAATATTTGATAGAATCGCAGAATCAATCGATGTGTGGAACATTCAATTTTTGATATATCGTTAGAAATCTATCTTAACAAAATTGAAAAATTACGGAAGAAAATCTTGATGTAAAACAAAGTGATTAAAATTATAAAATCAAAATTTACATATTTATATAGATTAATAATTAATAATTTATATATTTCGAAAACGTTAATATTAATTAATAATTCATGTTGAAAATACATATCGTAATAATTCTCAAACTCTAATAATAACAATAACAAACTCAATAATTTAAACATTTAATTTTTTTTACTCACAATAGGAGCAAAAATATTAGTACTATATACATACTTGAAATAAGATAAATAGATCTTGCTCCGTTTTACTTTATCACGCGTTCTTTAGGAAATGAACAGTAAAATGCCAAGCAAAATCGCTTTCGCTTTGGAAGACTAATAATACCGCGCATCTCCCGGTAAATTACACCGCGGAAAAATGCAATTGTGTCGCCTACAATGTGCCGCCGCTGCAACACGCTCTGCTATCCGTTTCCAAGCGTGCGCGCACACGCGTCCTGGCAGCTTTAACGCGGCGAGATGATACACGACCCAGCCTCGTTGGCTCGTTGTTAGTTACAGCGACGTTGCGAGTACTGGGCAGCACCCCACCGAGAGAGATCGGATAAGAAGAAACGAAGAAGAAAGCCGGAAAGTATGTCGTTGCGCGCGAGCGCGAGAGCGAGCGTTGATTATGGGAGTCGTTGTCGCCGTCGCCGCCGTTGTCGTTGCAACCACGTGCATCCTCTATCGCAATTTGCGGCGCGAGCGTGCCGCATCCACGCGAATGAAACGTTCGCCTTGAATGGGGAATGATTATTACAGATATACGACGCGGCGCGTGCACGCTCTCGGTACCGTAATATTTCTCGCGCCTGTTTCGCGCGTCGTCTTTCACGATGCTTTGTCTTCCAGCGAGCAGCAACTCGCTCCGAGCGTTCTTCTTAAGCTAGACGCTGCATTTTTATGCATATTAAACCGCACCATTTCTATCACTTGTACGTGTCTCTTTATATAAGGTATCTCGAAAAACCTTACTTTCGCGCGTGATATCCATTATCATTGTAGCATTTTTAACTTCGCTGATATTTTTGCATGGATCACATTATACCCGGTTTTCTTTTTCCAATGCTTATAACTTTTTTATGAAATATACGTTTACTTGATACCGTTATGTTGTTTAATGTCTGGCGCGTTTGAAGAAAAATTCTTTACAATTTATTCATTTTTATTAAAGTTATAATTAATTGAATTAGGTTGGATATGCCATATTCAAATGTGTCGCACCGAAGAATTAATACCATCGTGTCAATTGTTATTTTATTAATCATTTGCATTATAATCTTTATAATTGTCAATACAATTATTGAATAATTATAGTATGATGATTACCATATCTTTTATGGTCGCTCAGTAGTATATCACGAAAATTGTGCAACTGTAACAATATTTTCTTTCAAAGCGCTATGCTAATTTTATGCCTCAAGTATATTGATAATTTTGAGCTCAAGTTTTGGTTCATCTCAACGATGACGGTACGCGTAAACGACGAGGACGACGAAGTTGCTGGCGTTCGTGCGATAAGAAGGCACAGGGTGGTCCTAATGGTGTCACCCTGGCTTAAACGTCCGCTTCTACCGACGCGATAAGCGATAATAATATCTATCATTGGTAAGCCGACAAGATAAGCCATCTCACGTCGACAACGTAGTTGAGTTGCGATAATAAAATACTGGGGATTTCGAGCATAAACTGACAGATAGAAGAAAAAAACTTGAACTATGTTACTCGAAAGGTTTCTGATAAATGGCTGATAACTGACCAATGCATTAAGTTGTTTTAATATAAGACGTCACCCGTCGATCGAGAACAGCAAGTGTATGTACATCTTTTAATTGCTTATTTAATCCCTTCACTTAGAGAGAGCAGAAAAAGATTGCAAGCTGAGGACACGTTAATCTCCAGTTACCACAATTATCTAAACTCGGCAAAACACAGTGAACGCGGTCGTGCACGCCACCGCAATTACATCCACAACTGGATGTGCAACCGCTTTTTGCGTGCAGCACAATCGTGTACGCTAATTCACGGAGGCTTTGGTCAGGCCACACTGCTGCCTGCCTCTATCTTATTGTTAAACGTGGGGCTGCAATTATCCTGATTTTTTTCAGAACGACCGAGAGCGGATTGCGAAAGCCTTGAGAGCGTATCGCGACATAAAACTCGTTTCTCATTAACGAGAAATGTGGTAATACCTTTTTTTTTGTCTGATTAATGAAATTTACATTATGGAAATTTAGATTTATGATATTAATATAAAACTATGTTTGTGTGATACGCAATTCGAAATTTGTAAATCATTATTGTCCTGTAAACACAGCTTTACAAAGACTCTGCATTAATCAAGTTTTTATTAATAATATATGAAATATACTTGTAACAATTTCTACAAAGCATTAAATTTGATATATTCGTAATAATAAGATTGTAACTTTATAGAATATTTTTTTTTAAAACTTGAATGTCATATATATATATATATACATATATATACATACACATATATCTCTTTCTCTCCTCTCATAGTAACTTGACACTATCGCGGTACAGCCCATACATCCGCCTGCGAAATGCATCCGCCGGATCTCGAGACCACAAGGCAGAGTATAAAGGGTGTGTATAACACGTGATTCATTGTAAATGAAGCAAAGTATCTCCTGCAAGTAATTGACTCGAGATTATCGGCACTTTATCGACGATATTTATTGGGAGTAAGGCGCGGGATATTTCTTTTCGTTTCGTCGAGGCTGGGCGGGAGAGACTAATTACGATAAATTTTCCTTTGTCGAGCTATCGAAGTGGCGTGAAGGGATACAAAGATGCCGATACGGCAAGAAACAAAGTATTCATGTCGTTATTTACTCGTTTTAAAAATCTCGACATCAAATTCCGCATCTCACAAAAATAATCATTTTTATGAGATGATTAATTGCGTATACATGTATAAAAGTTATGTATAATTTAAATATAAAAATATAGATTTATATATAAATTCTTCTTATTAGAACTTATCTAGTAATGTATAAATTATAAGAGTAAAAGCGACGTTGAAATATAATTTATCTAATTCATAATTATCTATAATATAGATTTATCCCATCTACATATTTTTCAAATTCCTTATAATAATATGTACAATAAATACATTTTTTTTTCTATTAAATTATTTATTCGTTGCTATAAATATAAATTAATATTCTCGTGCATATTTTTGAATAAAAGATCTATATATCAATATTGAATTTAGAAAATTTTATAACAGATCTTCCCATAAGAATCGCATTACCGTTAAATGGAGACTCAGTGATGTACGAGCTCGAGCTTAACCGTAAATCGACGCATCAAGATTCTCTGATCCTTCTCGATGTAGCGAACGTATATGCAAAAATAGCGAATTATGTAAAAATATTACGTTCAGCTCGGCGGAGCTTCTTTCAGATCGGGTCACGATCTCAGATCGCAACCCCACGCACGACATTTCCAGTCGACAATGACGCTCTGGGCGGCATACGTAAACATATTTTCTCACGATTTGCATCGTGAAAGCGTCATACATCGGACCAGGCCCGGTGTGAGTAGTCGTCTTTATGCAAAAAACACGATTAAACTAGACGACGTTATGATAACGTCATATCTGATAAGACCATAAACATCTAAGGAGTACAGGATGTTACTAAAGTGCTTGGATAAAAAATTTTGCGCTACAAATATGTATAAGAAAGCAAAATTTATCTAACAAACAATATACAAAAAAAACATAGCATTATAAATGTACTGAGAATTAAATAAAAATGACTCAAAAAATTGAATTCAATTTCAAAAATGAAAAATTATATTCTTCATTCAAAATTTCAATATTCGTGTTGCAGAAGTGTTTGAAAAATATTTATTATTAAAAATTGAAAAGCTGCGGTCATAAATGTCTTGATTTTTTACAAAAAAATCCATTCTAAATTGATTAAACAATGATATGATTAAGAGAAAATCCTTTCACCAAGCGATGCATAAGCATATTGTAATATATCCGGACAGTGGCTATAGTTAGCTCTTCATTGTATCGATTGAGAGCCATCATAAACGCGTTAGGTCTATATCATTCCCTCTATTATATCTTTCAATTAGAGACCGCCTAAGCCGCGCGGTTTTTCCGTGCGATGGCTGAGATTTTTACGCAACGAAGCTTTTGTTTATGATCATCTACGTGGGCGTCCCTCACCCACATCATGGAGTGCGGGTTTGGTGTCTCCTCATGCCCACGTCTGTCCGCATAAAGAAACAGCCGACGGTACAGACGCGGTTAACGGTACTCGCGAGGAGTTTCTCTACCACCACCTGGTACACTCCATCCACGTCCGCCTGCCACTACTTCTTCTTCCTCCACCTGACCTGATTTCCTGACCCACTACCAGAATGAGAGAGACGTGTTCCCGACCACTAATTCAATTATGGCCTTTTGTATCGAATCTTTGTTAATTTTCAACAACTAATAGTAGTCCGCTCGATATCGAAAAGCGGACACAGTTAAATATAATACTGTAGCATTATATTTAAGACATTATATCAATACGTCGCTATGGAGAACAACAATGTTAGTCTCTGTGATTGAGGAATGAATAATCAGAATATCCTATATCTCGGAAAGAGAG
>NW_017296881.1:2346163-2473915 GCF_001594075.2 Trachymyrmex cornetzi | reverse complement strand
ATAACGCTGCTTTTCATAATGCGAAGTCACGACAAAATACAAATTCAGTGCAAATTCGACGTCAAATAACACTAAAATCGAAAGATGAGACATTCAAGAAATGTTTAGAAGAGAGAAAGAGAAAAGATAATAAAGTCGTTTCTATTTTTATATTCCTAAACGACGCGCGCGCGCGCGCGCGCGAGAGAGAGAGAGAGAGAGAGAGAAAGAAAGACTAATATACATTATATTTAATTCTTGAATGAATTATTTTAGCCATCAAAACATGGGAAACATTAATAAATTTTGTTTATCTTCAAATATTTTTACTTTATACTTTTATTTGATTTATTTCTAAAACGTGTTAAACTTCACGATCCGAGACCTTTGTATAATAAATTTTATTTAGGAAAAAATAAGTTTTTGTACATATCCCCACTTCTCACGATATTAAATACATATCACGAAGCGGCTTCTTCGCATTCTTACCCTTACCCTCATCTTCGAGCAAATGGCAGAAATTCATTTCGCCTTCTCGTAAAGTCAAGAGTACATTACGAAAGCCGACAAAAAAGGAAGGGAGAATTTCTACGTCCGGTCGAGGAAATACCGCGGGAAATCTCATACAGTTATACGTGGCGTTATCTATGATTCAATAGAGTACATATACGAAAAGAGTTCGAAGAAAGCAAGCGTCTGACCACTAGTGGTTTCCTTCTGCGGGCGAGCGAAACGGAAGTGAGACCGTGCAAGACCATCGTCTGTGACGAGCTTTTGCACCAAACCTTTGTTCCCGCGCTTGCGAAAACTTTTGACTCAATCTCTCATAGCGCATTCAGGAAAAGCTCCTTTTTCCTCTAGTTCGTACCTCGCCGGCGACACCTCGTGGATTGCTTCCTTCGCGAAGCACTTCCGCGCCGGTGAGAAACTTGTAAAACGTGACAAAGTCCTCACAGGGCTCAGGGTGTTCTGCTTCACGCTACGAAAATATCCGGGTAACGAGGAGGACTTTTACTGAGTAATGTAATGTGTGATGTGACTATTTATTACGGTAATAAAAATCTATAATTTTATATTCAGTATGTACGTGTTTTTATGTACAAAAAATTAACTGCCAAAAGTGTATCTTTCTATTTGTATTTCTAATAGTTCATGTATTTTTATTTATTATAGTTCTAATCTATTATAATTTGTTTATTAATTCAGTACAAATAAATTTGTCTATTATCCGCACTTTGTATTTATATCAATTCTACCATCAACTTCCTTATTTTGTATATTAAGATTACATCACATAACGTCCTCTTTGAAGAAAATTTTACTCGATGTTTATAGTGTACGTTACGTGTACTATATATTTCGAGTAAAATTTTCCTCGGAGAGGGCGTTTTGGAATGTAGCCTAAATATTTACAAGTGGGATTCAAATTAAAAGTTGAAGCAATTTCATGCATGTAATGGAGTCGCTTTCGAGAAACAACTTCGATTCGCTGTTATCGATCCGCTACTACACGCGAACCTTCAGTTTGTCAATGTAACTGTACATCAATCATAGTCAGAAAGTTTGAGTCTGTTCGATGGATTCATAGGAAACCGAAAATTCACGCTCTCGAGAACATGATAGAGGAGAAGGTCGGTTCAGTCTTCATACATAGCTCATTTTTTTCATTCTGGGAAAGTTAATCATGGTTAATTAGGTTAGTTATCAAATTATCACAACGAGATGAATAATTCTCAATTTACCACAAATGAAAAATGTTTCATTAAAATTATAAAATTAAATTACAGTTAAAATAAAATAACTAAAATAAGGTTATCTAATAATTACTAGCACGTATAATAATATTTAGCTCATGTACGTCCTAACCAAGTGTCTATTTTTAATAAATATAGTCGTATATAACAACCTGGTGTCCAGTATGTGACAACCAAGTAAGCGTCGAGGAAAAAGACACATATAGACTTCTCACATATATCCGTAAATATCATCCCGAGATCGCTGCCAAATGTTTGAACAATCAGGTATAAATGTTTGCTTTTTCCAGGAATATTTTTCAATTCCTCTGTATCAAGTAAACGTAAAATATAGCAATAAAGATGTCTGAAAATGTTGATACGATTTTATCAACACACGTCAAAAGTGAAAAATGTTATTTAAAAATATTATTAATCTTTTATATATATTGTATATACTATTTATTTTATTTAAAATTATGTTTTTTTTATAATTTTATATTTAAATTCGCTCTTTTAATATCTCATATTTGAAGTATCTGTTTTTGACGGCAAATAAGAATCTACATCATAAATTTCGGTCAATTTTGGTTCTCAAATTTCCACATTTTTCGGGGTGTTAACCAAGAAATTAGATATCTTGATAGATGGGACAGATAACTTGATAGATGGGAGGATCGTACGGAAATTACGGGTAAAAAAAAGACGGAGACTGCACGTTCATGTTTGTGGTGGCCTTATCGTCTCGCGTTCAACCTTCAACCTTCTTCTTATCCATCCCACAAGTCGATCCTTCAACCCATGAGTCTCTTGGGTCAAGAACATATAAAGTTTCTAAAAGGAATAAAACTTCTCGTAATCCTCGAAATAAACTTGCAATAAGTATGATACCGAAAATTCGTGTGCGTGATAAACGCAGTGTTCGTAATGTATAACAGAATTTCGAAAAAATTTTTATAGCTATAATTTATTTTAATTATCGATTACTTATAACAATTATTTCCATTTTTTTTCTGATTTTCATATTTACAGGAGTCTTTGTATTTTGCAATAGATTAATCTCAGAAACAAGAGTTTATCTTGATAAACGATACTGTCACAATTTTAATCACTTGACTTACATCGCTTGATCATAAAGTTGGATCCATAATTTCTTTTATCACAAGATCAAATTAATTTAAAGAAATAATAATATTATAATTATCTACAACTACTCTTTTCATAAATTCCGCACGTTTTCGTGCACAAATAAAATCACGTAACGTACACGAAACAGTCGACGACGATTGCATTTCCCTTATTTCCTCTTAACTTTTTTCAGAAGAACGAGGATTTAAGGATATTGTTGAATCGGATTTCGTCTCCGGTCACGCCAGTCGATAGGAACGGCAAGAAGAAAGTTTACGCTACTCGTGGTAGATACCGATGCGATTAAACCTTACGTGCCGCACGGCAGCAGAGAGAGCTTTCGCGATATATCCTAATTCAGATACGATAAACGCTAAAGTTTCAAGTTTGGCGCGAGTCGCCGTGGCTATTTCCGCCTTGGATTTATGCGGTCGTTCACCATATCTGAAGTAGGCCAATACAAAAAGAGTCATTGATTAACAAGGAAGCATTCGGATAATTACGGAGCAAGTCATATGAGATATATTAAACAGAAATTAATACAATATTTAATTCTCAAATATTATCAGGAACATATACGTATCACTTTTCATTCTTGTTATTATTTATTTAATATTTAGAAAAAACCTGCTTTAGGAAATGCCTATACTATATAAATAATTTATAGGAAATGAAGTTTCTTGTAATATTAATAGAGATTGCAAATTGTTATTAAAATTTTCACATAGGTCCGGTTGCACTGACGTCGGTCGGAATTTCTATAGACACAATTAATCGAATCCTCTCTTTTACTTTATATAATATGTACAAACATGTATTTAGAAAAACGATTGAAATATGATTAAAGCTGAGCGATGTCGGTAAAACCGGTCCTTGGAAGAATGTTTTGTCGTTTGCGGTCTATTCAAACGCGACGATAGTTTGTGGTTCCGATTGTGGTCGATGTGAAAGCGTTAAACGGATGCCAAAGTAACCTGATCGATAATACAGGATTACAACGGCATCTATTAAAGGCTTAACACTCGTTTTCGCTATTCACAGTGGACACGTGGAAATTGCACGGCGAAAGGAAAGTC
Organism: Trachymyrmex cornetzi; assembly: GCF_001594075.2. Classification (NCBI taxonomy): domain Eukaryota; kingdom Metazoa; phylum Arthropoda; class Insecta; order Hymenoptera; family Formicidae; genus Trachymyrmex; species Trachymyrmex cornetzi. The sequence goes on along the minus strand of NW_017296881.1, from coordinate 2,469,999 downwards.
TGTCCTCAATGCCAGAAGGAAGCTGTGCCAACGCTTCATACGCGTGGCAACAAACTGACGACTTCACATATCGGAGCTCTTTGCCTTTTCGGGTAAAAATTTTTTATTTAATATTTGTTAAATAATCAATTCGTTTAATGAATCGTACACTTAATTCTAGAGCTGATAAATACGTAGCGTAATATTACTGACAGATAGGAAGTCGTCCTGCTGCTTTATCTCTAATGATTTATCACATTTCTTTTGAATACGACTACATAGACTTCTACAGAACTTTTGTGTTTATTTGATAAAACTTTTTGCCCCTTATATATGTAATACCGTTTCTTCTGCAACGACCTTCGTTACTTTTAACGAGAGATAGCTTTTTGCTGACCTTTTCACGATGGTCGGCCAGACGAAATTTAAAACTCCGCGGCTCCCGATGTCCAACTGATTTCCCATGTTTCCTATCATTTTGAGAATTTCTATTCTAAAGATCCGAGAAATTAAAATTGAAAATCTAAATTTAATAAAAATTTGAACGTAAGCTTTTTAGTGCTTCAAGATAAATATTTTCTATCTTTTAAAAATGTTTCCTTCTATTTTCGACTATGTTACTACGCCCTTTTAAGTACACTACAATTTCTATATGAACGGCCTTATGTGCTCGTAATTCGCGCACAATCGTGCTATCAGATTCTCACCGCATGGCGATTCGCAACAGATGTTGGCCGTTTTGCTTTATTCCATTAATGATGAAGCGCGCAAAGAGGGTTCGCATGATCTGTCCATTATGCGGCCACGTTTACGGCAACTTTGAATACAAAAACGCGAAGCTGATGCCCTGCAAGTCCACTGACGTCGAAAATTCGAAAGCGGTAGGACTTGCATCGCCCATATCCGCGAACTTTCGTATGCGAGCCACGAGAGAAGAATCGTTGGAAAATTAATAAAGAGCATTCGTGAATGTTTATTATTGACATATCGACGATAACAAACGTCATTGTGCTTTTTCCGAATAAAGTGTTTTCAGCGTTACGCTTATTTCGATACTAATATTTCGATATCGATCTTCAACGACAATTATGTTCATCGCGAAAGAGAGAGCTTAATTAACGTACCACGTTTTATTATTTTACATTTTAATAAAGTACTTTATCAATATATTGTTTTGTTTTACATAATCTACATAAATAATTAAGACCCGCTTGATATTTTAAATAACAAATGGATTATCATCCAGCTAAAATTTATACGTTTCTGCTAATGAATGTTTCGAAAACGAGAAATTAATTTACAAGACTAAACTTTTCAATGTAGCAAATTTATTTACAAGAAAACAAAGATACGTAGACAGACTAAAGGCTTGTTTGTACCACGCTAATGTATATAATATTTCTCGGAAACATAAATAATGAAATACTATTTCGTAAATTTACAATTATACGTAACATCAAAATATTATTTCCGTGAGAAATTATTCATTAGCGGACATTGAGTTATCAAATTGAAATAGTGATAAAATATATATTGAACCGTTGAAAAAGATAATACAAGACATGAGTATTATGAAATAATTCGAAATGAATTTCGATCTGAAATTGTTTGATTATTTCCTAGAATTTTATTATGTTTTCTACATGGAGAGAATTTTCTCTTAGAATTTAGCCTGAAAATCATAATAATAGTGGGACAACATAGTATTTCAAAGAATTGTATATAAGTTTCTTTAATTTACTAATATGTGTCATAATAAGATATGTAATATATTTTATTAATTTTACTAAAGGGTATAGTAAAATTTCAACATTTTAAAATATGTTACGCAGTTTATGATTCTTTATTATTTTAAAAGAATAGATGCCAAGTAGTCATGAATATATAAAATAGCTTATACATTTTTTACCATACAGCATGATATTTTTAATCTGATTTAGTCGCTTATAATTTTACCATGTAACATAGTAAATGATCGATTGTAATCGATATTTATCGGTTATTTTCGTTGTCGAGTGTGTTTCTAGCTACGCTAGAACTTACTCACTTCAAAACATTTTACAATCTGCATTATAATTTTTACTACATCATTTATAAAAAGTCTCTTGTATATTTCAAAAAATCTATCGTTACTGATAATATTTCATTATTGTCAAGTTGTCCCAAGCTTATTACCAAACATGATGAAATTTGTAATGAATTTTGCGGTAAAAAATAACGAAAAATTCTCTCCGTGTAGAGAAAACGAAATAATTCTGATTAGAATCCATTCCGAATAATGATGAATTTATAATTTATTTTATAATTTCGACGAAGAAAAAAGCTGCAAGTTGGCACGCGATCCGTACGATACATTGTTGTTTCAATATGTAGTTACGCGCGAGATCATCAGCTCCCGGACGATTTCCATAATGACTTATTATGCCCGTAATTAAACCGCGGATTTTGTTGTAATCAGCGGCCATAGCGGCAGTTCGAATCGGTTTACCGCAAACAACGCGATTGAGCGCCGCGCGTTTAAAACAGTAATTAGAAATGCGTTCGCAAATTCTGTTCATTAATATGTTACGCCCCAAGTGTGCGTTTTCGCTGCAAAATGCGCGCGTGCACCGGTTTATGTTTATCGCGCGCGCAATGAATTTATGCTTCTAGAAAGCAGCGCGCTTTTGTAAATCACAAAGGACGGAATGCAAGCGGAGCGGGCCGTCGCAAAGTGGCATGTTATTCCCGTGGATTCCGACACTGAAAGCAACCGATGGTAAAGCTCACGCTCCGAAACGACCGAACAATGTCTTCTCCACGAAAGGTCTGCACAAAGACAACAGCCTTTATTAATTTTAAGTGAACTAAAAATTACGGAGTATACGAACATAATCCAGATAAAAAGCGGGGAGTTTTATATTTTTCTTCTTTTTCGCTTCTGTCAATTCTAAATTAATTAAAAATTTTGCGATTATTATTACAATACTGAATAAAAGTTTATTATGGAATATAACATAAATAATATGTATTTGAATAAATGCCGTAAAAAACATTTTATATTTGCATTAAAACTGGTCTACTAAAATCCTCGTTAAAATTTTGTTGAATTTTTAAAATACTCGAGTGTTAATTTTACATAATATGACTATGTTATTTAAACATTTAAATTTAAATTGATATTTAACATTTTTTAGTATTAAAATAACACAATTTGTGAACAAAATACATAAAAATAATGCATTTAAAAATATAAATTTTAAGATAAATAAATGTTAATTTAATACATTATAACTGTTAGTTCTATCGGAAAATATGCTTTCACAGTTTGCTTGCACATTATGTCAGTATTACATTTTTGTTAATTTTTATATATAATATTTGTGTTACTTTTTAATATATCTTGTGTGAAATTAATACAAAAATTAGAGTTTGGAACAGTAATACGTGTTTTTAACACAAATTTTACACAAATTGTATACAGTATACAGCCAAGACTATGTAAAGGCTATGATACAAAAAGTTTAAACAGTAAATTTTAAACAGTAAAACTTAAGCAATAAGCAATAGCAAATCGTCATTTTGGATTTGCTACAGCATGTTTACACTATTGCTGTTTACGTTTTACTGCATATTTTTTTGTATGTGTCGTAGCTCTTAATCTAATATTTATATATTTTTACAGTTGAAACATGGAAATATCACGACGAATCAATACGTTGTCCTGCGTGTGGAGTGAAAAAGATGCCGATAATACTACAACAACAAAAATTCACGAGTTCTCGTCTGGTTGCATTTTGCTTAATGGGGTTAGTCATTAAAAATTCTTATAATTGACTATTTAATAAAAGCGGTGAAAAAAATGCGCTGCAATTGCACCTTGTTAATATGTATGTGATAGAAAAGAATACAAATTGCTGGTTACATAACTTTGATATCAATCGCAATGCGTGCGTGCGTAAAGTAATATTCATATTTATTTATTCAACGCCATAAAAGCGTCATGACAAATCGATAATTTAATATTAAATAAATAGAAGCAATGGAGAGAAAAAAAGAGGGATTTCGTTCGCACATTTCGCGTAAATTCGCACCGATAAAGCAATATCAGTAAAACAAGTTTTCAATAATCGCTTATTAGCGGCGGTAAAAACGACGCTAATTAGCGAGGCGCACCTGCGGATTCTCTGAATAGTCTCTCCCCTATAATATACGGGTTTTTCAAAAGACCAACGCGCGGCCATAGCGCAAAACGGTTAAAGCGTGAATCGTAATCATTAAATCCTTTTCGTTAAATTTAATCCTGGTCGCGAGTCCGTTTTCAACGAATTGAATTCATAATTTCGCGACAGAAATCGTGAAATTACTCGCTCTCATAAATCACGAAGAGTGACTGCCGATAAGCATGTAATACCGTATTTCAAAATGAAATATATTCACTTCATTAAATCTGATTAGCGAAGTGCAACATGATATAAGCTTCATCAGGAAATAATCTTCTTTGTGATACATTTACATGGATTTTTCCCCACATGCATTTAAATATAATCTTTTATCTGTTATCTTTTGTAATTATATCTATTATTTCTGAACTTTTATTCATTATACGTAAGTCTATTAACTGATAGATACATGAAATAAGATAATGAAAGAAACAAGGCGTTCATTTGTGATTGTTTGTTAATTGATAGATATGATGAAAGAAACAAGATCCTAGTGATATTGTCTGCTGATTGTTTCAAAGTATACACTTGTTGGTATATTTATTTCAACTTACCACTTCATCTTAATCTATTTTTTAGAACGAGAATCTAGAAAAGTACACAATACAAAGCAATATTAAAATCGTAATAAGAATAAATTGCAATATGTTAAGTTTCATATTTTCCAACAAAAGAGAAAGAAATATACGCTTATTTCCAACTTTAATTTCATAAAGTTTACAATTCCATATCCTACACAATTTTGCTCGCGAAATCAAGTATCTCATTATTTTTTATTAACGGAAAACTAGGACGAGCGTAGCATTGATACTCTTCTTCTTGCAGATGTTGGCCCTTCTGCTTCATACCGTTACTGATGAGACGGGACAAAAGTGTGCGCACGCTATGCCCGTGTTGCGGTCACGATTATGGGATTTGTACGCGAGCAGAGAGCAAGCTGATTCCCTGTTCACCCAAATATACGTCTAGTCGAGGGAAATTGAACAATTTTGCAAATTCACGACTGTGTCATCTTCAGACTGAGTGCGACTCGAAAATACAATCGAGATATCGCCAGGTGAGCAGCATCACACCGTTACGCTAATCGCATCAACAGATTAATTCCAATATGTGTACACTATTTACCAGTTAACCTTAAGATATCGACTAAAATTTCGAAATATTAGTATTAATGATACAATACATTTTCATTAAAAAACATGGAAATAATTTGTCAGATAAATTTTTTAACAGCTTTTACAGTGAATTAATTTTAATAATATCTAAACATTTGAAATAACATTTTTGCTAGCTATAATAATTTTGTTATAAATGAAAGATTGCATCTACTATTCTCATAAACTGAGATACACTGTTAAATTTTATAGGGTCAAATTAACTCAATGTGAGTCGCCACTGCTCCTACTAAATATATCGTTATTTTTTATTAAAATGATAATTAAATTTGACACTATATAATGTTAAATTGATACTGTACAGTGTCAAATATAACCATTGTTTTAGTAAAAAATAACGATATTATTGAGTAGGAGCAGTGGCGACTCACATTAAGTTAATTTAACCCTATAAAATTTAACAGTGTATAATTACTTTCATATTTACCTTTAAAATTTCATTAATCTTTAACTCAAAAAACATCCTTCTCTAAAATTAATGCTTTAGGAGAAATTGATGCGTCATATACGCTTTATATGCTTCATTCAATAGTCTCATGTACGTTCATTACGCGTCATTACGTTGTCGTAGAGGGGAATAAAAAAATCGATACTTATCCGTCTATCGGTTGAAAGGCGATACACAGATAGCGTGCTAACATCAACGACGTTTCTCGTATGACAAAGAAAACACTTTCCATGGATGACGAGGCCGCGAGAGCTCTCAGGGTCTTGAAGGAGCGTCCTCGGCAAAGAGAAGAAATAAAAGAAGGCGGATCTCGTCACTGCCGGTCGCAATCGAAGTTATCGCACGGATACGCCTTTTGTGCAAACCAGGTCACGGTGAGTCGTCATTATCGCGATATTTTATATAGGTGGCCCACCGTCGTTGTCGGAAAATATTTTCAGGGCTTTTCGGACGAGATCGATTTTCACGCGGCGGAAATTTGATACGACACTCCCCATGACAATAGATATCTTAAAGTTGTAGCTTTTATTGAAATCGTGTTAAAAATAGTACGCCTCAATTTATTTAAAAATGATCAATAAATGCGTGCATGCATCATATATTTTTTATAAATAATATTTTATAAATAATAAATATTTTTTAATTAGAAATTTTTCACGAAAAATTCGCTGAAAATAATCCGAAATTCACCAAAAAATTATACCTATAATTTTTCGTTTATTTATCGCGAGAAGTGCATGCGTCATTGAGATCCAATTATTTTTATTATTACAAAATATTAACAATAATTATTATGCATAATAATTATACATTTATTAATATAAAAATAATAAAATGTAATTTGTGATCAATTTTCATTTTAGCGTTATTTTGATTTTTGCGAAAGACATGTAAAGTGAAGTATTGTTGATACCTTTTATCTATTGTTATTATCGTACTAATTCTCAAATTTTTAAAACGAATGACCGAATCACATTTTGCAAATGTTCACAATTTTTATCGTGTGCAGAATCGCGATTCGTCGTACGACGAGTGTAGCAGTGACGATTGCGTGGACAAAAGATGGGATCGTTGGCGCGACTTGAACAAGTCGAAAACTCCAAAAACTTGGGGACAAAGCAAATCCAAAGAAAGCACGAGGATGGCGACGGACGATTTTTATGCAAGACAGGTTTGCTGTCGGGAGTGCGGCTAAAACGAATAAAGAGATGGTCGAACGAACGAGGAACGGTGGACGAACAAATGTATTTGCACATCGCTCGCGAAACGTGAACTGTTACTTCATTATTCCGTGTAAATTCAATTTTGCGGAATTCCGTGGTAGGGAAGGTGAGTTCCCCGACGTAGAACTTAAATGGAAACTTGCGGCACAAACAGTTTCACGCTGCGAGAGACACGATTTGCGTTCCCGGCTGACTGACAATTTCGTGGAGAACTTTACGAAACAAGACAAGACGAGACGAGACGCGACACGTCGTATTATTACTTTATTAATCACCGTTAACAGATTTTTGAATATACGTTCCTTTTTCTGTCCTTTAGAACAACACTCGCTTTTCGTGAGAACAAAGACAGAATCTTTTTTTTTATTCAAACATATTTACACAGCTATTCATTTATTTTTAGATAAGCTTTCACGAAATTTGTAATATCGAACGTTAAAATAAAATACCTCTAAAAACGGTTGAAACCTTCGTTTCTGAATGAAATAACGTTTCAATGATTATTTTTGTGTTAAAAATCTAAAATTCTTTTATATCAATTTTTCATGCTTTTTTTTCCAAAGCTTCTATAGTTTCATTTTCACAATCGTATATAAATCGAGGGGATTTCTACATGATAGCATGTAACAAATATTTTTCAATTATTTCATCTCGCTATTGTAATTATTTAAAATTCGAAAATAATTATTGACAAGATTTTTCGCGATATTTGTTACAAAGAGTACAAAAACGTTCCTGTAAATTACACTGAAGCGAGGTGAGTTTCGGATAAACGAGGTATTCTCTAACGGGAGATTTAATAGGCGTACTTCAATTTATCGACGCGTTTAAGACATAAAATAAACGGATCGCCGGGACGTATGAATGGTTCTCTACTTTCTTTCTTTTCCATCGAACGACATTCGTTTCATTTCCTTATTACCTCATTATCTTACGCCGGCCGACTTGTCTACCATGTGCATCCGGATAATAATTTCCCGGAATTCTTTGCCGGCTTTAGCTCGTAAAACGGGAAAAACTCGCGCGTGGAATGAATAATACCGCGCGAGCGAACCACGAATCCCGCTAAATGCATCTATACCGACGAAGGAAATCGCGGTTCAAAAGTGCAATCGTGCACGTTGCACCACAATTACTATCGGCCGCTTTATTAATCACAAATAGATAAAGTATCAAAGGCTCTTTAAAATTTAAATTCGGCTATTCATTTACAAATTATGGATCAAAGTGTGATATAATTCATTTTATCAAGCGCGTTTTGATGTTAATAATTAGATTAATATCTCTATACCAATATAAAAGAGCTATTTTATGTTATATATTACATTTATATCTTTTTCTATAAACGATTTTATTTGTGATTTTTAATTTCTTTTTATATAAAAAATAATGCAATAGTATTGACAAAATATTAAAAAATCTTTACAAACATTACCACATGCAATTTAAGATTGTAGGGGTTGTTAACGTGACGTAACGATTTTATTTATACATTCTTATTTCATTAAAACTTTCTCAATTTGAGCATACAGATTTTAAACAGAGTTAAACTTAATCATACGGCGCATCTTTATTTAATAAAAAAATTGTAAATTTTCTCTAACGAATTTACCTATTCACTACACACATTATATCGCGCTGTAACTTCCCCCTTGGAAAAGGTACGCTCGATTGCGTAATGTGTTTCGAATTATTCGGAAAGAGATAGAAGCAAAAAGTGCGCCACAGGAGGATGCGAGTAACGTATGCAAATCGCATCCTCGCGAAAAAAAACCGCAAAAAAAGCACCGACGAGCCATACAGCCGCCGATTCCGGTGTTTCTAAATGAGCGCTCGGATTCGCGCTTATCTAAATAATTAGTATGCACCATCACAACCGCATACGTTACGCTCCGTAATAGACGTAGCATATCGCACCGCATAACTAAACAAATGCGATTACGCGTTCGTCCAGTTGGAAGTATATGCGTGAGTAATGTATAAGTTATTATCATACATCTTATTTACAAAAAGCCGACATATAAGTGTGCTTATAATGATTTCCACTGAAATTAATGTTCAAAATTAACCGCAATTAAACGCGAGTTACTTTTATCGAGAAAATTAACTATACTGTCCTCTGAAACAGATTTAATTAAACGTAAGGAAACTAAATTTCATCGAATACCTTTAATAGTCCAGAGTTCATCTATTGCTCGAGTGAGTTAACGGCGCTGTAATTAGTGACGGTCATATCGAAGCACGTAAGGGAAACGCGTGGCTCAGCGCAGCTCTCTCCATTCTGAGCTTAAAAGATGAGTCACTCCCGTCGGGGCTGCTGTCTCCGTCTTTTATTGTTGCCAATAATACGTCCGTGAGCGCTGATTGGCTAGTTATAGGAAGAAGGACGAAAGGTCCTCTCTTCACGGAAGGAAAGTTTTCCCCGAGTAAAGAGAACGCGGCCAGCCAGCTAACCATCGACGTAGCACGTAACGGGCATAAAACGATGAAAGTAATCTCGGCTCTGATCTCGTAGACGGTTACCAGAATCGGCGATCGATACGCCGGAGTGCGCCCGTAAAGACGACTTGATTCCATTCTATTCACGTTACTCCTAATAGAGTTTAGTCCTCTTATTGTCTTCGTGTCGTTGCAGCTTATCTTTAAATGGTAGAACTTATGAATCATAGTCCTCGAATATAATAAATATCGTACAACCAAGAGAGAAAAAAAGAAGAGAGAAAGCGAGCGGAAAACACTTAACTAACGCAACGATTTATATCAAATACAAATTTTGGGCATCATAAACAATATAATAATAACGAGAACTTAAGTCTATAGTACACGTTGCGTTAATACAATAAAGCGCAATTTAACTCGCAAGTGGCAATCAACAATTGAAAAGCTTTATTTCTGACTCGCTTTAAATCCATATCCTTGAAAAATGTAAATTATGTGCCGTCCCTCCGAGAGCGAATGAGTTACAGGGACAGTGAGTATGAAAAATGAAATGTAAATAACGAAGCACAAGTACACAAAATACGCGAATATGAATCTTCTACTGTACTCTCGACTTCAATCTACCGTGGGAGTGCATAATATGCCAGAGAGAGAGAGAGAGAGAGAGAGAGAGAGAGAGAGAGAGAGAGAGAGAGAGAGTGATGGGAGAAAAAAAAAGAGAGAGAGAGAGAGAGAGAGAGAGAGAGAGAGAGAGAGAGAGAGAGAGAGAGAGAGAGACTGTTGAGTGAGTTGCATGATACCGATCGCGAAGATACGCTCGCAGATCGCGCGGGGATGAAGAACACAATGCGAGATCGTCAGTTTAACTAGGCCATGAAAGCGGTACCCGAGCGTTATAAGAAAAGCCATATAATTAGCATTGCAAACGTTTCTTCGCTCCCACTCCCTTCCGGTTTCGTTCCTCTTAGAATTCGTTTAACGCCGGTCTCTACCTTTATTCCCGATTTCAGAAAAATTCAACCGTTTATAGTCTATTTTGCATCCTAACGAGCAAATTAATTAGTCCATGGAGCTTTATTGTAGTTTAACTCAATCTCATTTTTGTCTTCTCTCTCACAAAAAAAGATGCATATTTAAACGTTCGAAGAGTGCTAATATATGTGTCACGTATTGTATACATTGTTAAATTCATAATCTCAAATTATATACAATTTGAATATTTTTAATCATTTGTACTGGTTGCTGTGGCTCCTAAATATTAATTTAACAGACATCGGAATTTAACAATTAATTTAACCGAAGAAAATTATTAAATTTTACTTTTATTATTTGCTAAGTGCATACGTTAATATAGACGTCGTCTATATTACTTTGAAACTAGTAACTAAATGTTATTTAAAGAAAGTGAGTTATTATTGCTTTTTTTTTATATCCAGCAGTGTAATTTTAGTTAGTTCCTTAATTAAGATTTCCATTAAAAATTTAATCTTCCTGCTCGAAGTCGAATAAAGAGGAACTTGATATTATTCATCTATGTGTTGAAAATCCAATTCGAGAAAATATTTTTATTTTTTATTGTTTGTAAATGATTAAAAAGTTATATTTCGACATTTGTCGAACTTCCATTTTAGAATTCAGGAATCTATTTTAGACGTTATACAATATTCGCGCATCATTCGGTATCTCTGTCGTATTCTACTCCCACTTTCGTCCCGCGATGATATATTTCTCGTTTTACTGGAATATCATTCGCGGTAACAGTGTTTTCTCCTTTTTTTCCATTCGGTATGCTTGACTGATCACACAACAAGGAGCCTTAACCGCCTCCTCTCTCTATACTTCTCCTCCTATCGAGAAATCCTATGCTGTTAACTCGCAGACCGTCCTGTAATCAATGCACCATCGCCGTCGTTATGACCACCTACGATACCGATATCCTCTTCCTCATCGAATTTTACGACCGTTGTTCCTCGCGGCGGCTTCGCATATATTTCCGGGAGTCTCTTCTTTTCGACATCTTGGTCTCTCTTTGATGATCTCCTAGCGTTGAATTTCGAAGAATCGAAATACCACAGTACTTCGGGAAAAGGCAATAAGAGAAAGGTTCGGTGGAAACGTTACTCGACGTAGGAACACATAATCTCTTCGATTTCCTCAGAGATTCTGAACAATTCTGAAAGATTTGAAAATTTACATTTTCTTTTAACGGTACATAGGACGTTTTGTGTAACCAACAACTTTTGAAACATATATTCCGACAATTAATTTCCAGAACACTGCATGACGAACTTACAATAAGTTTCATTAAGTTAATTTTTATTTAATAAAAATTTATTAGCTTATTTATAAATTTTTATTATGGTTGAGTAGTAGATTAAATACATTTCTACCTATCCGAAAAATATTACTCTATTTCTTATTATCACGCGTCGCATACACTTTGATTATATAACTCAAATATTACTTTTAATTAATCCTCATTATATTTTATTATCTTATTTCTTGTCCATCATCTCTAAGCTTGTTTTTTTTAATTATCAATATAATAATTGAGAAAAAAAAAACAAAAATATCTTAGGTTCACTGGAAGATTCAATTTCACGACGAAATATGAGAGCAGCAAGGAGAATCATGAACCTGTTCGGCTTATAAACGATCGTCCACCCCATGACGAACGATCGGGCACCCTTTAATATACCAACCACCCGCTCGTGCCGTCTCGACCCCGTAACTTTGCAATGGCGGCCACTTTCAAACTTGGTCTGCGTTCGGTGTTACAGCTTTATAAATGGAGCACAGATTAATTAGAACGACGAATCCACATCGAGTCGGGTCGCCAAGCGGTCGAACTCTAAGTCTTAGAGAAGATTATACTTGAAGAATTACGATTTTCTCCATTACACTATGAGGAATTTTTATTAACTAATGTCTTAACCGCTAATAATGTTGTTCGAATCAAAGACACGATTTTCAAATGTATTTTTATAAAAACATATTTACTGAAAGAAATAAGATACTTATTGATCCTAGAAATTTGTTAATGTTTAGGTAAAAAATATTTCGATAATTCGAACAAAGTCTCATCTATTTTCTTATCTATTTTATTTGTAAAAATACGTTACTGTTGATTTCGATTACTCGCTCGATTACGCGTTAATTGTGAATTATGACAGCAAATTAAATTGTGTCCTTATTTTATACGCACTATCGAAAACTGTAACCCAGCCGCGTCTAATTAAGCCGCATTTGAGAAGCGTAAAGTACATCAAGTACGATTCGCAGATCAACGTCAGAGATCGTGCTGAAAGGGAGAGGAGATTACGTCTAATTCGGTTTCAAGTGAGTGCATATAATCCGCTTGGCGCGTAATTGAGCTTAGATTAGGCGCTCGTGGATTATGAATAGATCGTCGGCAATTGCATTGCGGTAATTAGCACTTTAGCGGGAGGAACGCGAGCCGATAATTCGCCAACCTGCCACGGTGCATCGAATGAGCGAGCGATAGATTCGTAAAGACGGGATGATGCTAATATACGAGATACTATTAGCTGACAAACGCTAACGATGATTTACGGGAATTATTGTATAGATTGATATACAAATATTAGAAGATACCATAAGATTATTAAGTGAATTAATTATCTACCGTTAAGAATTTAATAGGTGTTGAATGAAGAAATTAAATCTTTTATGTGTAGAGAATGAATATTTTTAAAAGATATGATTTAAAATTATAGGATAAGGTATAAGAAGACTAGAAGTGTTTGGAATTTAAGTGATGTTGCGCGAGTTGCGCTTAGAAACATTATCTTATCCGCGCACAGAGAGGACAAGTCCTTCGTACTTTTCCTCTGGCCGAGACTACTTCCCGGTAGTCGCAGTAATGATTCAACTCCGGTTTAATTAGGAGCGGGACGGCCGAGTATACAGCCTGGAACGACACCCTCGCGACGCGACTTCTCTTTCGTCGTCGTCGTCGTCGTTGTCGTTGTCGTAGTCGACACGGCACTTCGATCGTTTGTCGAGCGCTCGTTAATTAATCGCCCGTCGCGTTCGAGAACAAACGAAGCGGGAGCGGCGAGTACGAGCGGAAGGATATAAACGAGGCTACTAAGTTATTCTATTGGAGTCACCGTCTTTCTCGACTCTCCTCTCTGTTCTTTTAACGGCACACTCGGGATGCTCGCGAACCGCGTTGTCGCGGTTGAAACCGCTGTCGCTATGCTGACGCGCGGCTTTAAGCGATCTTACAGCAATTTATCATGTAAAGTGTTCCACTTGCACCGCGTTACTTTCTAATGGCAGTTTCATTAATTATAATTCGAAATTATTTTTTTACATCGCAGTATTGACTACTTTCGTGTAATATAAACTTGATAACTGAATAATATGAACATAACTTTCGAGTAATATGAATATTAATTTTAGGTTAAAATACAAAGGTAATTAATTTAATATTAAGAAATTAACCTTTCGCTGAATTAAAAAAGAATATAAATGCCATTACTCAATTAATTTAAAATAAACATAATTTGGCAAAATTTTTATTTTTTTTACTATAATATATAATATAATATCAAATGATATAAAAGGGAATAAGAATTATCTCAAATAACTTCAAAAAAGTCGATTATAATTTATTTTAATTTGCATAAAAAGATATCATAAGCAGTGTTTTATTAATACAAATTACAATGAATTAATATCAGTTAACAGCAATATTAATGCTATTAAATTAATAATAATTAATATAAAGATAGTATTATCTCTCCATTTAATTCAAATCCTAAAAGTGTTTCCGACAGTACATGTTTGCATTTGAAATCGGAAACCTATTTTCATAACGTAAATGTGCATTTTAATACAATCGTTTCTGAGCCATCTCGCGTTGGTGTAATCTTTTCGAGGGTGTTACAGGATGAAAGAAGATAGAAGACGGCGTTGAGTGTTTTCACCGCACTCAACCATCTCTCGTGTCATCGTCGAGCACTGTGAATATTGCCCCTGTGATCGTTGCGTTGTATAAAGAACGGGAAAATGGCCTGCCCGCCTTTGCATTGTCGCTATACCTGTCGCTGCCATCAACACGAAGATGAGCTTCGCAAGATAAAGAACCGCAGGCTAATTCGCATTTTCACGAGAATGCATTTTTCTCGAGACGATGCTGTCACTAACAACCTGAACGGTGGTGTAACCAGTGATGGCTTTTCCAGCAAAAGCAGTATTGGAAGAATTATTTAAAAACAAATCAACATTCGAAAAAATAAACGAAACTTATGCAGTACAATAATTTCATTTTAATAAATTATTTATTTAATTGAAGGTTTTATTCGATCTACGCAGATACAATTATTTGGCAAATTAATATCCGTTTCTGCTGTGATTAATTTCACCAGTTAATTACGTTGGAAGCCACTTAATGCTAGGATAGTGAAATAATTAATAATTTCGATTGGAAAAATTTTTATCTTATACATATTTTAGAAGCAATTTTTATAGAAAGTTTTAATTTTATCGTTTCTTTACTGTATTTTTATAATACTAACCCATAACAGTTAAGGAGCAAAACCGATACGCACGACACGAAGCCATAGCTCGCGTGTTTAATCGAGATTAGTAAAAGTTTGTTCAAAATTGCGCATTGTACTACACCGACGAAAAGAATCGACGTAACACGCACCATTATGTATGTGCTCGTGTTTTATTCGAGATAAGGTTATCCCGAGTTTGGCGTGCACGCAAGACATCTGCTTTCCGATAGTAACTTTCTACAACCGATAACCGATAGTCCAGATCTATCCAAGTAAATCTTTTTATGTGAAACTCAATGAAACTTTAATCTGAAAATTTAAAAAAACGTCCAGTTTGAAATTAATGCTGAGAGAGATTTCATACGGAAACTTGAAATTAGTCTTTCGATATCTCTATCTCATTATTCTTTCTTTAAATTATTCTTCGGAAAATTATTAATTTTCATATTCATGTTATAGTTTTTTATCACAATTACAGTTTTATTTTCCGAAGTTACAATATTTCGGGCATGAAAGTGTTCTTTTCCAGGAGAAAATAATTTTTATCAAGAAAAAAAAATATTTACATCATGTTTATATTTTTAATTTATATTAGCACGTTTACATTCACACTTCTCTGATTCTTTATATAATCAAAAAGTCACGAGTTATCCACAGTATTCAACTCTCAGCTGTGAATAACACGTTTTCTTTGCAATCTGCGAGATTCTCGCGCTTTGTGAGGGCGAGTCAACCCCTCGGGGAAACATTTTCTATTCGTTCGAGAATTAATATGAGGTGGTAATACCGCGTATTGCGTGGCGGTTTACAGGTCATGCTTTGATTTCGCCATATTCGCGACGAATATATATGCCGACTAACTCTGCGGGGTATCAGGATTATACTGCGCTTTATTATTGTAGAAAACCGTTGCTCGCAGTTAATACAGAAAAGCTCACTGCTTTGCGAGAGATATTGATTTCCGGACTTGTCCCCAACATTTTCCTTCCCTTTTTCCTTCAAATAAAATAAATTCTCGAATAAATTTAGTTCGTATGATTTTTTGAACGCTCGTCCTTTTTTAAGATCGTTCCATAGCTTGCGGAGTCAAAATCGTGGGAAAAAAAAGACGTTAAGAATCTCTTCGATGGAGTTCACTGTTCATGTAAAACTAGAAAGGAGTCCGAAGAATAGAAAAAAGTAGAAGAGGAACTGCGAACAAGGTATAATAAAGTTCGACGTATAAAATATGTCGGCCACGTCGGCGGAACGTAATCCTCATTGTAACCAAGTTTTCTGCCTTAGGAAAGGCAGACGGAAAGGCCAAAGCGAGGGAGTTAAGAGAAATCTATATATGTTTATCTTCGGAGAAGTGTTTAAATATACCGAGTGTATAATCAAGCACTTTATAATCTGAATATCACTGAACATTGATAGAATATATTCTCTAAAAATGTTTCAGAATTACATTATCTTCTACATGACCAATTTCCTGTGTAATATATATGTATATGCAGCCTACGACAAGCTAATTTATCTTTATTTTCAGACTTTATTTTTTGTAATGCAGTATAATGTGCTATGCTAATGTAATCTAAGAACTTTTCTGAAAAATTTTTATTTTCGAGAAATGTTCAAAAGTATTCAGGTCGTCGAATCTTTTATATGAGATATTTTAATATTAATATCGGTCTTTGATGTAATATAGAAAAATCTGCATATTTCTCTCTCAGAGCGAAATACAAGAAAATGTCTGTGGCGTCAAGACATATTTGCACAAAAATTTTAAGATTACAAATTCCTCTCGCGAAATGAAATCGCACGCCGCAAATTTCCCGTCTCGCGCCGCGCGAATTATTTCGCGCGCACGCGGTTCATTTACCGGAGAAAATTCCGCTTTTAGGAATAACCGCCGCGACAGGAATAACCGCAGGCGTGAATCGCGAATTTCCTGTTCTTCGGTATGCAACGCGGCGCGCGATATCAAGTAATACAAGCAATCGTAATTGCGCCAATTAGAAACATCGCCGTTCTCGGAAGTCGAAAAGCGCGGCGGGGAATACATAAATCGCGCGAAAGCGCGACTCTCTTTCCGCGAGCGAATACCTGATAAAGTTAAAACGCGGCGAAAGATGTATTAAGAGTACCACCGGGATAACGCACAGTTCATTCTTCGCGAAGTTAATTAAGTCAGGCTTCCTGGAAATGAAGAAGGAAAAGGAAAGAGTGTCCAGAAACATGCGGAGGTTCGTTCCGCGCGGCACTAAGTTTTTAATTAGACTCTAGCTTCTTCTGGAGAGAGGTCCCTGCGGATCGCAAGAAAGAAGTGAACGCGCGATTCTTGCCGGGATAATAAGGCTGGCAGTTTAGCCTGATAATTTCCCATTTATTCAGCAGCCAATTATCCAGCGGACGATCAGAAAATATAGTAATTCGTATAGGGAGTGAAGTATATGTAACATTATTAGCAACAGTATTATCCCGCGATGTATCAGTTAAAGTTAAAAGCATGTTCGTACTTTAGTTAAAACATACCCTTGATAACGCAAACTGCATCTTGCACGCAAAAGCGGCCGATGGCGGAATTACGTACCTGGAAGAAAAAAAGAAGACGGAATAAATTAATGATCGGAAAATACGAGTAAAAAATTACGAAGGGTGTCATGTAGTATAAATTGCGCGCTCGACGCGATAATAAATAACGGCACCATGTCAACGACTTAGCTTCTCGGCGGCAATAAAGGATTAAAATGCACGCCCGATACGGCAATATCGCGCGTTTATATCGGCGCTTTACGCTCGAGGAAGCAACGACAAAGCTGAAAAGTCGTCGCGTCGTCGAGTTTCCACGATTCCCAGCCAATTAAAACAACTTTTTATCGACCCGGCGGCCCGGCAAGTACAGCCGAGGATCGCCGATGAAGCGGGAGAGACTCCGTCGACAATGGAAGGCGTCTATGCGCAAGTCCTCTTTTTTCAACAAATCAGTTATTTATTATTTAGTCGACTGAACATTGGTTTATCGATTATTGAAAGAATGTTCAAAGAAGACATGTTTAAATGACTATAAAACAGATGTAATAAAAGCAAGCAATATATATTTACATTAAAATGCTATAATAAACCTTGTTAAAGTTATTCTTCGATTTTTCTTTAAATAAAGAAGACTTGAACATTTCTCAATAATTTATATTGGCAGTTAATCCATTATCGTAATGAGTAATGAATTAGCATATTAGATAATAAGAAAGTTTTTAAATAGAAATATCTTCAGGAAAAGAAAAGTCAAAGAACGTAAGAAACATCTGTTCCTTTCCCTTTAGTATTGAAAAGCGAATCCGTCTGATGTTCCTCGGAATATTTATAGCTCCATCACGGTCCGAGATTAGGCTGCTGCAGCTGCACGCTTGTACCTCCTATTGTTCACCGGGATTCTCGCGGCGGTGTCTAGGAAGGGCGTATCACTATCATGGAAGACGAAGAAGAGAAAGCGGAGGAGAGTCAGTAACATTGCTAGAGCTGGAACTTTAATGGCGAAGTTGTCCGCGACTGTCTCCGTGATAAGTTCATAATGCGGCAGCTCCGACGCGACTGCCATTGATAACCGACGTGGCGTAAACTTCGCCAACGACTGCACAGCCAACCACAGAGAGGAATAGCGAGACTAAGAGAGAAATCGAGAGAGCCAGAGAGAAAGGGATGGAGGGAGGGGCAGGAGGGGAATTCACGGTACTTTGGTCTAATAGGTCTCGCAGTTGTGGACTATCGACTAACGTGCTCGACTAACTTTTCGGCGTCAGCCTAGCGGCGGTTGATTTCGTGACAGGCGATCCGACGTTGACTGACATCATTCCGCGTGTTTCGAACTTGCTCTCGCCGCCGGCAAGATATCGCAAGCATCTGTTACTTACACCGTTAACGGGACGAGCTAAAGCGAAGGATGAAAATTAGGAACAAAATTGGTGACAATTTGCCTACGTTGATAATTAGAATTAATTTCCCCGGGATATTAAACGCGCTCGAAAATTTAATTTAAATTTGAATTAAAATTCGAATTCTTTCTCTGTAAACCACGGGTCAATAGCATCCAATTAAAATTTTTCGTCACGTAAACATTTTTCGAAAATTGATTTGAAGAATACAGCTTTGTAATTGTAATTTTGAGTTTTTCTCTGAAAAATATTCGAAAATAGAAAAGTTTATCTGAAAAGAATAATAGATTTTATAATTATATATATATAATTTCCTAATACTTTTATAAAAGATTTAATTTTTAATCTGGATCTTTCCCTGGAACGGAGCTTTCAGTAGCTAAAGCTTAACTCACAAAAATCAGGAATGCCTGTCACAATTTTTCTCCCTTTTTTTGTGCAAATCCACGTTTGTTTGAATGTGCGCCAGCTTAATTTGCAACGGACGATTCAAACGCGTTTCGGTGAGCTCTCCAATTAGCGCGACTTTCACTCGTCTGCAATCGAGTCAGCATTTCACCGGAGTTTCAGAATTTGAGACTTTGGATCGGAGTGTCGTTCAATAAAGGATTATGCATTTCGATCCTGATGAAGTATATGCGATCAGTTTTTCCAGACAAAAATATCCGCAAGAAATACATTCATTTTGTATAATATAAACTGACTATTTACTAATCAGCTTAACAACAGAAGAAAAAAGATAACGAATAATAAGAATAAATTTCCATGTATTTTTCTTCTTTTCTTCTTTTCTTTTTTCCGTCTAATTCCGACGTCTGTATTTACGCTATCTTTTTATATCTCATAACGTACATTTATACGTAGCTATAATTTTTTGTTAATATCTACTTTGTAAGTGTCACTTCCCTTTTGTATTTTAAGAAGATTGCTTGTCCCAGAACACGCAATATAAACTTTATTCCATTCTATCCTATCTTACATTATTCTGTCTTTTCTGTTGCTGTCCAGTGATCTCAGGGTCAACACGAAGTATCCTTTCAACCTTCGCCGGCAGCCTCGCGATAAGCGCGACGTAGTTTATTCCCCTCATCTTTGCGCAAATCGATTCTCATTGCGGGATCGCGCTCGCTGGACAACGAGTCCATAAACGTGACTAATAGCCTTCCCCCCCCCCTTCACTCCCTGATCCTCTCCCGGGATGTCGCGTCACCAGCCGTATTGAAACGCATCTGTATCCGCGAGCAGATGCACGCTCGTAACTTATGAGATATGGAAACGAGGTCCCGAAGCAGCTACTGGGGACAAAGGAGAAGACGGCTTTATCTCGTAACTTGACGATATTACCGTTCTTGACGAGATACAGAAATAAAAAGAGAAATAGAGAGAAAAGATTGCTCACGGGGTGTTTGGTAATATGTACGCTCGATGAACAAAAGTATGTTTTTATTTGATAAACCGTACTTAATTAAATGCGATATTCTCGTAGTGTTCGAAAGCAATTTTAAGATAATAAAATATTTCAAGGTTTTTATATAAATCTAACTATATCGTGCATTTCCAAGTCGAGTATTTTAAAAATTATATCAGAATAATAGGGATCGCTATTATTATTACGTTTTTCTCTTCAATTTCTCTGTTACTCCATTTAAATTTAATATCGTTACAGTTGAAGGTTCGGTGGTTTCGCTTTGAGACCACCACTGTGACATTCTCGTTCGAGCGAGGCCACCGCGCGTAAACTAGAATTTCAAAAAGATACTTTCGGTGAAACACCGGTGGCTGCCAGCCTCCAGAGGGTTAAGTTACAACAGAGCGCTTTATCGCGTGTCGATGGAATCGAGCGCGATTTAAAAGCGCGAGTGGTAAAGCGATACACGGATGACATGCAAAAAAAAAAAGAATACGGTCTCGTACACAAAGGATTTTATCGCGTGCAACAAACTGCGAGAATTGCAAACGATAATTCAAACGCGGAGCTATTTATCGAAAAACGTTAAATGCAAATCGATTTATTTGCGTGCCGAGGTATATCGGGAATGTACCGCTGTTTATTGAATAGCCGAAATTTTTGTTCGAGCTACATATATATAATAATAAATACGTTAATAAATCATATTAGGGATTCTTTTTACGCAAATTTCTTTGATTCCCGTTGAGATATGAGGAGTATTTTTGTCGTATTTTTCAGGCTTTTTGGAAAAACGATTTTTCCCACAGGCCGCACCATTTTTACGTCGCTTATCGCTGGAATCGTAACAATGACAGCGTCGGGTTCTGCGAGAGATAGAACGCGTTCGTAATGTCAAGCACAGCACAACGGACTCGTTCATACGTTCATACGTTCATTCGCTCGTTCGAGTATTGCGATCCATCAAGCGAACGTCACTTGGAAATTTTAATGCCCACGGTGGATCTTCATCTGGCATCCGGTGGTTGCCGGCATCGAGAAATAACCTTTTACGAGCCACTCGCTCATTCATATCGCAGGAGCGAGTCACCGAAGAATTCCCGACAGTTTCGTCCAGGGTCTTTTCGTTCGCCCATTTTTTTTTTTTTTGGATACGACGAAATAACTCGTTGGAACAAATATAAAAGGCATCGCCAGTGTGACATCACCGCATGGATTCAACGATGTTGTAAAACTCGGGGACGTAGAATTCGAGATGCTGGTGTCACACGACGATTTATAGCAGTAATCTCGGAATAATTGAAAACCAGAGGGGAGTTTAAACTTGTCACGGTGTAGGGTGGCTTAAAGCTACGATACGAAATGAAGTGATCTCTATTTTCAGTACTAGAAGTTCACTAAGCGGGATAAACAGGATACCACTTACGATTAATATATTACGAAGCGTAAATAAAATATAATAAAACGTAAATAGAATATGCAAAGGAACACATAAATATACAATAAAAATAATTTTCTTTACGAGCGCACGGCACTCATAACGCGAATGCTCGCGGGCTAATACAATTAGCGTGCGTTGCTAAGGCATTAATCTTTCGCGTAACTTTCGCAGCCGGCGGCGTCGCACAGCGAGGCGAGGGTCGCCAATTGTGCCGGGCATAACTGCCCGAGTTGGTAGGTACCTACGTGCTAAGAGCAAAGCCCCGGAATTAGGATGCATCACCATTAATTAGGCGCTTACAAAGAGCAACCGATTACGGTACACGTTACGGCGTGGCTTTATACAGCTTTCTTAACGCTGATTTAGAGCGCGCACGGCCAGAGCTCTACGCAAATTTCTGTCCTCACCGGTTACGAGGGTAGGAGAAAATTAATATTGGTGCACACACATGCTCTCTCTCTTCCTCCTTTCTCCCTCTCTCTTCGCAACGCCACAAATAAAGCAAATTCTATCTGCGAGTAGAGAAGAGCCCTCTGCAAATACAGATGTTCTAAATCTATCTTACGTCTGCGTTCTAAATTCGGTTCCAAATTTGTAAATCCTCCCAGAGAATCATTGACGTCGAGACCGATTTTACTCTCTCGCAAGTATTAACATGTTTAAGATTTCCGAGACTCGAATATCGACGTGAGGCTATGCGATTAGCTTATTACATGAACTGCAGTAAGGAATAATCGGCGAGAAGTGCGTAAGGTGTACGAGTTTGACGGGTTTAGAAGAAGTGCATCGTAGTTTCTCGAGTTTATACGTCGTGGCAAAGGTGACGTACGTGAAAAAAAAGCCGAGAAAGAAAAAGGAAGAGAGGAGAGCCATGTGATATACAAGAGTCGCTAGAGCGCGAGGAACCGAACGGCTCTCGCTAGTAATTGCTCGATTACCGTTAGCGTGCCGCTGTACATTTCGTACCGAGATTAAAGTTTACGACGTTAGGCGAGATTTAAAGCCGAATTTTCTTCGCCGCGATCGGACGATCGTTTAACCATTTGCCATGCTCGTGCGATCCGCGAGGTATCGTTAACCTCAGAAATATCTAGGATAAAAAGTGCCCGGGAGCATTCGATTCTAATGCACCGCGTGACATTATTGTATTTTGCTGTGATTTTATCTCGACACTTTGACTTTTACTACGTACTAGATGGATGTACAGTTTTACTACGTACTTGGAGGACACAAAAATATATACATCTATATAATATAGAATAATAATAGTAATTGCGATTAATTATAAGTTAGACATTGCGTCTCAACGTAATTTATGATCAAGTTTAGTTGGATAATTATGTATGCGTGAAGTGTACACAGAAACTTAACTTGCGTTACGATTCTTTAGATTGTCTTAAGTCGGTATAAAGAGTATGCAGAGTTGAAAGGAGAAATAATTTTAAAACGAAAAGAAATATAAACTTTTGAAATTTCTTCAGAAAGCAAATTTACCGAACTTTAACAAACTACTATAAGTATGTACTAGTTCTCCTATCGCTAAGAATAATAAATGGAGAAGTATATTTCCATCAGCATGTAACCAATCAACCAGTCACGAGATTATGTCGTAACCGCACAACAACTATGAGAGTAAACAGTTGCAGTTCTGGATTTACAAAGCCGCAGGTAGAATTACAATTAAACTTCGCTATCAAACGTCAACTCGAAATTCGTTAAGGAATCCACGGAGTCGGTCAGGAATGCCCGTAGTTCACCAGCCCGGTACACAGCTCTGTATATAACGGTGGTGACCCGCATACGCGGCTGCGCCTCTCTTACGGAGACAATTTGCGCGAACCCGTGCACGCCCGCCCGTGGCCACACGGTTGTTTGCGGTAATAAGACAATCCCTGTCTGTCCGGGTGAAGTTATGTGGGCCGGCGGTGCTGGGCGCGGTGTGGATTTTCTATAACGGTGTGGATTGTTGACGTGTGCATGCCACTCGTCCGCACGTCCCTTTTCGCGTTCGGCTTATCAAGCCGACGCCAATTTCGCGCGCACGTTCGCTAGCTCGAGAATGCAACAACAAAATCGCCGGGATGGCAGGGATCGGTGGCGCGAGTATCTTGGAGATTTTCTTTGGCTTCGCCGAGATGATGTCCGCGTTGTGATTAGGGACCCGAAGTCGACATCTCTTCGCGGCGGGCCTGAGGCGGTCGCGAAATGTCTTCGGTTATCCGCTGTGTAAACCAACAACCACCGCGCTGTTATAATAATAATAGGCAATCGAGTCGCGTTCAATATGACGGAAGTGACTTGTGAGTTAACTCTCTCTGAGAATTTTAGACTCTGAGAACTTTATGCCCTAAAAAAATGATAATTGCTAGAACGATTCGATAAAGCCTGAACCTGAACCTATCGTGTATCTCAGAGTATCTCGAGCCTTTCTGTTCAGCCTTGAAAATAAATCTTTAATAAATACATACACTCTCTCTCTCTCTCACTTATTACTTAAAAAAAATTTCAAAATTTCTTTTTGATGCTTTTTAACTTTCGTATTTCTTTTATAAAAGTCTCTTCTTCCTATTTTACAGCATATAAATAAATTACATAAATATGCATATGCCTAATTTCTCTACCATTTTTTGTCGAAATCCTTTCTTATTCAATAATATTCTCTTCGTTAAAAAAGAAAATTCACGCAGGTCAATAAGATCGTCGGTCTGCAGGGTTAATCAGAATCCGTGCGTTCGAATTGTAGTTCTCGTTCAAGGAGAAAAACTTACCGCGCAAATAACTGACAAACACCGCGCTCATTCTCAGCACGGAGTCGTAATCTTGGTCAAGGAGAGAAAGAGAGGGTGGCGGGGAGGAGGAAGAGAAGTAGAGCGTATAACGCCGTGTACAATTTGTTAGAGCGCATAATCGTCAACGAGACAAGATGAGTAATGGCGGTGGTTCATATTGTCGGAGGAAGGAGGAGAAGGAGGAGGAGGTGGAGGAATACCGTAAGGCGCAGGATAGAGACGCTCTCGAGGAAGAACTCTCGGAGAACGATAGTGTGCCAGCGGGCTAAGACGCCGAGGAGAGCGTGACCCCCCGTGCTTGCCGTTTCGCAAAAGATCGCGAATAATGCGAGTATATACTGTGTGTGTACATGTCCATTGCTACGAACGTCAAACGCGAATTCTCATCCTCGTTCGCGAACACGAGCGTATCCGTTCAATTAAGCGTCGCGGCGTGCACTGTCATTCTTCTTTTCTGTCATCTTCCCAGTCTCCGCTTTTCTCTTTTCATCTTCCCTTCTCTCTTTCCCTTTGTGCCTTATGACGGTATTCATAGTCCGTTCTTATTTTAAGAACGTCTTAAGTAACGTCTTGACTCCTTCAGTACCTGTGTACATTGTAATGTACATCAAATTTAAAGACATTATCCGTCAAATTTATTTAACTTTATCGACACCATCTGATGTACATAATAATGTATGTTAAAAAGGTAGTAAAAAATTTTGAAAAAAAAATTGTTTAATATGAATTACTCATTAAAGTGCGCATGAATTGAATTAAGAACGCATTTTTATTTTTTAACATGGTTCAATGAAATCAGGTCCGAAGGAGTTAAGATGCTAATATAATCTTCTGATTGGCTTATGACATCTTAAGACTGTAATTAAGACAATCTGAAATATATGAACCGCGACTATGAATACCGGCCTTAGACGGGAACTATTTCGTGCGGCTAAATTAATAGCACACCACGGTCGTATCATTACGGTATAGTGCAGCCACGATACGTCACGGATGCAAAGGAGGCATCTTGTGCTCGGCAGCATATCATTAAGGTGCGCGCGCGCGCGCGCGTGCGTGCGCGCATGTACACGGGTGTCAAACGATTTGTCAGCGAGAGCGCGACGAGGACGATGGTCGATGGCGATGGACCGACGGCGATGGGTGCACAGGCACGTTTAACCCCTAACTGCGGTCTCCGACGGTTACCGCATTGTGTGCTACTTATACGCCGCCGTTATGGCACGCGCGCATAAAGGATCGAGAATATAATCGGATGGGACGTCGGAAAACAAAAATCTGTCGTCATACATCGTTGTACGTGCGTGCGTTGGTACGAGAGAAGTCACGGCACAAACGGGAAACGTCTTTTTGACTGCGATGCATAATCGCGCGAGATTGGGCCATTTAACTGCGCATCTCATGCGTCGAGACGACGACGTCGGAATGCGATGCTGTCGTGCATATTAATGCTCGCACAGTGAATTTAATGACAGTTAACTTCGATAGAAGTCAACCGAGTCTCTAGTTACTGAATCGTATTATTGCACTGACGGGTAATGTGTCTGCCATCTAAGGTCGTAAAGGAAATTAGATAAGTAGGCAGCTGTTGGCAGAAATCCGAGATACACGGATAGAGGAATACGCTGGGTCGTTGCATATGGAACATCGTCTTTACGTCAATAGTACGCGAGTAACTTTCAAGAGAAACCCATCGATCAAAATCATAGTCGACACGACACCCTTTAATTTGTCAGACAAGTTCCCGGTTCACGAAGAAATAATTAGCGTAAGCGATCCTCGATAAAAAAAAAAAGTACATCGTGATTCGACATGGACCGGTTTGACGATCCGTAGATTGGCTAATTATTAGAGAGACGCTCTTTGCAATTAATTCGAGAAGAAAAAGATCGATGTAGGGGGTCAGCGCGAGAGAAAGAATCGCGCGCGCGTGTCGTATGCATTAATGCGCCCCGTTCACCGGTAATTATCCCTCTCCCCCTCCCCCGTGTAATCGTGTGAAAAGGCTGCGAGGGTCAGGAATAGGAGGTGTATTTACTTCGGTTTGTGGCCTAAGCTTGCGGTGGTGTAATCAACGAGTCTCGGATCGGCGATCGATAACCGCTAGTAGATCGTTCGACATCCA
Source organism: Trachymyrmex cornetzi (assembly GCF_001594075.2). NCBI lineage: Eukaryota > Metazoa > Arthropoda > Insecta > Hymenoptera > Formicidae > Trachymyrmex > Trachymyrmex cornetzi. Next base: position 2,443,328 of record NW_017296881.1, on the reverse strand, counting down.
CGGGATTTACGAGCGGACGTGTCGTAGTTCATAACGGTACGAAAAGAAGCGGTGGCACAGATATATATACAAGTGTGTGTGTACGTGAGAGAGAGAGAGAGAGAGAGAGAGAGAGAGATGCGCATAGATAGAAAAGGAAACGAGACTGGACGGTGCACAACGGAAACTACAGAAACGTCCGTGTCAGCGACAGATGTATCGCGATATGGATATCCGCCAACACTGGTCGCTTCCTTCCGTTTCTTCCTTTTGATCAGCAATGTACACGATGCCGCGTAAGTCGCACACGTTTCCTCGGCTACAGATATTAGAATCCAAGGAGTTTAGCTACGAATAACAATAGTCGTTTCAATATCGATCTATCGAGATATCAGAATTAAATTTGGCGAATTAATCATTGAGATAATTTTGCAGAAAGATTACCTTTAAATCAAAGCAAAAATATTGTAATCAGTACTTATTTCTCTCGAGATTCAATTTTTCGAGCTCAAAAAATTAATTTGTTAGACATTACAGAATTATAATACCCTTATTCAAACAATTGAATAATCATACTTATATTAACCAAAATTAAATACGACAAACAAGACTTACTATAAATCGACTTATTATAATATACATAAGGATGGACTAGTTAATACGATTGACTAATATATTCTTTCTTCGACTTAAAAAAAATAATTTTTATTTCATTTAAGCTTGATTCTACTTACGGGCTACCTTTCAGTCTATCAGACGTAGCATCGCCGATTTTGGTACAAAAATGATAACGAGAGAGAAAAGATAAGCCAAGGTAGAACTTTTCCGGCCTAAGACATCGGCAAAAATCGGAAATTTCTGATATGTGCGATATCGGGACTTGGCGAACGCACCTCTAACTGTGGCGAGAGTATGCAGTCACACGTTTGCGCGTACTATTCTCCATATTTCCCTCCTGCATCTCTTCGTTCGCTGTCGAGAGCTCCTCTTTCCTCCACTCGACCTCTGGTCTCACGTAGTTTGCGGTACCTGTGCACGCTTCGCTCGAGGACACACGTTGTAGTTCGTATGCACACATGCGCGCATATACGCCGTGTACTTCGCAAATTAGCACCTTACGCGAGCATACAAATAAGCCACGTGTGTACCTACTCCATCCAACCTGCCTATACGCCTGTGTTTCCCCGTCCTTCTCTTTTCTCCTATCCATACCTCTTTCCGACGCTTTCGTCCTCTCCAATCTAACGGATCCTTATCACTCTCTAACTCTTACACGCAGTGTCGCCCTTCCTCTGGGAAACGCAGATGGCATCGGCAGATGACCATGCTACCTTATACGAAGTCTTTCAATGAAGACAGAAGGGGGGGGGGGGGGGAGAACGCTTTCTCTTCAGCACATATATATTTGTCAAGTTGATAAATAATTATTATTTAACAAATAGTCATTAACGTATATGACAGCATGGACGTGAGAATTAATGAATTGAAACGAGAGATATGATGAGAAGAAAAGCAAAATGACAAAAGTGAAATTCGAGTACATATGAAGATTTCACGTGAACAGCGATCGTGCAACGTAATAATATCGCAAGGAGAATATCAATCAAACCCGGTTTATACCGATCGCGAGATCAAATAACACTTTCTCACGATATTGCGGTATGAACGTGCAGGGTGACGTATCTCTGCTCTCGCGAATCTTCGTCGGCGAGTAACGATGAATAAAATCGACAGCGCATAATCTCGTTACCACGTGGCACAGCTCCGGTAATGCGATCGATACGAGACGGATGCCGAGTGAATGTTTTCATCACACTCGCTCGGGGGCGTGACGAGATGAACGCACGAACGTGACCAACGAAGCGGCCCGTAAATCGATTTATGCATATACATATATCGGCGCCCGCCGAAGCGTTCGAGCGAGCAGATCTCGTCGCGCGATATGCGATCATTAATAACGATCCGTGAGTCGATCGAAATTCTCTTTTGGACCGTTTAGCCGACAATGACGATGGAAGGCTCATTCGTTCATCCAGCGAAAGTCATCCCCGTAATTTCCGGTCTTCCGATAAAAATTCGCCGATGCTCTAAGCATTGTAAACGATCAAGTTTGAGGAGGGAAAGAGACCGAATAATATTTTGAATTTTTACCAAAAGAATTAAGGGAATGATGCATTCGACATAAAGTTACAAGAGTGCTTGATCGCGATATAAAGTGTTTTTACAATATACAGTTGGAAAATTAAATTACTTTAATTTTTAAAACAGAGATTGGTATCTGAAACGAAAGAAACTTTTAGAATCTATCGTATTTTCACCTAGATACAGCCTTTATTAAAAACTTTGTGAAATTTCAACAATCAGCGATTAGTCCAACAAAGTTTTATAAATGTACATTTCTTCACAAAGCTAGTTGTCTCGTACATTAAGCATTTCAAATGCGGCTATCTTTATTGTCACAGAAAATTATGATTATTCGATATATTTTTTTATTTACCGCATTACTCGAAATATAACGCAAGTAAACTCATGACTGACGGTCGTTGCGGGACGATTTTATTGTTTCCAATGTAAGTAAGCCGCGCGAGGTGCATTCGCAATCTCGCGCTCAGAGTTACAATAAGGGCGGAAGTTTGCTCTGCCAACTGACGACGGCTTATCCAGCGTCGCATAAAAATTTATGGGTGCGATAATAGGTATGCGCACGAGTTACGCGCAAGTACGACCAGCTGGAAACTCGACGTTGCGACGTATAATACGCGAGTACTCGAAGAGAAATTCTGGTTCTCTTTCTTGCGAGCGCGATTAAGATTTATGCAGAGAAAAAAAAGAAAAAATCGATTTAAAAAATGAATGATGATAAGCGAAAGAATCAATCTTACTTCTTCACAATTTTTCTTCTGATGTATATACGAATGTAAATGTAAAAAAAACTTAAAATAAAAAAACGTACTTAAAAATTTTTTTTAAATAATGTAATGTATATATACGCAGATTTTTCTTTTAATCGAGAAAGAAAAATCTGCTTATTTTTAAATCAATTATTTCAATAAAACAAAATTAGACTAAAATTAAATCTTCTCTTACGAGATTAATTTTAAAATAATAATTTTATTAATTTCTCTCTCTCTCTCTCTCTAGTATTTATATAATAGTTTAAAGACAGATTAAATTATATATTTATTAGAACATACTTTAAATTTAATTTTGTGCTTTCATTGCTAATTCGTAAAATCTTCAGTGTCAAGAAACGATGAATTATTGAAATACACCTTTTTGAATTAGGAAAGTACTGATATGAGTTAACGAGAGGTGCCATCAAAGATCGTGGGTTAATTAGACATTGGGAAATTGGTTGGTGCAAGATTGATTGCCAGCTAGGATCGATCGTGACAAGCGAGAGACGAGAGAGAGGGACGTGGGATGTGTGCCCGTTCGATACTGACACTTCGAGAGAGAGAGAGAGAGAGAGAGAGAGAGAGAGAGAGAGAGGAGAGTTGCTACGCGCATTCGAATGCCCTGGTTTCTACGCAACGGTCACTGTCCTATTAGTGTTTTAGCTATCCGTCTGCCCGCTATTTGTGGAAGGTAATAATACGGTAGAATGTCTAAGCTAAATGGTATTAGTACAAGGGTGCGATTACTCTGAATCGCTTTTGATTCAAACTCGCGAGAAGAACTCGTCCTCCCGTTACGAGAAGATCGTCTTGTGATAGAACGACCAGGAACCAGATAAAAATTGAAAAGCACGAAAAAACTTGTCGCTCCAATCGAACGATTTACGGAAATCTCAATAAAAAGCTCACATTGCACGTCCGTCAACAATATCGTTTCGACAAAACGTACTTGAAAATACGATGTGCATACAATTTTACAAAGTAAACTCCAGCGAACCTCTCTGTGCGCTCCCTCAGCTTTTCAATAGTATCCACAAGGAGTGGATACTAACACTAAAATTCGATAAAACATGAAATACGTATACATTACAGGTATCTTTCTACTTTCGACGAGGTTATGTTCCGAGACTTCGATTTAAGTCAATATAATTATATAATACTATACTCTCGTCTTTTTTCTTTTTTAATAATATTTGTATTATATATATACATATATATATACACACTAGTCATTTTATATAAATAATACAGATTATGCAAAAAAGTAAGTTAATGCCGGATTCTAGTTTCTACCAATGGAGATTAATTTTAATCTCGATTTAATTTATATTTTTTATCTGTTTCTAATTCTTAGCTTCAGTCGTAAGTTCAAAAATCCATAAATCGAAGTAGTTGTAAGCAGAGGGATAGCTATATTATGTTTTGCACATACTGCTTATGCACAAAAAATTGAAATCCACAAGTAAATAACATTCAATCTCTTCGAAACATTATCTTAAATTATTCTAATTTCACACACGTGTTATCAGCTTTGTCGATTCATATCGGACATCAATTCTGATTTAATTGGATTATTTTACCGCTTCGGTGTTTGTCGTTGCGAGTTCATCTCAAATCCTCTGTCACACGATTGTTGGAAGGAGACAAGCAACAGCTTGAGAAGGATCGACGGTCCAGAGCGGCTTCCGCGATTAGTCGACGGATCTTCATCTTCTTGCCGTGGCCATTGAACATGCGATTCAATTTGCATTTATATTGTATTAATTCAAAAGAACGCCGGCTGCGCGATAAAGGGGAAGAAGGAATAGACGGTGGATGATCGACCATAAAAGCGATAAAAATAGTAACGAACGCAGCGACACCAGCAGGAGCTTGCAGTTTATCCCTGTGTGCCTCCAATTTTCTAAATTACATTGCGGAAAACGAGAGAAGCTTAAGTAAAAGACGTCTACCTTTTCTATCCTATGGAATTGCATGTTTCCTTCTCATCCTGCATTTGGAAAAACAAAAGAATCGATATCTTAAATTGCAATAATTTGAAATTCACAGTAATTCAAAATTCGATAGTTTTTAAGCTTCGTACAATTTAAGACGAGCCAAAAGTTGATAAATTTTACGAGATAATTTTATTATGAATAAAATACTATAAATGTGATTCCATAAATAATAACAGAATTCTACAAATAATAAATAGAAATAATCTCTATTTTGTACTTACAATAGTTTTGAATTATTGCCTTTTCTCTTCTCTCTTTTTTTTCTCGTTTTATAGTTTTTTTTATTTCGTGTAATTCGAGTTTTATCTGAGCTCGTTCCGCGGTTCTCTATTCAAATAAAACCATACAGACTACTGTATTTCTAGTATAACCGCGTTTGCGCGTAACGTATGGCTCACATTGCACCATTTCGGGAAAATACGAGAACATACGGTTCCAGCGAAGAACGGCGACGACGAGCGCAATATAATTCTCATCAGGGACCATCGCGTGCGGCCGGTGCATCGTAAACCGCACACACCGCGGAATCGTAATCAAATTGAAAGTCCGGCCAGGGCGTCGCATCGAGACGAGACTAGACGAAACGGGATGAGAAGTACTGTCCTGCGAATTACGACATGTCATCGAAAAGACAAAATCTTGAAAATAAATGGAGGTGCCCGTTCAATATCCGAGATACACGAGTGTGTTTAATCTCCAAGTGAACACATAAAAAGCAACTGTTATCATTAATTTGTTGAAACCTATTTAAAATTTATTTTCAAAAAATGAAACCTTAAAATAAGAAAAATTTATTAACCTATTCTTGTTTAAAAGAAAAGAGAGGGATAGAGAAAATTTAATATTATTAGAACTAATTTTAGATTAAAAGTCAAAATGATTTAAGATAAAACCAAACAATCAAAATATGTCGAAACTAATTATAAAAATTAATTTTAATTTTTTCTAATATCTTTATATACAAAATACATTTTGTATAAAGCATATTTAAGAAAAAAAAACTATTTAAAGATAAAATATTCAAAAGATGTTTCACATGACCCTTAATATTCTTTGATGCAAGATTTAGCACTTTTCACAACCAGCGTATGCGAAATTTTTCATCCTCCAAGCGCAATCTCTCACCCATCCATTATTTCACGTGACTGTCTATTCTCTCTTTAACGCATCGAACTTCGTCATTCGACTAGTCACTTAAAGAGTAACTTATCGGGTTATTCTCTCTCCGTGGCGCGTCTTTGCTCGCCTCATTACGCCGTATTGTTAGGATCATTATCGATACAACGCGGTCCTTTAGAGCCACTCCTGCTGTCGGATCTCGGAACCCTTAGCTGATGACGTCGGGTATCATACATCACGCCATTTTTACTCAGTTACGCGCGACTTCCCCCGTTTTATCACAGGTGGCTTAAGCATTTGTCAAAACCGGCCGGGAATCAAAGCGAATGCGCGCCTTGCAAGATTCTCGAGAGTGAAGAACACGCCTTTAGCTATTTAATAAAACGTCGATAGCAGTCGCGCATAGAAAGAGAAAATATTTCACTCCATTTCTCTCTGTTTTCCGTATTTCATAATGTTTTAAAAGATTGATTAGTGATCTTAACTAATTAACAGCTCGTTGAAGAAAATCTTAATTGGGTTTAACCCTCTAGCACCACTTTGTGCCTTTTAAAGTACACTCGACATCATGTTTTCTCAAAATGCCTATTCAAATTTCAATATGTAAAAAATAAATAAAATACAGTCCAGTTTGTATTTTATAATAAAAATTTATTATTAAAGATTTCACAAGTGTACAAGATTTTTTCAGATTTTTACGTAGTCCGGAATCATGAAAGATATATGCTGTTTTTCTCGATGGCAAAGTGTAAACTATGATCGAAAATTTCGGGGTGCTGCTGGAGAGTTAAGAATAGCTTTTAGGAATTGGATTTTTGGAAGCGTTTCCGTTTAATATTTTTATTTATGATACGTGTATATCAATAAATACTATTATTTATTTGCAACAATATATATAATATATCAAAAACTGATTGAAAGCTTAGAATAAATAAGCGATTTGATAAATGTCAAAATAAATTCCGATCAATCAAAGTTTACGTGATAAATCAGCGATTATTCTGGACAATAAATAAAGATCGATCGACCATGAATACAAAACAATGATAAACAGAAACTCACTGGGGATATGAATCCGACAACGGATGCTACGTAAACATATCCGCAATTAATTACGTTTTCAATCAGATATCGAATGGATAACATATGATGATTTTCAGCTGCAGGATTATGCCGCCCTTAACGTATCATATTTCTTCGAGGTACGACGCGGAAGAGTTCGAGCGGGTCAGTTCGAGAGTGCCGGTATACACGTCTTTCGCGTAGACTCGCGGCTCACGGTGTGACTAAGATTAAAATGTATGCCTCTCGAACGCGTGGAGAGTCGACTAGTGGCGAGGTCGAGGCCTGCCCCATAAATCATCCTCCCCTGAAAATTTCAAGTAGCGCTCTCGGCTCAGCCTCCGAGAGAGGCGGTTCATGCCGCCGCGCCGTTGCAACTCGTGCAACGCGTTCTATTACGGGTGTCGCCAAAAAAAGTACACGCCAGTGGCAGCTGGAACTGGTTCGGCGGGAAACTCTCGAGCGAGCTCTTTCTCAGGGGAAACTTCATTCGAGATTCCCCCTGCTTTCGCGGATGTGTAAATTTTCTGAATTAAGCGCTTTGGCGAGCTGCATCTCGAGAAGGAAAGAAATTGTAAAATCTATTTGCTATCTTGAAAATCCACTTTATTTGTCCAATCCGCGTTCACCTTTGGATTAATTTGTGTTTAATTTCTTATTGTCTCCTTCGCTATTTAGTACTAAATAATCTGCAATTTTGTTAATTTTTCCGCCAAGTAAAGAAAATGTAAATAAAAATATTATCTTATTACATGTCATTGATAAACTGAGGTACATCCTTCAATGAATATATTTGAAAACAATTTTTTTCTTTATACAAATTTAAACAGGAAACATAATTATACGATTACTCTATGTTTAAAATACGATATCAAAATTGAATAGTGTCTAGACTATTTCAATTATTAAAGGGATGATGAGAATTGAAGCATACGAAGGATGACGTAAAAGTTTCTCCGAGCGAGAATTATATGCGAATTCATTAACGGGCGAGCTGAATCACGAAAGTGTTAATGCAAATCTCACGAAACACCCTATATAAAAGGGATATGTAAGGGATATGTATATGTACGGAGCGTGTAGGTTCACAATGTACACACGTTAGGTGTGACGAATATGCGCGAATGACGGTTCGCGCAACGAGCACCGGTACGGTGTCTCTCTCTCTCTGTGTGTGTGCACGTGTGCGCCTCTCGAGTGTCGAGGCGAGCTTTCCGTAAGCATTGACGGAGTGTGTACATCGCGCAAATAGGTCGCGGGTCAACGGCCATTCGAGGCTACATCCCGTTTATCATTACCGTATGATCTACAGCCGGGAAAAGGGAAGGCACTCGCTCTCTCACCCGCTCGGAGCTCGGAAGAGAGCAACGTGAGTCGTGCTCTTCGTCACGCTGCCAAGCGAATATGCGAGTGTCGACTTTGCGCGCGCCAATCTCTATGCATCTCGGACAGACACACACGTTTATTAATCCATTCGTTCATCGTGATTTATTCTCAATTCTTTTTCAAAAAATTCAAAAAATATAAATTGTCCCCAGACAGTGCGATAATTTTTTCAGACTGTTCCTCAAATGTAATGACAACATTAATTTCACAATTAGTTGTCTAAATAAAAATATAAACTATTAATGCCGTAATAAATATGTAAAACCACAATTTCTAACGATCCGAACAACAAGTTGAAAAAATCATCGATATAATGACGTACTGTCTGGAAGAATTAATTAGTTTTCGTTTAGTTAATTGTAATACCTAAGGACTTCGATTCTTTCCCTCGATTACTTTTTTAAAACTTCCAAAAATTCAAGTTTCGTTTTTACATCAAATTTAGTTGTAAATGGATGTAAGGTTTAGTCGTTAATCGCGCACGGACTATGAGCATTAATGTAGAAAAGTGGTCATTTTTCAGATTGTGAAAATTTTCGAGGGAAAGAATCGAAGTCCTTGGGTGTACATATATCGGCTGTTTATCGAATACTTTCCTTTGCTTGATGTATTCAAAGATATCAAATTTTACATTTTATTTATTATTAACTGGAAATATAAAAGTTCAAATTTGTATCACATTCCGTTATATATAATATCACTTATAAAAAAAAGTCATTTACTTTATGACTGTTTTTTAAATAAATAAACCGTACGTGAATTGTGTACAAACAGAAAGATAATTTAAATAATAATTTAATCCGATTTAGGGAGACTGCTTTATGTGATATCAAAATTATAATAAAAAATAAATAAAAGGAATTTAAAAGCTGATTTGAGCGAGCGAGAATGAGCGAATGCGAGCGAGTGCCGCGATCGAATGAATGAAACCATTCAGATAGCATGTTTATGCGCTCACCGGTGCAACAACCACGTCGAACGACAAGAGCCGGCACAGGCAACAATCCGGAAAGCAGATGGCACACCGGGTACAACGACGGATTATATATCGCTTGTTAGGGCACGCGATAATAATAAAGCGCGCAATCTCGCGCAATAAACGCTCGCGCGTGTCTGATAAAGGCCATTCACTGCAAGTTGAGAGAAACGATCCCGAAATGACTTAATCGGACTTTAATATAACTATGTGACTATAAAATTCAATATATAAATTAAAAATATCGACAAGTATCTGTTGTATAAAGATTCTTTTTTTCTTTTTACAAAATTGCCGGGAAGTTTCTTGTACGTCCATAGCAAGTTTTCAATTTTCAATAAGTTACTTCGTAATTTATATAATTACTTTAAAAAATTATTAGTCCATTAAAGTGAGCTTTAAAAGAAATTAAACGATGAACGTAATTTAATCATCTAATTGCACTTCTCCAAATATAGTTTTCAGGATGCTCCAATTATTTATATTTCAGCAATTAGAAAAAGAAAAAGAGAAAAAGAAAAATCAATTTTGCATTTGTCAAAAGAGTCGCAGTAAATAAAAGTGATGTAAAAGGTCACGAATATCCGATGACATCAATAGATAATGTTTATTACTTTTTCACTGGACTTTCATCTGACTCGTATTGGCCTTCGTGCTTCTCTCCTCGATTTTTTAATCTTCGAACTCTTTGATGCATTGGCTTCTATTAACATTCCTTGCAATATTGCAATGGCTTCTCTGGTCAATATCACGTAATAATTCCCGCGTTTTCGATTCGAAGCGCGGTGTACTGTCGCGGTTTTACGGCATACGAGATCTCTCAGGCCACCGCAAGCGTTTTGGTAAAATCGGAAAATTAATTTCACGTCGGGGCGTATCCCGCGGATTCCAGGCGGAAGCGAGGCAGACGTGGGCGGCGCGGCGGCGGAGAATCCACTCTGCGTGATGCAGGGCGACAAGCTCGCAGATTCTGAATAGATAATGCGAGAGCCGCACGATGAAGATCTCATCAGTTCCGCGTAATTACCTCCCACGCGAGAAGCCGTCCACGAAAGGTTGTTACATCTGCAGCGGATAGCTGTCTTACCTACGTAATTTTCGCAGTCTAGACGTGCACGCGTGCGTACGTGTGCGTACACCACTACACGTGTATATATAATATATATATATATCCATGCAACACACGCACGTACGGGCACGAACTCACGAGCGTGATTTCACGGAAACTTTGTGAGATTTCCGCCGTCCGGTTGCTCGAGCCTCGAAGATATCCGTTCTGGCTAGTCGAGAGAGGTCAGAAGTAGACCAATTTCACTAACAAAGTAGTCTGCTCTAAAGTCGGAAAGAACACTTGAAAACCTTTATCCATTGTTTAAATCACGCGAGAGCTTCACTTTAAATAAAAAATGCGTTGGTTAAAAATAGTAGAGTAAATTGATAAATTAAATATATATATAATCTCTCTCTCTCTCTCTCTCTCTCTCTCTCTCTCTCCCTCTCCTATTATTGTATAACTAATAAAATAATATAAAATTGATTTATTTACTCAATGTATATGTTTATTTATAAGAGGACAAATAGCTAACAATAAGATATTTTTTTAATTATATAATTCCGAATTCTACAACATAATAGATCTACATTGTGTATACATACATAATTTTGTATAAATTTAATTCTATCAATTTGAGACTTTCAGAATACCTTTCATATTTCACGGTTCGATAATAATATTAATAGATATTGCAAGACATTCCGCAATGCTCCAATAAATAAAGAATTCGAATACATCAATGTGAATTCACATTTCTCGGATTGATGCAATGCCAACACTTTAACGGTTTTGAAATTGCGCAACGATCTCTCACTGTTAGCGATAATCCCTCTCTTAGCATCACCTGACACATTAGCCGACGTTTCTTATCTTCCTGCCCGGTCTTTATGTAGATTTCACGTTTTTTTCGATCACATTACACTGGTGCGGCGTCGCGTAATCCATGCTTCCATAAATGTAAGATGACTCTGCTTTCCACTTTGTGTTTGTACAAACATGCATACGCTGTACCGTTACCGACGAGTTTTAATCTGCTCGTACACACACAGAACGTCAACTCTAATCTTCTCGCTTCTTAAGTAGCCGGGAATCAGAAGTCATCCAACGACAAGTATATGGATGGATTTCGTTACCGGAACAGCTCGCGTAACTCACCGTAGCTGCGTCGTTCACAAGTCGTTTAGTCCATAATGAATTTAATCTTTCACCAAACTATTCTCTTTAATTTTATATACAACTTTTTATTCTCCACCGGCAATATAAAATTTAACTCTTCCGTCAACAATAAGAATCTTCTAAGAAAAACATTACAATTTTTTTATTGTTCCGGATTATATAAAAATCTGAAAAAATTCTGGTATATTTGTCGAAAAACTTTAACATCGAGTTTTTGCTATCATAGAAATCGGATTGTATTTTACTTATTTTTTACAGAATTAAATTTATCTACCAAAATTCCGAATAAAAATATAGGTGGTGTTTTTAAAGACTCTAATTGTTAGCGGAGAGTTAAAATAAAGTTTAGAAACAAATAAAAGTCGAAGAGAATCTGCCACATCGGAGAACATGAAACGTAGAAACGAGTCTTCGTGCTATAGCTTGAAAGTCGATCAGCGAGCAATGGGCAAAAACGCGAAAGAAGAAACATCCAATTCCTTCCTCCTTGAAGTCCGAGGTAATGCGAGAATCCAGAGACTAAGGGCGCAAACGCTGGAATTAGCGAGATAACGACTTTAACGCTCACGAGGCGTGTAAATTCCCGGTCCAGGCTTCGTAATACGCGGCGGCGCGCGACACGAACTATGTCGCCGACGTAAATTTCCTTCTTCGCGTAAGCGTAACCTAATTTCTTCTTGTGCCCTACGACGCTCCAATTCCGCCGCGCGCTTAATGAAAACTCGCGGTCTCTATGGAGAGATATCCAGCCGACGGCGGGGCAAAAAGACGTACGTAGGGTCACCTGGGACTTTGCACCCGCGATAAATGACGCTCCACGCGATCATTCGAATCTAGAGATCGCGAATTCACGGCGGGAACCCCATTGTTTTTTGCTGCCGTTTCAACGTAATTAATGCCGAGTGCTCTCGTAGTTGGGTAAGCGTTTCTTACCACGGCTGTTATACGCTTCGACACGCCGCGCCTGTTAATTATAACGATTATTTCTCGATGAATTATTTCTTGCCGTCGCGTTGGTATTTTCGAGAATGTTATATACATATAATAGAGACACGTGGAAAAAGATGTTACGGAAATATTTGCAGCGAATTTTTCAAAACGCTCCTTTCGCTTAGAGTATTAAACTGAATTAAAGATAACAAAAATTAGTTATTTTATAAACTTAATAATTTAATGACATTTAGAAGATTCTAAGACTGATAAAATTTCGAAAAGTGTAGAATTTTATTTATTTTTCAAGATTTCCGAGTTTAAAGAACTCTCAATTATTTAAATTTATTTTGTTATAAAATTGAATTAAAAATGAGTTTTAATTGGAGATTAAAATGTAAAATTTAAAACTAAACTACTCTTATATATTAAACTATATATTGAAGGGAAAAATTAGAAAATATATCTTTTAAAAGATAAAGAAAAAAACGTTTTAAACAATATAATTTCTAAATAGGAGTTCAATAATTAACTATCAAAAACTAGATATCTTCTTACTGAATTATCATTAGGAAAACATTCAAAGAAAACATAAAATCACGACTAGATTTGATTTGTACATACAACCGAATAAATCATGTTGAGAGGTACTTATTCGCGCAGGGTTTATACAGAGAGAGGGTTGGCGAGATGCTCCGAAATTAACGATGTGGCAGCGCGAATAGAAACGTCCTGCGCGCGCGGCGTTGTTTGTTAAGTAGAGCTTATCTCACATTGTAGTCCTTTATACCCCTTCTCTCCTGTTAACCCTTTCGACGGCCACTCCGGGATGATGAGGGTAGAGCTCCATTACTCAAGTTTTTACCAGTATACTACCTATACACCAAATGACCCACTTGTGCCAAGTTTAATCCGAGATCTATCACACACAGCCGGAATTTCCGAGATACTTCATGTATACCAAGAAATTTCGGCAAGCCGATGGCTCTTGAATTGTCGGTCGTTCAAGTATCGCTTGCGAGCTATCGGATATTGGAATATTGGAATTTTAGAGAAGCCGAAATCCACCGTGCTTCTTTTTTGCAATTTTTTGCGGCTGTATAACTGTACGATATACGATATATAAAGAAATATTGTAGGTACAAGAGATTTTCTCTCGAATAGGCAAAAAAATCCGTTAAAAAATTTTGCTTCTTATTTTACTGTAATTATTTGATAATTATTTCACATTTTCGATTTACTCTGCCTCAACATCATATACCACTCTATGTATATTCATAGTTTTCTCATATCTTTTTTAATTCCTACACTGTTAGAAATGTTCTTAAATTTCATTAACTTTTAAGTTACATAATTGAATTTAATTTGAATTTAATTTCATGACATTACATTAAATTTAATGTATTTGTAACTAAAAAGTATATTATGTACATGTACATGAAATTTAATGTATTTTTCATGAAAATTTATGAAATTTAATGTACTTTTCATAAAATTGTATTAAATTTTATAAATTTAATGTACACGTTCATTACATTTAAGTAACTACTGTAACTTAATTTTCAGTTAAATCATTCATTACTTTTAATTTCGTTCATAATCACGAGCTTCATTTACATGTAAAGGAAGTTCGTGGTTACATTTGTACAGCGTACTTATTTAGACAAAAACTCTCTGTAACTTTTTGTCCAAAAAATAATCTTTAATTAAAAAAAATAAATAGATTTAAAATTATATAAGAAATTATCGTGAAGTAAATATTCTATTTCTTTGAATACAGCAGGTGGAGTATTTATCGCCCGATCAAACAACTTGTAACAATTGTTTTTATTTGTAACTATACAGATATTACATAAAGTAAAAAGAAGAAGAAGAGACAAGGAAAAAAACGTGGAGAAAAAACTCCATGTCGCGCGAGATGCAGCATTATGCCTCTCCATAACCGAGCGAGCGATATCATCGCCATCATTTGTCTCCGCCGGCCGAGCGGGCGGATGAGATTTCACTTCGACTCGTTTCGCTATTCCACCTGCGTCACGGAACTTTCATGTTTATGAAACGGCTAGGGAAGCTCAGAAAATAACGTAAATCCCGGCGCTCTCGCGCAACGAGCCGGTGTTACCGGAGTAGAATGCAAATCTTCCGATATGCCGTCGCGCGAAGGGCACACATACAGCCCGGATGGACTATTTAAAAACACATACGTTATGCAGTTGAAGTACATTTCGCTCACAGAATATTTTTGTCGATGACTCAATGCGATAACGACCGCAATCTCATTCTTGAGACAAAAAATATTTTTTGCCATTTCGATTACTCTATTATTCTATATCTCAAAGATCAAATAATGTTTTCTTGGATACAAATTTAATGAAAAATTCTATTTATCATTGTATGTAGTATTAATATATTAGGACCTTTCAAAAATGTACACGTAATCGTGACGAGACTAAAATATTCACAATATAATTATAAACCTTAAAAAATATAATTATATCCTTAAAAAATTATCTATTCTACTTAATTAATATACACGTATTGTTGAAGAAATCTTTCTAGAGACTCCAAAAAATGATTTAGGTAACAGAAAATTGAAAAAGCTTCAAAACTTTATCGATGCTAGATAACATCAACAATTGACATATCCCTGTTTATTATACACATCTAAGGATTCGGATAGTTATTCGTGCGGTATGTTATCCACGCGACTGGTTCCGGATGCCGCTAATAAGGCCAGCCGATAAATGGCGAAAGAAGATGACGAGAGAAGGGTGCACCGAGCGTGATAAATCGCAGAGGAACCGCTCCTCCCCGCCCGTGCTGAATAGGATTCCCATGATTTATCGCGACAAGATATCAACGAGGATAAAGAGCTCTCGCGGCGCTCGAGAGCGCTACGAATCGATCCGCCGCTCGATACTCGCTATACGATGCCATTTGTTACGGGCAATGAGGAACCTAAGGCGCCGTTTGTATCGCCGACATGAAGGGCGCGTCCTCGCATCAGGGCTGCATATGGAGGTTACGGATGCACTTTGCGCGCTATGTACTTTTTACGGTGCATCGATATTTCCGAGCGATATTCGAAATATCGCAAGAACAACAGAACGAGAAAGATCGGTAATTTCAAAAGAATATAAAAGAGTGATAACATCGTAATAAACGAGAGCATTTTGTTTTCGCGGGGCATTCTCATTTGTCCGACGGAACAATCGACCGAGGAATCCGCGGCACATCTTTAAAGAGAAGAGTTAATATCCCATTTCTCACCTAGCGTAAAGAATCGTTCGGCGAGTCCTTACGAGCGCGGTCGGGAGAGATTTACACGGAAGTAGAGCAACACTCGAGGAGGTCTTACGCTTTCGCGTCACGTGCTGAAAAATGAGGAGGAGGAGCGAAGCACAACTCGCGCGGTTGTTTCGCGCGTTATTGCCCTCGGCACTTCGAATACCTTCGCCTTCGCGTTATTAACGCCCGCTCCGAGATACTTATTATATCATTACAACTGTAACGAGATGTTAAGAGACGTTACCGACAACGCGCGCGCGCGTTCGCTAGCGTTTATTACATAACGGAGGCAACCAGTCGCTAATAGTCGGCCAAGATTGAAACGCCGAGTTGTAAAATGATACCATGCAGCTCGTACACGTGTCATATCTCGAGAGAGAAGTGGATAAACATCGTAATTGGGAAACGGAAGCTCATGATGATTTTATGGAGACTTTATGTAGGTCGAAGGTAGTCTGAGACACGAGAAAACAAATTGGTAGTTTGCGACAATACAAATGATGAAAATAGTTCGATACCGTCTCCTCTATTCTAATTCCTTAATTTTATTCTGAATAAAATATTCCTTCGATATATGGTACCTTAATGCTCTTAGACGGTATATCCGTTAAGTAATATCCTTGCGTACGCAGTGCATTCATATTATCGACACTTTTAGGAATTGGAACGGTTCGGAGATCGACGTAGGCGGAAAATAAAATTGTCGTTGCAATTCTGCGAGAACTCGCGGCTCTCTCCGTAATTTCTATCGACCCCAGGGAATTGACAGCAACTTCGTCGTTGCTGAAGTCGTAAAAAAAAAGCTGTAGACAGAAACGGAAGAGGAGGAAACGGGAGTGAACTTCGTGCGATCGTAATACACGCGATGGGGAAGCAATCCGCGAATCGAACGCGTCAACGTGCGTTTTCCATTCGAAACCAGGAGAACGAGCTCTTCCGCGGCGACAAAAATAAAAGAAAAAAAAAGGGATGAATACTCCTCATCGTTACTCGCCCCCGAGCGCCCCGAAATGGTGAATACGCGAGCTCCATGCAATTTACAGTGGAGGAGTACAAGGAGAGGATGCTGGAAAATCAGACGACACGGTGAAGAGAAGTACCGAGGGGGTGTATAAAGTCAGCCACGAAGGAAGGAGAAAACGAATACGGTCGTAACAATGTCTTTATATTATGTGCACGGCTGAACGTTTTCCCGAGGTTTGCTTTTAGAGACGGGCGGCAGCAACGAGGAGAGAAAAGGAAAGACAAGGGTAAGAGAAAGGAAGAAAAGAAACAACGGGATTGAAATGTATCTTGATCTTGCGAGTGGATTTACATAATTGTTTCGACTACGCTGTCTTTTTCCCCAGACAGAATCGCCGTCGACTGCGGAGGCGGACCCCCGATATTGGATTTCGCGGCGTAACAGCGGAGACATAAAGGATCGGAGGACGGCTCGTAAAAGGGCGCATCGCAGAAGGCTCTTCGCTGTTTCTACCACGATCGGTTTTTCCTTTAAAGGTGGATTATGGTCATGTGCGATTGTTGGAATTATAGTCAGCTTTCTTATCGATTGTCGCCGACTCACTTCCCTTTGCTTCCAGTCGCCGTTCATAACAGGCGTCAAAACATTTCTTATTATTTATTTTTAAACATTTTTAGGCAATTCTATATCAATTATGCACTTTTTAAGCATTTCTAATAATTAAGCCAATAATTAAGAAAAAATTTTCAAAAAGTATTCTAGTTATTGGACACTTATTTCTTTAATTTTTTTAGTTTGTATGTATAAAAAATGTAGCCATAATAACAAATGATTACATGCTCTGCATTCGTATAAAGTTTCAAATTCTCTCGAATTTACGGGTCGATAAGCGTGCTCCTTGTTAGTTGGAGAAATCAGTTATTGCCCAGAAGCAAATTATCTCGATTGCTTGTATCTGTGTAATTTGTGCTCTTTGAACTCTCGACAACGAAAAACAATTCCTTGTTATTTCGTTGCGCCGCGTTGCGTTTCCCAATTTGATTTTCTAGCAGAGTGATAGAATTTGTCAGATCTCGTTAGCCGAACTTGAATAATTGTAAGGTCCGATTTTTCCTATGGCGGATGTAACTTCTCTTAGTTTACAAGAAATTTCAATAGCAGAACAAACTAATACAAATAATCACGTAAAGTAAATATCTCTTTATATAAATTTTCATATATTTTCATATAAAATTTTTACATAAATGTCGAATTTCACATGTTAAATTTCTATAAATTCAATAAATATATTAATTTTCAATTTTTACTGCACTAACATGTAACTTATATTACAAAATATCTCGCGTTTTAGAGAAATTTTAATAATGTAGACGCAATTTTCCGAAAATTCCGCGATTAAATAAGAGGCGTGAAATTGCGAGGAAAAAATGTTCGCGCAATTACCCGTTCCAATTAAAGATTATTTATTTCCGAGTAAAATCTATATATGTAACGAAGAGAACTTCCATTAATCCTGACATTACATATATAGAATCATCAGAAATAAATTCAATAGCGCGTAGTAGCGAAGAGCGAGCGTCAGACGATAGGCAATTCCTGAAATGAGCTTTTCATGTCGCGCGCGGACTGTAACATATTAACTGTCATGTACGAGCGGACGATAAACGCGCGACGCGCATTAATAATTGCGACGGAAGGAGTGTATCAGAAAATCAGAAGGAGCTACTAGATGTGCTCATCGCGTCGGATGAAACCTAACCAGCTCGACGACCTGGTTGTCGAGAATACCGGGTGCTAAACGGAAACTGGAACGTGGACGTGGTGAGAGGAAAATCATGCCGGCGGCGGAGAGACAGCGAGACGGTGGCGACGGTTATTCTCAAATATTGGAATAATGTATCGGAGATACGGCGGAAGCGATATCCTCGTCCCTTTCATTACGAGCACGCAGAGCGTCATCCGCGAGGACGTAAGCCTCAATTTTTCCCCGTACAGAGAATGTACGCTCGTCGCCCGCTATTATCGTGCGATATTGAATTTCGATAAGTTCGATCCGCCGCGAAAACAGTCGCGTTTGCGTCTACGTCCCGCACCGCACCGCATTATATCGCACACGTGAATTGCATCGGGAAACATGGTTACGTTGTGCATATATACCCATTTGCCGTTGTTAACGTTCGCTCACTCTGGCCGGAAGCAAACATTTTCCCGATCGGTGGAGTTATTATATTTTCCGATCGGATATGTGAGACAATTTATTTCCCCGACTAATTATAAATTAATCTCGTGTTATTAGATCGAGATTAACACGAGTTTGCCTATCCGCCAAGTTTGACGCCGACACCTTCCCACGAGGAATTAATTTATGATCCATTAAATAGTCGCGCATGAGTCTGTTCTCCCTGGCAATAATGAATCCGCATAATGAATTCCATTATTACTGGGAGATGGTGGAACGAAACGACCACGTTTAACATAGGTACTACGCGTTTAAATAAATTAAAATGAATTTGAATAACCCTTAATTTTACAGTCTCGGAATCACCGATTTTAATTTTAATGTCGTTCTCGCATAAAAACTAACCGTTAAAAATTTTCAATAACCACCAGTCTATTTCTTTTAGTTATTAATTATATAATGTGGATCGACTGTAACGTGATCCTCGCTTCTGCAACGTTAGAAGCGTTCGGCAATTGAGGTACCTCCGAGAAATTAATTTGCATTCATTCAAATGTTGCGAATTCGTTCTATCGAAATAATGAATTTACAGGATAAACGACATTACAGAAAACGACGAAATTAAATAACGCGGTTTAGCATTAAAGCGGTTCAATTAGATTTAAATAATTTTCAAATTTAATACCAAATCCAGCTATCTCGAATGTAATGAAGAAATCTTGGATAATAAATAATACCCCCCAGTACCCCAGTTGAACATTATTATTATCTTTTTGAATTCTTAATCAATATTTTCTTTAAGATTAGAGTTATGTGGTTTTTTTATTATTAAGTCGATTATTTATATAATTCTTATTTATATTATCATTATACTTCGCAATTTATAAGATTTCGAATTATTGTTAGATAAAATGATTCTAATCTATCTAATGTATTATTTCTATATCCGGAGAGAAATTATTAAATTTTCTTTTAAAACATTTCAATCAATAGTCTGATTTAAATAGGTAATCTTTTGTGCGCCAAATCTGTTAGTTGTACAATATAGATGTTACCGTACCGTAGAAGGGTATTGTAATGCGGTGCCATTTCCGGACTTAAAGCATCACAAGCGGTAAGAATAGCATGCAGAAGCGCATCTTTCATCCGAAAACGCGCGTATCTTTTATGCCCCGGAGCAGAAGGAAGTCTTCTTTGTTAACCAAATTTTCACTCCCAACCTGATTTTGTAGTCGACGCGTTGTTAGTCGGCGTGTCACTTACAAACTGGCATTATAAATCCCGAAAAGGAGAGAGGCGGGGAAGAAGGGGCTGTGTACGGCCGAATTACCATCTGGAATTTATAACTCCTCCGGCGGACCTTTCAAAAATAGGGCCATATTTCGAAGATAAACGTGACTTATGAGCCCTACGACCCATATTTGCGCGGGCATTATACCAGTAGCCCCCGAGCAGCTATAGTTGCGGTAGTTTGTCGAAAATAGTCCGTCCCTCTCGAGCCATTTTGAACGTTCACTGGCGGCGCAACAATATAAGTGACAGCGCGAGATAAAAAAAGTGAGTAAATAGAATTCGTTTTTAATATACTTCGAGAGAATCACTACGATCAGTTAAAAAATTGTTTTCCTATATCCAAGGAAATGATATTAAAACAGAAAATATATATTAAGAATTATACATTTTTCTTCATATTTATAAAGAGTAGTTCCTGTTTTATCATATTTATTTTTTGTACTTATTTGTACGTAACTTACAATTAGAATTTACCTTTTTAAGTCTATATAGTTAAGATAATCTATATAGTTGGCGTGTGCGAGAGATAATTTTACTTGAGAAATGAAAATTATATGAATTATTCACGATGCGCGGATACTGTTTTCTCAATGTAACAGACTCGTTATAACGAAAGCATATTATTAAAACAGCATTTTGAATTACAGTTTCGGACAAGCGTCGTGCATTAATTTCACGCGGAAATGATTACTGCATCACATGATGCAACCTCCCTCCCCACTTCCTCAATAAAAAAGTTCTCAATTCAACATTGAGCCAGTCCGATCTAATTATTACTTTGTGCCACAGAAATGATTATCACGTAATTAAGGCATTCGTTAACGCAGATGCCGACAAAGTAACAAGCGAGTTCGATAATCACTAAAGGAGATAATTATTGAAGCTGTAGCTTATGAATGGTAGAATTATGTAATGAATACGAACACATGAACAATTTATTAAAATTTTATATAAAAATGTAACTGAGATTGTTCTGATACATTAATTAGGTAATTTCTGCTTCTACTCTTCAATTGTAATTTCAACATTTAAGAAATTTTTTTCTATGTATTTTTCTGTCAGCATATAATAAGTTTCTTACAAAACGCAATATTTTTTCTCGAGTTCTTTCACGAGTTCTTTTCCCAAAGTGCTATTATTTACACTCCTTTATACTTCACGTTAAACTTCAGTTACAATGAGAATTTCAGATACTCTTTCGGATTGTTCTCGATTTAATTCACAGACGCGTGCCGCCGGAAAATGACTTCTCTCCGAAGCATCGATCCGTCGCGTCGTTGGATTGTGCATAGGCAGTGCGAGTTTTTGTCAGACCGAAGGTCGTCGAGTGGAAAATCGAGGAAACTTTCGGGCGACGAAGCTGTCGGAAGTTTCAGCAAACTGCATCTGCATCCACCAAGCGGACTTGCTAAAGAAAAGTATTGCGCGGAAGAGAAATTTACATATTATAATGCGAACCCGGGGATTTACATGAGATAATAAATATGATAACGGCGTATCGGAAAATTTCACATGCCGCATTATTTTGCGAGCGCTTTTTAAAATATGGCCCTATTCAAAGCATAGATTCCTGCACACCATAACCAAATTTTTCAACGTGCGCTATTCGACGCGCCATTACGACGATTGTGATCGAATTTCTCTCATCACTTCGATAATGCCGGAAACTAATTTTTTACTGATTTCAAATTTGCTATTGTTATTCGTTGTATGGACAATGCGACACAAAAGCCGAAAATAATTTCGTGATTACCACGAACATCCCATCGAGGAACAAAGGATTAATTCTCGATTCTTGAGTTCGGTGCCTATGCACGTCGCGTATCGGCCTTCCGGTTTTTTTCCACGTGTAGGCTAGATAACTCGCAATGTTTTTTTTCTTGCCTTATGTCCCAGTACGAGTTCCAGTGTCCACGACGTGACTGGACAACGAAACGGCTCTCCTCGTTGTCTCTGCGAGAATCACCGTTCGAGAAACGAGCACTCTCTCTCCCCCTTTAGGACTGCGATCTACTATCTACAGATCGTATGCTGTATCGGCATCCGATCAAAAAAAAAAAAAACGATACGAGGAAATCCCAATTGTACCGGGTGTGCTGATTAAACAGCTGATTGAACAAAAGTGTGCGAGCATACATCAAAGAATGCATCATTAGAAAATTTAACAATTTTAGAAAAAATGCAAGTTCAGTTAGATAATTTGAAACTTTAGCGATTCCAAATTGTAAAAACTATAAAATGTAAGCTTTCAATAAAAAGAAGAAAATATATAATCTCTAATTCATCTTTTCTGTTTTATTACCTTCGATTTTTGTTACACGTAATTCATATCAGAACATTTTCTAAGACAGATTTTAGTTAATATGTATTTAATAAATAAATGTAGCATCAAGATATCTTTTTACGATATTGTTTCATGCATAAAGTAGAATATACAGAATATTCTCATTATATGCCACATTTTGAGCCAAAAATGTGCCTGCAATAAATCACGATTGCTTAAGAGTTAATAAAGTCTTGAATTAAATGATTAAAGCAGGTAGAATAAATGTCACCCTTTCAGACGACCACCCTGTACACAAACTCCCCGCGGACTTCAGTACGAGTAGATACATCCGCGTGACGTCGCCAGGGGCGGTCCGCTCTGCGAGATGTCGATGAATTATTTACTAGAGAGAGGAGTGCGTGGACATGACGCGTCGGATATATATCTACATTTCTAGATCTTGTCATCGAGACCGCCTACCGACAACATCGTGTAAGAAGGATAAAAAGAAAGGGAAAGATAATGGTCCAGGTACGCGTCGCATGTACCATCCGCGCTGACCGGAAAGTCTCTGCGGTCAAGACAACGTAAGTGATTCAAGTACAACTTGAGTTATATAAGCATTTTATGCCTCCATTGAATCGCGCGACATGGCAGATATTTGCGTAAAAACAAAGCGAAGCAAAAAGTGAGGGAACATTAATACAACTGAAATATTATCTTCTGCAAATGAATTTATGGTAATCTGCGTTTTAAGAAGGCATTGAGAAGGAAAACGTAATTACAAAGTTAATATATAATAGAAAGTTGTTATACGGTCATACAACGGTAACAGCTAAATGGTACGAATTTCCTATCACTTTGGTATCACCTGTAATTAATTTACGTAGTAATTAATTCATTAGTGACACTTCGAGCGTATAATTCACTCGCTCGCACAGAATTTAGCGAGGTTAATTTATGATTTCGCTGAAGCGGTAGTTCGACAACAAGCGTGAGAGAGGATCATAAATGTAGCTACGGATAATCGTCCGTAGTGGGACGTAAACTCATGCCCCCCCCCACTGTTATTTGTTCGTCGAATTATCGGGGAACGACGCGTAAAGCAGTTATATTCGTCGTCCGAGTTCCCATTTCTGCCACGAGACTCGCGCTAACTCGCAAAGACGCCGGTGGTCGTTTCTCTAATTGAATTCCGGAGAAATTGTGACGTCCATTAAGCGTGGCACGCGAGAGAACGCGAAACGAACAACTTTTCACGGTGACGCCGACGCGCGCTCGCGCGACTTTTTCCACGTTAAATTACTTGGCATCCCCCGAGTTACGGAAACAAAGACAGAGCATATTGTCGAGGGACACGTGTTCTTCTCCTTTATTTTCTTTCAACTCAAGTGTACATTTAATTTTCATTGAAGATTAACTATTAGCCCCGGTTTTTCATTTGTTTGTTAACTTGTGGTTAAGCTTAACCTGGTGGTAATGTGAAAATTGTATTTTTCTGTCTATAATTAATCACTGAACTAATGGTTTTGAAGTTACCATTGCAAAATCGTTAGTTTAGTAATTAATCATTAGTTTAGTGACTAATTATAGAAAAACACAATTATTAAATTATTATCAAGTAAAGTCTAAACTTAAACAAATTAATCAGATAATGAAAAATCGGGGCTTAGTATACACGATGATTTTCTGGTCCTTTATTACACACGATATTCGTGTTTGCGCCGGATTAATTTTCATCACTTTAACAAATACACAAAAAAATTATGTGAGCCTTACTTTAACGTCTTTAGAAAGTATCTATAAGGTTGTGTATTTAAAAAGATTGTATATAAATGTTATAAATGATTATTTGATACTCCTAGTTTTTCGAAGAAAAATGTGCAGGACACGAATGACACAATCGTGTGTACTAAGGATTAAAAATCTACGAAAATCAGTAGAAAAACTTGTCAGAAAATTCTTCTTTATGCGTTTAAAAGAGAACGTGACGGTTTCAGAACGCGTACGTGCAGTATCCATCAGAGCAGGCTTAAAATCCGCGCGAGTCATTTCGAAACAAAATCGCCTCGTCATTCGCATAAAGAAATCCAAACTTATATGAGGATCGGCGACGACTTTAGACCCGGGGCACGTCCGTGATCTCCAAAGTGAGAAACGTCTGCCGCATTTACGTGTTCTCACAGCAAATCTCAAGGTTCGCGCGCGAGCGCAGCGATCGTAAAAGCTGATAATTCGAGCGGCGGAAACATGATTTTTCTCTGACCAACTTAATCCGCCGTTCAACTTGACTGATCTTATTTATATGCGTAAAATACGCCGCTTGAGACGTGTCTCCAGATCTTCAGGCGATACCGAATTATTCCAGTAGAGTATAGTAGCGAAATATATATATTTGTGGGACATATCCAGAGGACATTACATCAACATTTAAATCTGACGAGATGTCGGAATATCTTATACACACAGTGAGAGAAATTTGGGGGCCGTTGGGATTCTTAACACACGCGATGTATTCACGTCGAGCGATGTGATTCACAAGCGCGTCGGAATCTCGTGTATCTCGTCATTACACCTGCCAGCCGCAGCGGAATAACCGGGCCAACAATTCCATTACGAGCGAGCACCGAGGACTGCGAAGTTACCTCCCTTGAGTGAGACGGACCGTTCCCCGTAATTAGATATTCGTAAATGACGCAGCGACCTCGGTCGACGTCGTATTGTCGAGGTGAGCATTCTCCCGTGACGTTCATACAAACTGTCCCAGAAGCTGCTCGCAAACCTGGTATTCTCATTCATTATTACTTGCCTATCACTAATTCAAGACCTCAATTATAGCTCATGCCAATTTGGAAGACATTAGAATTAAATTAAGCGTATCTTCGATCAAGAAACTGGAAAGGGCACACGTTGTTGCGAGAATAAAATATCAAATATAAATTTACATGATTAAAAACACTTCTAAATATACATCAAATTAAATTCATCTTAATTACAATCTTTTTTGAAAATATATATCTATAATATTTCAAATATTATTTATGGCGTAAATTATGTAAAACGATTACAGAAGAAGCAAAAAACGTCAGTTTTCATTAAAAAATTTATGCTTTTAAAATTAGATCTATCATGTTAGAAAATTTATAAGTTAAATTTTTCATTTGAAACATTTTCATCTGTAAATTTTTATCGGAGTACAGCGAAAGAATAAAAAATTAGGAATACGGCGGGAAAAAGTTTGAGAACATTGGTAATAATTCTAGGTCTACCATAAATCAACGTTACAGCGATACGTATCGTACAATATTAGCGAGGAACAATAAAAATGGCGTTTACAATTAAAGCAGCGAAAAAATCGGCTTGGAGGATATCTGAGAGGCAGGTTTACGGGTAACTCATCCCGGTTCACGTTGCTAGTTTGTTCGTTCTTTTTTCATCGAGAGATCGCCTTCTCGTCGGTGCACCGGATGTAGACACGTGGAAAAAGGAAGACGAAGCATAGAGGAAAATTTATTAACGATAAGAGATAACGTGACGTAAGAGAGTTGCTCCGGCTGCGCGGCCGTGATGCGGAAAAAAAAGGTGAAAAAAAAAAGATGAGCGCGGAAGGTTCGATAATGCCGGGACTGCAACGGATATCGCGTGCTGCAATTATTATAAATATCATGGGTCGAGTTGTATGTAACGACTTTATCGCGAGAAAATTTAAATTACATTCGTTACCTACGCTGAAAATGTCAAATAAAATTTATTTTAGCTCTCGGAAAGGAAACTATTGAAACGGTAAAATCAGTCGGGAAATAATGGAAGAGAAATTATTGCAGATTGAGATTTTATATAATCCCTCTTAATATCTCTTTAGAAAGACGACAAGTCATCTGCACGAATTTAATAACAAGAATTAACGGACCCATCCTCGACCGAAAGAAACCGAATGAGAGACGCATTAATAATGTCGCGCAAAGCTGCCATTAAATGTAAATTCGACGTTATCGTGCGAAATTACGACGGGTAACGACAAATTGAATTGCTCCCAGTCGAGTGACGTTTCCAGCAAAATTTTTACTTTCGTTCCGTCTCGCCGCCGAGTAATTCTCTCTTGTCTGTCTTCATTCCGCGCCGTCCATTGTCGGTAATGACTGCGCGATAAATCGCGCGAAATATCTTGTCTCAAAGCAACAATGGACGGCGTTAATTACGGGCGGTGAAAGAATAAAGGCATGTCGACGTTTAACGAAGCCCATGCAAGGATTTTTCACGCTGCTTGAAACGCGCCGACACTGGCAAGATGTCATTCCTAATAAATGAAAATACAATACGAAAGCGGGAAAGTGAAAGTGCAGAGAAATCAAATCACTGATAAAATAATGTAAATTAATCTATTTAATCCCTTTCGCAGCTGATTTTTTTCTTCAATGAATTACTGGCAGTGTAATAAAAGCATAAAGTACAATATAAAAATTTTATTACAGATTTACGAGAATTTCGGAGTTTAATCGAACAAATCCAGTGTCTCAAGGGCTGAAAAAAGTGTTAAATTTAAATATTAATACACGACAGCTTTAAAACCGCAATAAAAAAATCAATGGTATATCTCTATTTGCGGTCAGGAATATTCAGTGCTCGCACGATTACATTATATTTCATAGACAATCTCAAATAAAATAACCTCGACGATTCCACGTAATGTTAAATTAAATACGCATTAGCTCTCTCGTTCATTGTAATCGTCAGAAAATCCGACATTATTTAAATCCGATCGTGAAAGCGAATTAAAGGAAATAATGGCTTGCGAGACTGAAACACCGGCGATGACAAATCGAGTGTGCGCAACCGGCGAATAAATTCATTCATTCATTCATTGAATTCGCGACAAACGTCGATTTCCGGTCGCGCGGCGCAGCGCGAAGTGTTTCAAATAATGGTACGCGATAATGCCCTCGTTAATAATGCAGCGTTCCGATCGAAACGGATAAATGAACCTACGCCGGCCGCGCTTTGTTCTCATTATCGATAATACGCTGTGCGCGCTACAAAAAAAAAAAAAGAAAAACTAATATAAATTTCTGTTCGAAGGTAAAGTGACCACTCATCCATTAGATTTAGGTAGCATTTTAATCTTCCAACGATTTCGTAGGATTTCCGTGCGAATAAACTCGCGCGATTTTACGATGCATATATGCAAACGTCACCGGCAATATCCCGCTCTCGAAAAATATCTATTTTATCCTGCGCATGATTATGCGCACATATACGTATTTACATTGGTGATAGTGAGAATAATCTCGCGATATTCTAGTCGGTTACATAAATAATAAAAAAATTGAAAAAAAATAAAAATTTAAAAAATAAAAATTCAATCATTTATTTGAAGGTTCGTATTAACATTATATGAAATTCTACTGCAGATGCTATCGATGCTGATCAAGTAATATAAGCAAGAGCAATGACTTTGGTTTTAAATAGGATGAACAAATATACTTAACGAGTAATTTACGTTGTTACGTAACGTAAAGTGATATTATGAATGAAGCACTGACTTTTTTATAAGCATGTAATTAACTATTTCATTAATTATTTATTAATTAATTTAGTATCGCCAATATTAAAATTTCTTTTACATTCATGTAATTAATTATTTCATTCATTACTTATTAATTAATTTGGTGCCGCTAATATTAGAATTTTTTTTATATTCGTCCCTTTATATGTATATTGTATGTAACATTAGGACTATAAATATATAGATAGTATATTGAAGTTGTTCAGAACCTGTTTCTTTATATCAGTATTATAACATCTGTGTTAGACTACAAATATTAGGATAATATTTAAATTATTTGTAATTATTCCCAAATTACTCAAACGTACGTGTTCAAACTATGTATATCTACTGGAAGGAATAAAAAATTATAAAGAATTCTATTTGTCGAACTTGTATAAATAATACGAATTATTGGAATAATACATCATTAATTTACTAAATTAATGATATATATTTACATACATTATTATTATTAGAAATCGGATTATATTTGTTATTCTAATCTATATGCATTTATCTTGTAAAATCAATCATTATAAAATTTATAAAAATAATCTTTAAATATACTAAAATTAATTAAAAACAATTAAATAAAAATAATTT
The DNA here is from genome assembly GCF_001594075.2 of Trachymyrmex cornetzi. NCBI lineage: Eukaryota > Metazoa > Arthropoda > Insecta > Hymenoptera > Formicidae > Trachymyrmex > Trachymyrmex cornetzi. The sequence goes on along the minus strand of NW_017296881.1, from coordinate 2,414,614 downwards.
ATTGTGTTTATATTCGTTCAAAAGTTAAAAGATGACAGTCGTCCACAAATAAAAAGAATACGTCAACAAATGGACGTATTCTTTTTAATAAAATGAAATTAAAAACCATGCTTTATTGTAATTGTCTTTTAATTTAACCCCTAATTAAGATAAATTTGCTCATTGCTATAAATGATTACGGCGACGAGTTCGCCGTATCCATATAACACATGCCGAAATATATAGCACGACATAAATCAGGCGACTGAATTTACGATGGACCCGCCAGATGGTTCCCCATCGAGTAAATCGCGGTAACGCTATTACGCTATTTCTAGAGCGAGTTTCAATGGAAAAGCAGACGTTTACGCTCGAATCAGCCGCAGTGCTATTCTGGGGAATAATTTAATTAATAAGTACGCTCTCTTTCCCTCTTTCTCATTCTCTCTGTGAACTTTTTCCAACTGAGCATTGATTAAACGTCGCGCGAAAAAAAAGAATTTGATTACAAAAGTTTCGGACGGCTGGTTGACATCCATGTAATGCCTGATAGATTTCAACTCAAACGTCGTCGTGAAACTCTATCGATTTCTGCAGCTTTTTTTTTACAGTACAACATGGGTAGATCAAACGGCTTTGACAAAAAATAAACGTGTCTGTCAGTATAAAAAAAAAAATGTTTAACCGTCTCGTAACATTCTCGTTTATCGGAAGTTTATTGTATTTCAAAGTAAAGTCTTGATAAAACAATAAACTATTATTTAATACCAATTATATGTGTGTAATTATATTAATGCATATAATCATGTTTTGTATCTAACGTTGCTACATACATTACACATTTTCACTTGAACAAAGCGAAATTTCTTCTTATCAATTTTCGCAGTAAATTCTCTTGTAGTGATTAATCAAACAACTTTGACGGAAAATGAAGCCAATATAGAAAAAAATATAGGAGGGAACGTTGTAACATCACGTTTCGACGAAAATATGTCATACGATAGTGTAATTTCCGCCAAAGTTAAATTATTTGGGAATGCGTTTAGAATGCGCGATGTGTTTGATCATTGGCGGCATCAATCAGCTTAGCGGTGTGATAATAGCTTTCGGTGAAATTCGGTCATAGCTAAATTATAATAGCTAAATGTTGTGTTACGTAACACCAACCATCAACTCCGAAATTGTAATAAACATAACATACCCATCCCCGAAATTTTGATAATACTTCCAATGTCAGTGTATACACACACATACACGAGCCGTTTGTATAAACAGGCGCACGTAATTATGCTGATTTAACATATGCGCTGATATCGGCACATAAATACTGCAGTTTGCAGTTTATCGCCTGCGGTCACGTGAATCACCATCGAAATGTAAACCAAACATAATGGATTGAGCTATTAGAATAAGAGCACTGTAAAATTATATTGCGATAGTTTCGCGGATTACGAACAAAGAGTAATGTATAATAACCGTGCGTTTGCCAACGTGGGTGGATTCGCACACTTAACGTAACAATACGAATTAGCAAATCGGAATTTTGTCATAATTAATAATTCACGGTGTGCGGCGAACCCGGAAACGGATAATCCACCGATTTAATTCTCCGATTTGCATTACGCAAAATGGCGAATCCAAATACATTTCTAGGCTTACCGTGTTTTGTAACGTTCTTCAACGTTGAACAAATGTTGCTCTTCCAAGTCTTATTATATTATCGCGGCCGGTAATAAATAAATAATAGATACACATAAATCATAGAAAACTTGCTCTTCCAAACTGTTTTAAATTTACGTATTTAAATAATAGTTATTAAGACAATTGTTCTCATCCTACTGTGATAATATTCATATTCACATTTTTGGAGAAAATATCGATTTAAAATAATATATTGTTATATATATAAACAGTATTATTCATAAACACAACGCGATGACGAACGGAAGCGAAAACCGCGGAAATTAACACTCTTCCGGCGAGCGTGAAAATACGCCGACGTTTTTAAAAGAGTGGCGACGCAAAGTGTTCGCCGCTCAGAGCGGATTCAATATTTACGTGACCGCGATTTTTCGCAGAAGTGCATTTTATCGGTAACGTTTTTTCGCCTATAATCGTAACTATCGCCCAGTGTGTTTTGCTGGCGAGCTATTTGCTTAAACCGGAGGGGTTGATACGATATGAATATGTAACGAATCGCGGTGATTCTCATGCAGATACGGGGATGATGATGCCCCTATAAGTCCACGTAATTTAACGACGCGTGAATATTTGTTCCCGCAAATAAATAAATAAAAAACGCACCATCAAAAACCACGTATCGACGATATGCACGTTTTCCATTTGCATGTTTTCGACCGTCAACAATTAGAGACGAACTTTATAACTCGATCTTTAATTAGACACATATTTGATATGCATTACGAACATTGTCTTAAAGCATATCGAACATATGTCTAATTAAAGATTTTTAAGCATATTTATACCTCACTTTATGCTTTACTTGGTATTTTTACATCAGAATACCAGTTTCAAATTGCATCAGCAGTTACTCTATTTCCAATAAAAAACAAGGAGAATGAAAATTAAATTTCATTGTAATCTAGCAAGATCACGTGAATTAAATGCAAATGCATTTAACATTTTCCAATTATTAACACAAATAAGTTTTTAAATGATATTATGTGAGATCGTTTCACATAAAAATGTGATTGAAACTTTAATTCACAATATCATATATATATACTTCAATGAAAAATTTTATTAAAATTATTTTTCATTTAAATACCTGAACAACTATAAAAATAATTATTCTGTTATAGAAATAGAAATATTAATTTTGTACATTAACAGAAATTATCGACAATTACAGTGGTTACTTATAGAACAATAGCTAATTAAATTCTTGCTATCTATTCGATATCTGTAAAAATCAGATTTAAAATTAATAAAGATATAATAATATATCTGAGTATATTGTAATGGGCGCGTTTTATAAAACGGTTTTTTACATATTCCATTTCTAGTTTTGTTGAGTTTTATACAGAACAAAAAGTAAAGAGAATATATATTGTATTTTTGAAAAAATTGTAAAACTGAAATAACACGTTTATTACTTCACTCCTTTTGCTCGTGTCAATTAGGCGTGATTAAATATAGCAGATCGCGGTCGCATTGTAATCGTATTGAGATAAGCGATACGGGAATATAATCACGCGTTTCCGGAAGAAGGGAGCGGCGCATCGCTTCCTAGTCATTAGTTTGATAAATCAGTATCGCTTAAAATAAACATCGTAGACGATGCGCTTCATTATGGGCCATTTCCGGAGACGTATCGACGAGCGCCAGTTACGATTCATTTGAGCGGATCTACCGGCAACGATCAACTTTTTCACGGAAGAACACCATCGCGTGCAGAATTACGGAAATCACAAAAAGTCATTTTCTTATCGCCCAATGAGCTACAAATTCAGTATACAAGAAGTCTGTATATAAATTCCAATTCAAAGTTTCACTTACCCAGTAGCAAACAATACTAATGTGGCCGTAGATGAACAAAACCTTACCTGTAAAGAACAGAAAAAGATAAATATTAATAAAATAAATATATTAAAATATTTATATGATAATCACATAATATTAAATGACTGAACTCTTTTCTAATTTTTTAAATATACAATAGTCGCTTTAGAAGTTAAAACGTTTTTTTTTTTTTCCATATTCATAGGAAGAACGATGAAAAATTGGTTAAATCGCGCATATAAAATAAGACATGTGTCGTATCGCAGAATAAAAGTGTCAACGCAGCAACCCGGGTTTATTTTCCGACCTGTAATAAAACTAATAGATCGCCGGCGACGAAACAAAGCTCGCTCGTAACATTGTAATTCCCAAACAACGGACGAGGAACACATAAAAGAAGGGAATTAATGAATTTACTTGGCTCGGCCTTGGAATGGAACGGCATCGCCGCCCTCTCGATGGGCGTTTATTCGTAAGCGTAATTAATGCAAACTGCTGTGTGGCGGAACTTTAAATATAAATGCCCGCGCAAACCGCTGCCCGTGTTACGTTACGTTACTGCCGGAAGTGGCTTAAAAGCTAATGCCGCCTAAACTTCGCCGTGGACTCTTCGCTTTCTCGCGCGCACTCCAGGGAACGGCATTAGCGCTAAATTTTAACCATTTACTATAAGCTTCCGCTCGTTCTCACGATGAGTTTGTTTACGTGTTTTCACAGTCTTAGTACTGAAAGAGAGAAAGTAATAAGAAATAGGAACAGTGTTTGGTAATAGAAATACTTAATGAACTGGGTAATATTTTTTTGAAAAGTAAAACGAATTTTCTACCATCAAAATTAATTAGTCATATTCCGGCAATTCATGCAAATTTTAATTCAATAAAAGTTAATAATGCCATAGTGTACAATTAAAGAAAACAAAAACCAGAAGACTAAAAGTTAAAAACTCGGAAACATTTATATTTCAAAAAAGTCATTTTACGATCAAATGAAATAATTAATTCCAGAGTAAGAAAAAAATTTTAGCAAAAGATAAATAATATTTTATCTTTATTTATAAATAACTTATTCTTTATGTATTCTAGAAGAACTCTGTGACTTTTTAAACAAGACGGCTTCCATCTTCAAATATTGCATCAATGAAAAAAATTTCTTGTTGAAAATGGACGAATCCAGAATTCTCTGATTAAATTTATTAGAATTCTAGTTGAGATAACCGGAATTCTGGTTGATATTTCTGGTAAAATATACTAGAATTCTTATTTTTACCAGAATAATTATATCAATTAGAATTCTAATTATCTGAACCAGAATTCTAGTAGATTTAATCATAAAATTCTGATTCATCCATTTTCCACCAAAATTACTATTTAATCCAACCAGACTATTTTTCTCAGTGATATTCCGAACTTTTTACCCAATATTGGCTAACATTGTCTTTCCAATATTTCGACAATATTGGGTAAAAATTGTATTAAATTTGCATAGTATCGTTATATTCCTTAATATCTAGCATATTAATTGAAAAATTATTTATTATATTCATTTTTATGAAAGTTATAAGCTATTTAATAGGGATAGCATATTCTTTAGTGTAGAAAATTAGAAGTGTACGTTTCTGCCATAGTGTGGCGCTTAAGGGTTATTGTTATAAAAAATATGAATGTAAAATCCCGAAAAAAATGTTCCATATACAGTAATTACATATAATTATATGAAATTATATAAAATTATAGATAATTATATAAAAAAATTTACAAATTTTTATATACAATTATATATTAACATTTTTTCCCGGGATATTATAAGGTGAATACAAAATACGAAATTTCCGTAAGAACCAAACAAGTCTAGAGGTTTTCTATTTTTTCTAAATAGGTTCTCAAAATATTTATCTAAGGAGGAATTCTTCCCGAAATGAAATATATATTCTTTCCATATTTTAAGACCCACATTCGCTAGATTCTCTCGTGCGCTGGTATCTTGTATCAACAAAGATCATAGGATCGTACGCGAAAGGTTCTCTAGACCATGATAAATCGTCGTCTAAGGCCCGCCGTATCCAAGATCCCAGCAGCACAGAATTTCTCTCGGCTCCGCCTTTGAGACGAACCCGAAACTCGCTGGAACCTCGGCGTTCACCCATGGAACTTTGCATTCGCTTAAGTGAACATCATAAATATTCAAGATTCCGGTGGAGACGAGGACCTCGCGTCAGACAATGAGGTTTCCTTCGGGATTCAGCGCGGTATAATACACAATTCGCATGTTGTACCGCGCCTTCGACGTACGTCCACGTTTCTCTTGCACCAGCTTCTTCGATGATAACCCGGGGAAGAGGAAGACAAAGGTACCGTCTGTGTCTATTTTCGCAAGGTCACGAGATCGGAGATCGAAGTTCGAACTATAGCAGACACTGCCACGCACGATGACGTTGCATGACAACTTGCGATGTCTTCGATCAAAGAAGAAAGATCTTTAGCACACGAGAGAGAGAGAGAGAGAGAGAGAGAGAGAGAGAGAGAACGTTTGATCCGACAATAATCATAAAATATATTTTCTGTATCTTCTATATGTGTGATATCTTAATAATACCTTAATTTCGAGTTTCCATAACTAGTGTGATACTCTAATAATAAAAATATTTACTTCTTATTATACTCACGTAGGATATCTAGAATATCCCAGCCTTATAAATTCGCTCTAAATATATAAATGCTTTCATATTTATACACATTATTATATTTAGTGCAAATTGTTCCACAATTAAAAATCTTTTTTTACATTTATCTTTATCTACGGTTGTATAAAAGAATAATGAAAATTGAAATATAATGCTGGGATGTCAGAAACCTAACCTAACACTCGACGCGACTATAATTATGTTAAAAAAAATCAAATAATGTAGGGTTAATAATAATGTTACTTTTAAGAAGTAAAGTTCCATTCATAGAATGTAGCATTGCAGCAAATTCAAATCCGATACCACTCATGCATGCTGCTATCAAATATGCAGTCAGCGTTACACGTAGTCTCTTCCAATGTCATCCGAGCGTGGTCATCGTACGAATCGACGTCTCACCATTATTCCGAAGACGGGGTTGAAGGCGAAATAATAGCAGCCGCGAATTATAAGAGGAGAAAGAGGAGGATGAAATCCGTGGCCCGTGACGTATAACCGACGAGTCCTTCCGTTACTAACTCTTTGGTCTCCACGCGAAGAAGGTGAGGAGGCTCCTCTCGGTCATGCTCAAGGGATCAAAGGAAAGGCGGGTTCTCATAATCCTCCTCTAGTCGTTTAATAGCCTCGCTCCGAGGCCGAACAATAACCACTATGCCACTCACCACTATCGCTGATGCACTAGCTTAGTCAAGTGCGCGCTCGCTCAAAGAAAAGTACCTCCCTTGAACGATACATCCATAATGAACAGTAACTAAAGATAATTTCGATAGTGGCGGATTTATGTAACAGAGAATCATTGTCTTGTTTCCCTTTGTTCCGCCGCATCATTGATAATACTACTAAAGTTTTATAGATACGCAAGGATGCCTCGCAAGATTCTCTCACATGCCATTTAAATGCGAAATCCCTCGAGTAGCCAACTTTAAAATAGTACGACGACGGAGAGGACTTATCGCGGTGTCGCCTGCGTATTTCACTGACAACCATATTCCTCCCCGTCGTCTTACTCGCATTCTCTTTCTCTTTCTCTTTCGTTATCTCGTAAGCGTAGTTACTTGGACGGTACAGACTACTGCCCTGAGGGAACAAGACAGGCTGGCAGATTATCCGGTCGATTGAGGCGGCGAGTACTTGGTAACTCACCAACTTCCGAGCCGCGAGAATGCTCTTCATAAGACTCTCTTCGCTGCCGGCAAGAGGTCCTTTCGGACCAGATTCACCGGAATATATACCACCGCCTCATAATCTCCGAATAACCCCGCCGGCTGTCCCCTTGCCATGTAACATTAACTGTCCCTAATTACAATTACGCTATGAAATTTCCGTGGCGCGAAACTTCGAGCCATGATGACGACGACGTCGATATCTCTCGCAGTATAATGGTTACAAATAATATTGTAGAAATTTGCAGCGAAGATATACCATCTGTATTTTAATTTCCCTACCATTCACTCTTTACATCTTGAAATAAGAAAGCAAGAAAAATTGTTGAATTATATCGCTTTAGCTCTAAGATAATTAAAATAAAATGTATTAACTTGCGCAAAATCATGTTTAATTTGGAAAGAACAGTTAGAAGATAATCAAGTAGGAACTGAAATATTTTCTCTAGTGTGAACTGCCAAGTTTAAATAACTTGGCGAGAAAAATTAAGAAGAAATAAGAAACATTATATTTATTTCAAATTAAACATGTGTGTTGTAAATTGATTATATATTTTTTTACAGCTCGAAAAGGTAAGATTTTAAATCACGATATAGGTATATGCAAGATCTAATAAATAAAATGTTTCTTTTTCCGTCCACGACAAATAGAAAAAAAAAACGAGAGACAATCGGAGAATAATCCGCACAGATAAGAGATTACTTAACAATTCCACAGGACGGAGTTAAACTAGTTTCGTAATTGCCGGATCACATGCGAACTTGCGAGACCGGCATGAAAACCAAACGAGAGGATACCGGAGAGGATGCATGGAGAGCAACCTGCGCTATCCGATTATGCGATTATTCCTGCCGCATTTTCGAGTATGCGAGAGTCAGGAGCCGCGATATCCAATATCTCGAAAGGGCGAAACTATTCTCTGCGTTCTAACGCCGCGGCGCGGTAGAGCCGGTAGACATTCGCAAAGGATATAGTCGTCTTTTTCGCTATTATGGTTCGCCGAAAAGATTTTGCGGATCGAAAATAATCTACGTATTCGCAACAGACTGAATAATTCTTTAAAAAATTGAAGAATAATGATACTTTTTAAGGATGTTCAACGTTTTAACGAAAAGGAAAGATAGCGCATCTCTAAAACATAATTAATATGGGTGAAACACGGCTGCGAAATATATATAATTCAGCAGAACTCTCGAAATCTGATCTGCATCGCTCTTGAAATGGACGGGCACGAATACGGTGCGCTGCGAAGAAGCGAATGATTTATACGTGCTGAAGTACGTTCGCGAGCAGGTTTTCTTTCTCGGATATTTCTGGAAAGCTGGTGATATATATTTCGATTAGGAGATAAATGGAAAATAATAATGACCAGTATCTATCGTCTATACGCGCGAGAGCGGAGAGGAAAAAGCAATGTCGGACGAATGTCTCTCTGTGAAAATCGGTGTAGGAAAATATAAAAAGACTATCGCACTGACGTAGCAGAAAATCTTCACGCGGATCTTTTGGCGTGGGAAGTATGCCATATCTTTGACAATAAATATCTTTATTCGAAGTTATCTTGAAATTGTTATCAAACGACAACGAAAAATCTATTTCAATAATAGCAATAGAATAAATATTAGCATTTCTGCAATCGTTATTATATTTAATAATATTTTCCTATTGAAAACTTTTTATCTCTGCTTTTTCGAAAAATAGTTTTATATAACTTTTAATACAATTATAATATCTATTTTTTATATATATTCAGAGAAAAATTAAAATTATTTATAAACTTGCGTAATCCCGTAATAGTTTTCCATCAAACATTATCAATATCTGATTTCTGAAAATATCATTTATTTTGTCGATGATAAATATGGTAAATTAAATCGGATTATCGTTTAGTAAGGAACATCTAAATGTAACGTTACTTAATTTGAAATAATAGATAAACGGCATTTACAATTCCGGCAAACTTTTATTCCAGCGTATAGAGATTTACGAGAGTGCGTAGATGGATTATATTAGCGACGTTATGTAGTATTCATATTCGTGTCGCGGGAAATGTTGAAGCCAGCGACAGCGGCAGCGGCATCGTCACCGGGCGCAAAAATGCAATACTCGCTCTTTCTCTCTTGCATGTACATTTCCAACCGGTGCACTGACCTACGATGCACCCAGAGACGGGTGCACGCATGGTCGGACGGTCATCGTGTAAGTGCGCTATATAATATTTATTTCAAACGCCGTGCCATACTCCCTCACATTAAACACGTTAAGTTTTTACAATCGCACCGTGGAGCGCGAACTGTATCGACGATGTCGAAATATTTACAATTCGCAAATGTCAACGCATGGCTAATTCCTATGGGAAGTCGAGCAACTCGAGTAGCGACGGATCTTTCGAGTGTGATATCCAGCGTTATACCAGAATTGTGTTTACATATGTACATCGAAAATGCAGCTGTCACAGATGCCAGGAATGATCAATAACAGATAACTACGATGGATAATCCCTTCAGATGTAATCCCTTTCGAGATATAATAAATTTCGAATGGAATGTTTTTTATTTTATCCGACATATATATCTTGTCGAAATAAATTTAATTAAATAAATTAAAATTGTATATATGGACAAAATCTCTATAAAAAGACGAAAAATTAACTGGAACATGATAATTTAAATATGTTAAAGATTGGACTTAATCCTTCTAGGACAAAAAAAAAGCGATATTCAGCAAAAACATGGAAATGCTACAAAAGACAATGTGACGGCATCAATGTCGCTCTCGTCGTCGACGTCGCGTCGCCACAAGAGTCTGGGGCGCGTATAGCTAGGTGTTGAGTTCGAGGATTCTGCGGCCCTCGCGGAATGGAATGCTTTGCATAATGGTGACTCCGCAGACGGCATTGCGCGCGCGGAAAGCGAACTCCCGAATTCCTCGCGGCTTGGATGCGGTCCAGGACACGAGGCAAGTCTATGTCCTTGTCCCTGTCACAGCCCCGGTCCTTAACAGATACGTCATCCTCGCCGCGAACAAGATTCCACTTCCTGATCATGCCCCACAAAATGGTTCATATAAAAATGTAAAAAAAAGGAAATAGGAGATACACAAGAATGTATTTTTTGATCGATTTAAAGTCAATATTTTCTTAACGAAAGATCTTTCCGAGCCGAATGGACAGTTGTTCTTTAACAATCGTATTAATTAAACTTAAATAAAAATACATGGTATTACTCTTATTATTAGTTTAATTTTTCAAGTAAACTTTTCAACAAATTTTTAATTTATAGCTCGTTGTTTTACTGAGATACCTGATTAAAATCAATTAAAAATAAAAAAATCCACGAAAAAAGGCGTGGCGTTCAATCAGATTCCCATTACGATCTATGCCCTCGTAACTTATGATTAGTATACGTGTTGTTCACGCTTTTACAACACGCATTACACGTCTAAAAGAGAGAAAAGGAGAAAGAGAGAACAGCCATTAAAGAGCATCCGTCTCAGCGATTTAACCTTGTCTTCATATCTAACGTAACCTATTGAGCGAATTACCCCACATTGAGCGAATATTAACCCGTCTGATCTAACAGATTGAGAGAGAGGGTGAGGGGAGGGGGCGGGAGAAGGAGTCTCGTTGGTATGCTAGATCTCAACTGATCTTGTGCTGTTTCTCCAACAGCTTAGTGTACTCAGGTGGTGCCTGCTGAGGCCCAAGCGAGCGTTTCGCAGTGAGCGGAATACCTACAATAAAGCCAACAATGCGTTTGCTTTGCCCGCACACTCTGCAACACAGCACGCGGCGTAGCTATTCGAAATAGACCAACAGGCTTTAATAATAGCGCACGCCACGAAGGAAGAGAAATCGAGCGCTGCTGGATGGATGAGTCGATTTAAAACACGTCAGACTCTTCGGCGTCATTAAATTCCTCTTTAGCAACATGGAGATGTCAGAGAGGAGCTATCAAATCGATTATCTCTGGACTTGGAGCTAGCTAATACCTAAGTGCAACGTGATGGTTAATAGCTCTTTATAAAGATCTTTCTTTTTTTTTTTATTAAACTCCCGGGGGGGAGGAACCTCTTATTTTAAACCTCGTACGCGCAAACTTTTTTCGTTAAACACAGCTCTTGCTGTCTCGCAAAAATTATTTAATATTTCTTTAATAGTATAGTGACATATCATGTATACATTTCATATTCAATGATCCGATAATTTTAGTTAACACCGTAAATTGTAGCAGTACATTTGCAGCATAATATTCGAAATAAAAAGAACAGCGCGGCAAAAAGTTCTTCTAATTAATGCGAAAGACGAATGAATGCACGCTATACGTTATTTTAATAGTCAATTTTAACCATTCGGCCTTTTTGCGTCCTGCATCTTTCCCCGGGTTCGATGCAAATTGGCCTTCCTCGACAAACCGACCAATTCGGGAAATGATGTAGTCGTCGAAATGCTATTAAAGAAGCATTCTTCACTATCAGCGTCTTTAAGTAGGTAGAGGTTGTTACTGGCAAGGTTTCGCGGAACACTTAAAGGTCTTTTAAATTTCCGACCTGCGGTCGGCGATGGTTTTACGTGACCGGTATATTTAATTCCGTCTTTTCACCCTCTCCTTACGTTTTCCGTCTGTCCTTAGCGTCGCAAGTAAAGCTAAGTGCATGTCGGACGACGACATCAGTTCGCTTTCAACACTACGCAACGTGAGTTTCGCAACCAAGCTCTACTGTAGGCTATAAATTCGCCAATGGTTTCGTCGCGTTTTGTCTACACTTTGATGTTTACACGGCCTCTCTCCCACGAAGACTAGAAAATATTTTATAAAAGGCGAACCGATTGTACTTACCTTTATCAAATCTTCTCTTCTCATTTATTATTAAACACGAAAAATATTATCTCTAATATTTTTGAGTATAAAGATCATAATCTATACAGGTCGCGCAAGCAACGGGAGGATCAAACGCGATATTTAATAGAAAAAACGGATGCATACGGATTGGCAACATCGCGATTTTAATCTGTTCATTAACGTAATCCGTGTAGTATCTTCTCTTTTGCGCGGATCGCGCGCGTGCGGTGATTAGCGTGATTAAAGGGGGAAACGCGACCCCGGTGATACGGAACGTGCGCGCCAAAGGGAAGCTTAAAATCGTCGTAATTGCGAAAAATTCCGTCATCGCGGACGCGAGCTTTGTACGTGGAACCACTGCGAATATTCTCTTTTAATTTATCGAACATTGCTTAACTCCGTTTCCCGCTGCATTCGACGAATTCGCGTACATCCGTTCGTATATAGCTGTAGTATTACCCTCTCGTTAATAAAAATATACGGTATAAAAAATATTAAAAAATATAAAAAAGCAAAATTCACTCTTCATGTTGTTAGTACATTTTCAAAAAAATCTCTTGTATATGCAGATTTGAATGAATTACTTGGATTTGGACGCTTCTATATAATGACAAAATTAATTCTAAAAAAATGTTAAATGTTTTCCACCATATTTCTATCTAAAAAATGACACGCGATAAGACAGATTAAAAAAAATAAACTCATTAAAAAAATTAAAAATGTGAATTTCGCTTTTATATTTTTCATATTTATATCTCTAGTGCTTTATTTCATCTATTTTTTTTTCTAAGTCAAAAACATGTAGTCGGCAACAGAGTTCGAAATTACCGGCGGGTTTCCACATACGAGCTAAAATGAGTTCTATATGTTCGCTCCACTCGCGCACGTGTTCTTGCTCGTTTAATCGCTTTTTATACGGCATATCTATTTTCGCACGGCCCGCGCGATGACACGGACGGATCTTCTGGGAATATGGAACGAGATCGGGAAGCGCGGCGATAATTACGAGCGCGATTACAGCGTGGCCTGGACGTGCTGTAAAGTTATTTTCGTGCACGTGCAAATGTGTCTCGCAGGAAATGCGAATATGTTGATGCGAATAAAACGTGAATTGCGTTTTAAATAACACACGCGTGAATAGCGGGTCCCGTGGCCCCTTGAGTGCCACTGCTTGTGGCGATGTACAAAGGTATTGTATTCTACATTGTTCTTGTTGAAAGATAATATCTTGCACGTGATATATAAATTTCACAAAAATTATATAATCGATTTTTCAAAAAAATTCGTATTTATCGGTTATCTTAAATAGAAATTGCAGATCACAGATTTTATTATTACGATACGATAAGATATTTAAATAAAAAAAAGGTTTCTTTTACTATAAATACCTAAAATAAATAATGGAAAACATTTAAGAGTATATTTATTTTTTCTCTTAAAAATAAAATAACGAAAGTAAAACAAGAAAAAAGTGTCAGTCTAACGCCACGGATCAAACATTGATGGATTTCGTTGATATAATGTAACAACGTTGCAAATATTGAAAGTTGCGTAGTGCAAATAAAGTCCACGCTGGGTTGCAATCCCTAACGCGTGATGTGTAACAATCAAACGAGGATTTATTCCCCAGCCCTTCGTTCTCCAAGAGAACGAAGTGTGGGAAAAAATTGCGAAAAGAAAACGACAGAAACGAGGCGCGCGGTCAAGCTCCGTGTAGAACTGATATAGCTGATAACTGAAAGAAGCAAAAAAGGAACCCCGAGGAACGCCCGTCTAAGCAGAGAGATCGAGAAATAGAGAAAGAGAGAGAGAAGGAGGTAGGAAGGTCTCTCGGACTCTCGTAATCTCGGGGCAGTAAATCTCGCGCGGAAGACACCGAGTACACTCGCTCGCGCGCAAGTCGCCGCGCATTTATTACGCGCAACAGCAACAATGTAAAGTAATTAGGGACATTATGCATACGCAACACGTACGAGTTATCTCGCGATCCGAGAGCGTGAGTGAGGTGCGGCGAGACAAAGAGAGAAAGAAAGCGATAGAGAAAACGGAGGAAGACAGAGAAAGGGATGAGAGAGGATGAGAGAGAGAGAGAGAGAAACGAAGATGGTGAAGCCGTTATCAGCCAGCTACCTATCGCGAGCGATACATTTCCTAGATCGACTATCGGCTCCGACTACACCCCTCCTCGATGTAGTTCACCGCGACTACTATACGAGAGCTAACTTCGCTAACGACCGTGATCAAAGCGCCTCCTTCACTGGTACACAACTCGTTGGTATACTTCAGCGAGCGTAGGTATTCATGATAAACTTCGACTCGCGATCATTGGCGGAAGATCACGAAGAAACCGTGGGGAGTAGGTTGGAGGCGAGATTTATGCCCTTCCTGGAGAATTTCGCTAATGGACAGATGGGCGGACAGTTCGTTATGGTATGCGACAGGTCCCCTGAGATCTCATACAACAATTTGCGAGGGTTGATAAATGCGGAGCGTGTTAACGGCGGTGGACGAATAATCGCGTTGAAACGATAATTGAAAGATAGAGGCGATATATGTCACGATGCAAAGTAGTGGTAATAAATGAGAAGATAAAGCGATATAGTTTAATTCGTAATATATGACTAATCAGCCGTATGGTGACTAGGGTTAATCGATCTTTCTTCACTCTGGATTTTTTTCGAAGAAACGTCGAGATCGTGTGGACTTAAGTCAGTTGTATAATCAACATGGGATGCATACGTGAAGACAGAATGATTAATCTCTCTCGCTACCATTATGCTCATTATTATCATTATTACGATTATTACATAGGATTTCCTCCCTTCAAAGTCCTAAATCAATACGAATTTGCATTCGATATACCTGCCAGATATAACGGACACGACTAGGCGTTTAAAGCACGATAGATTTCGTAAGTAATAATAATAATTCAATCGCCGAGTTTTTCGATGCAGTCAATCGTTTCGTAAATTACGGTGCTTCGTGGCTAAGTCGTATACAAGGTGTCGGAAAAGTCAAGTTATTTACTCAAACGGATATCAAAAACTTAATCAAATGTGTAATAGTTAACATTTAATTTATTTTAAGAATATATAGAAATATAAGAAAATATTTTTAAAAATCTATTTTGATGAAGTCAATCTTTTCATTTCCATTATACTTCATTAATTGTATTCTACTTTCAATAATATTATAGTTTTATACGGAAAAATTGTATTTATGTATAAAAATGACAACATTAATTAATAATTATTATACTTGCAGTTATCAATAATTATCGTCAACATCAATTGTTATTTATTGTTGTCGAATATTCCTTTGGAATGAAATTTTTTTTTGATGTTTCCATACTCAATGGAAATTATACGGATTCACGGAGATAAAATGTTTGCCGAAAGTTCAATTTTGGATTCAGTGGAGAATTCGGCACATAATTTCCAGAACACCCTCTAGAGCGCATCGGCGATCGTTCGACGACGCCGTCCACTTACATTAACGGTACAGCACACGGCAGAAAACATGTACAATTACAAGCCGTCGCTCGGTTGCCCCAACCGATGCTTTCGCGCCCACGCTCTTACCACCGTTGTCGACTTAACGACATTCCACTCCACTCCGTTTGCTATATCGACGAAGGATAAGAATATGTCGAAAACGACAATGCTACCGTTCGTTACGCGGCGTGAAGAGGAAAAAAATAAAAGGAGGCCAAGAGTCGACTGTATTAGCGTTCCGTTGTTAAACGCCGGAACCGTTGCAGCATTCGCGTTCCGTAAGAATGCATCAAGCTGTATCAATGAAACAATCGTATATTGATTGGCAATTGATTATCCCAGCTAATTTCCACGTGCTGTATTTTACGATAAAAGATCAGATTAATTGTTCGTTTTTATGTAATCTCCATTCTGTTTAATATTTATATTTAATTTAATATTTTCCTTTTACATTTCTATCTGTTCAATTCGAAAAGTGCTTACTGGAAGATTTTCAATTCACTGATACAATGCTGCAAACATCTTTATTCTCACGACTAGATACGTTACTCTTTCCAAGTAATCGTACATGCATACGGAGACTTTAATATCGCGATAATTTACGACGTAAAATTGCTGCACGTGCAATTTATATATACCATAAATTATCGTACTCCCCGTAATAAGCGGAAAAATATTTTCCAATAGGTTTACACACAGAGCGCATAAAGCTTCTCTCTGTGCCTAGATACGGAGCGCAATCTCTGAAGCCGTGGGATACGGTATATGCTGCAAACATCTTTATTCACGACTAAATATGTTACCTTCCACGTGACCGTACGTGTGCCTACTCGAAGAGGCTCCAATATCGCCTCCCTAACGACACCATCCATTCCCTGTGGCAGATCCACACCCGGTACACCGGCACACCGGCAACCCGCGGACGGGGGATGCGAGGGAAAAAAAGCCTCGCCTCTCGTGTGCATTCGCGCGATTCCGAAACGGCGGAAAGCAGCGTTCGTCGCATGACTCACCAGCATTCTTCGGCTCGTAAAAAACGCGCGATGTACTTTGATACGCACAATATGTACATACACGTGACCCTCGTGCGTCGTAGGAAACGTCTGCAAAGATCTGCAAAGCATACCTCGCGCGCGCGCGCGCGCGTGAGCGAACACGAGGCTGTGTTCCAATAATACCATAAAGCTTCTCGCGCCCTTTGCTGCGGGAACGAGACATCCTCGTCGGCTTAGTTTTATACATAAGTACGAAGCTCGGTATTTCGAATCCACTGTGCATACACACATGCGACATGATGACATTGTCGAGTTGTGCCACTCGCCGGTAATGATGTTCCTCTCTTTTAAGCGGAATCTCTCTACAAATTTCGCGTGAAAGTCATTTGCGTACCTCCCGCGCTATTCTTTATGTATATAATTCTGTATCCTTTATAACTTTTTTATCACATGGAGAGCTTGTGTCTTTGCCATGGAAACGCCCCAATTTTTTTCTACTCCATTTAATCCTATTTTTAGTAGTTCCAGATGTTTCAGCTTTTGTCAGTTTTTCACTCATTTCAACAATTTACATTACTTTTTTTCGTACTTTGCACTTTCACAACTTTTAATTATTAATTTAAAAAATATATCAGTTTTCATATATTTCTACCGTTGTTGAAGAAATTCTACAAATATAATAAAAGCAAATAAATATAATGCAACATTTAAATTAAATTATTTAAAAATAAATAACACAATAATAAAGGAAATTCACATTTATTTTATACGAATTTCAACTAACGATAAATTCATTCATGTAATTTATCTCTTGAAACTGAATAATTTGAGACTTTTTCGAAACTTTCTTTTCTATAAAATTCTCATTAAAAAGATGTAAAGGCTTCTACTCTAAAGAACAGAATTGTCAAATAATAATCAGTTACATATCGTCTGAATCTTAGCTTGATTATGCTCGCGTTCAAAGAAAGAGAATGCATCTGGTTTTCGTTCCTGGTTAACGTTGATTATAGAAGAGCGAGAGTAGAAAAGGTACGTCGCGTTCGTTGTTGTTGCTTAATGGGCAAAGTAGTATATTTCCTCTCCGGCGCAGCGGCCGGGGTTACATCTCGTGTGCACGAACGCAGCGGAACAAACGCGACATCGCTGCATTGCGCTGCAACCGGAACGAACACTCGTGATTTTCAGACTCTCTTTCTCTCTCTCTCTCTCTCTCTCTCTCTCTCTCTCGCTAGTATATTTATGTATGATATACCAGGAAAGATATAGTCACATGCCGGAGCACGATAAACGTAAAACTTTACACACCGCATTTTCAGTAATCATTGGAATTACATTCATAAAATGATTAGAAAAGATTGTATATTTTATCTTTGAAGCAAAATAGTACTGGATAATAATTTTTGCAGTGATAAAATCTTTATGAATTTTAAATTGACTGAAAAACGTTTTATTATGTTGGATATTGTAATACGTACAAATATTAATTTCTTTCAAAGAAAAAACGACGAGCACCAATAAAGTTGCATTAAATAATCGACTCTACAAAAGTAGAAATCTGCTCATCCGATATATGCGTATGATTCATTCGGCAGGATTATCGAGAGTGAAGCATCGCGTGGATTCGCTTTAACTCGCTCGCGTGTACACTCTGTTATAGGGTCGGCGTATTTCTGCCGTGAAACACGATACTGTGCCCGTAGCATTGAAGCTACAGGGGACTGGGTTGGGGAGGGAAGCGAAGGGAAAAGGTAGAGGCCAGACCGTCCAGAATTTCCAGCGAGCGAGCGAGCGAGCGAGGCCGCACGCGATGCTGACTATGAATGAAATCAAGAATCTGGGCGAATGTAACGCCAGACTGCGATGCCGCGGTCCGCATTAGTGTGCGCTCGTTGAAACGAAATGCCACTATGTTGCGTTACGTGTGTAACAGAAAGGCTAATTATTAGTTAACGAGAAACAGAACTACGGAAATGGAGAACTTTCCGTCCTATTTCCTGAATTTCTCGTAGAAGTATAGGGATAAATTAATAGATTTGTATGTAATTAAACCATTATTACGCGGAATGTGCCTCACCTCGGTTCTCGAAATTGAATAAGTGCACACGTTACGTAGGAATTTTGTATTATTACATGGAAACTGGTTCAGAATATTTAACGCAAACACCTTCTGTGTTTATATTCCAATCTAAATGTGTATAGGATATTATATCAACCGTGTTATTTAAATGCAAAATAACAAAAATAATAGGAATAAATATATTACGTTGGGCAGCAGAATAATAGTAGCGAAGACGGATACATTGTTTTAAATAATAGCGAATGCATAAATCCAATTTTACACAATACAAAAGGAATTTCCCACGATCGAATATGACGAATCTCGAGTACTCGAGCGAAACGTTCAAAGGTGACACTTACAGTAGTGAGAGACAGAGAGAAGGAGCAAAGAGAGAAGGAACGAGACGAGTTTGTTAAACTTCGCAGTTTCGTAATGAAGCCTCGGAGCAAGATGATTCATTCCCTCGATCTTGGCAGCGTAATTAATCGGTTCACTGCGGCAAAGTCAATCAACTGCAGTCGGCGAAGATAATTAACGACTGCGGAATCGATCCGCGAGATCAAAGCGGGACGAGCTGGAAAAGACTCCATCAAATGCACGAATAATAATAATACCTAAACGCGCCTCACGTGACGTCGGCCTATCATAAAGCCGTCGGCCTATCATAAAGATCGATTACTTTACCCCCGTCGACTTTTTCCTCGATTTTGAAATGACGGTGTGATTCTGGGACCGTATAAAGAACTTGAGAAATGATTAAGAAATGATAAATGATGTTAATTTACTAGCCAACGATATCTAGTAGATGATGCTTTCGTTAAATTTCTTTTTACATCGAGATGAACTAAAAAATTTTAGTTATTTTCTTAAAAAATACTTTTTTAATTACTTAATAATAAAAAATTACAGTCAAATATGTATTTCAATATTTTCTAAATATGTGCCTCAGAATAATTATAAATCTCCTATAATTTATAATTAAAATAGCAGAACAGAATTATAAATTTATTGTGACATTAATTACGAAAATTATATCGTAATAAGTTAATTAATTATATCATTAATCGAATTTATTTGCTGTTTTTAATTAATAAAATTTATCAAATAAAATGTCATAGTATCTCCAGATGTTTTTAAAGATCTCATTTATCTTCGATTTTTACAGAGACACGTACAAACGATATAACGAACGGTGCGCTCATTAGCGTGAGTAGTAGAGAGAGAGTGACAAAATCAGATAAAAATTCCAACACAGAGAGAATACATCGAAGACGTAACAACTTAATTACGCCGAATCTGTAGTCTTGTTCGAAATATAGACCATAGACCGAAATAACGGAGATCGGCCAACATTTGCAGGTATAACGCATTTGAAAATGCATAAAAAAAACCGGTGCGCGCTAATGCAGAAATTAATTCAACCATACCCGCTCTAATTACCAACACTCACGGAGCTTTAACTCTAAATACGGAAATTACGTCGCGCGAGAGAAGCAACGGTAAAAATACCGTAGCTGTGAAAAAAAAATGATGGAAATAATATCATATCGAATATTATATTGAAATATACAAATTATGTACAAGATTTATGCATATGATTATTACATGTTCGTCATTAAAATGTCATAATGCATACATTATTTTATGTACCTATAATTAATATATGATACAAATCTGTATATGTAATTACTTAAAAACATAAAAAAAATATTATACAAAATATTATAAAACTGAAAAATTTAGACTTATACTTTGCAATTACATTAAATTACAAATATTTAATTAGAAAAATATATAAATATAATAATGTGGGATACAAATACAATCCCGTGATATTCCCTTTCTGTCATTCCTGTACATTTCACGATACATGGTATCCTGAAATAAAGCTTTTAACGCGTCGTTTAGCGCCTTCAAGACCTTCCGTCCTCGATTACGCGGCTCGCGACGACATAATTGGATTCGCAGACGTTTAACGAGCCGCGCATGGACCTCATCGGGTCCGTTAGAATGCACGTTACGGCTCTGTTTAACGCCGTTGCACCGTGCGATTTGTACGCGTGCCATCGCATCGACGTGTCTCGTACGAACGAGCGAGCGAATGCATAGCGGCTGCATAGTCGGCTGCTGTTACGTGGCCCGTTTACACGTGTCACTCGTATCGTATCACACGTCATTACCTTTCCAACCTGCAACGCGTCGCGCCACTTCGTTATCTACGGTTCAACAAACTTCGAATCGCCGCACCTGCCCTGGCGCTAATGGCTTTCGGTGCAACCGTTAAAACTTGCAATGTGCGATGACAATTTCCGACTATCGTAAACTCTTGTGTCCTTTAACCTGCTTTCTTTATCGCGTACTGCTATTATGTACACTTATGTAATCACGTGTCTTTTTTTTTGTAATTAAAATATCATCTAATATTATTTCTCTTTCTGACAATAATTACTGTCAGAATGTTGGAGTCTAAAACTGTATGTTTACATCTGTAAACTTCTTATCAGAATTATGAGCCAAGATAAAAAAAAGTTTTAATAAAGTTTAATGGATGAAAGATCTTTTTCTTGAATTTGTATTTATAAGTAATCTTTTTCCATTTTTATTCGAACAACCCACGAAGTTCACGTACGAGAAGTAACATGCAAGTTACACAATTGGATAAACTGGTAAATGTCAGACGGAAATAATGGAAGCTCGAGACGTTAATGAATTCGCGATTGCGACTTTTTCCGTCGATGTGTTCAATGGGCCACGAGGTTTATTGACTTTCGCGGTCGATTTTCGCGGGGCGGGTATTGATACCAACCAAAGAAGAGACAGAGAGCGCTAACAATAAGAACTTTATAATGGCTCTCACGATAGATCTTCATCGCCCATTGTTAGCTCTGGAGTATCGGTTGCTTCGCTTACTCGAGAGGTCACCGTACAATACACGAGGATCCTTCGAATTATCTCTTTTCACATCGATGTGAAGAGACAGTCTCTTTATTAAAGGATCGAAAACGGATGATCAAGTAAAGCTTTTTGAAATAAAAGCAAATCTTGGCGTATGGTATACAAGACATATGTCCAAATATCTCATTTTCCAAATAAAGTGAAAGAAGATTTTTTAAACTTTACAACAGATTATACACAAGTATATAAGATAAATCTGTTAGCTTTACGATCTAAATAAATCTTAAATACTAGATACTTAAAAAATGTTCATAATATAAAAAGATATTAAATTTAATTATTACAAAGTTTCGAATAAGGCTGAAAAATATTAAGAATATTTTGAAGATAACAAGCAAAAATCGATGTGCCATATAATAAAAAGAGTTCATATGTTTAATTTATTAATATTATAAAATTAAGAGTTATACTAAATCAGAAAATTATAGATATATTCTTTTATCATCATTTATATAATGATATTAATGATAAAAGAATAAATTTAAATTTATGTATAAAATACATATATCTATTTGATAATGTATACTCTACGTATGATATAATTTATTGAAAAATAAAAGATCTCGTGTAGTATAAACGAACGTATTTGTATTGTGTGTGTGTGTGGATATCCCCGTGGGAAATTCATTTCACGAAACACAAGAACATTCTCCAAAAAGAAAATAATGTCTACGATCATTAACCGAGCCGCATTAAGAGTGCAACCCAGATTTTCCGCCGCGCTCTTCCTGGGAAAGATCTCAAACGATGTGAGTCATCATCGGCATTGTTGCACAAAGATATCAACGAGAGAGAGGTCGCGATATAATACTCATTAGAAACGTATCATCGTTACGTCGGATCGTTGCATGTCAGATTTCGAAAGTTCTAGTTTCACAAAACATTGTTATAAAATAAATTTCCGATACTCAAGCAATACAATCTCGCAAAAAATAGAAAAAATAGAGCTTTTATTTTACAAAAATAACTGAAAATTTAGAGAATTGATAAATTCATGTGACATTATTTCACGACATTATAAAAACAGTTTATATTGTACATTTAATAAATGTCACGGTGACACAAATGCTTTTTGAAATTTAACATGCGAGACTCGAAGCCAGAAATACTACTTTCTCAAAGTGAATCAATGTTAGTGAATTATTACTGACTTCAGTACTACACTTATAATTGATATAGTCATCTGTAAATATTTGTTTTTCAGTAATAATACACCGATTTACTTTTAGAGAATAACTTTCAATTTTTAATCCTTTCTCCACCTTGTCACTCGCTAAACTATATTTATATTTAGTCAGAACAATTACGAAAATGGTTTTTTATTCTAAGTATTATGTATAAAATCTTTTCATTAAGTATATATATTCTATTCGTTCAAAAATTATGCGCTTATTGGACGTTATTAATATAAAACTGACGTTTATACGAATGTAACGTTCGGTATCGATCTTTCTATATTCTTTCTTTTTTCCTTATCCTTCCACCCGCTCACAAGATTCCGGAATAAAATTACCGAGGTGTAAGACTAGGAAGAGAGCATAATGGGCTGACTATTTCAGGGAGCACGCGAATCGACAGGATGAAGAGTAGGCTCATTGTCTACTCCGTGGGATCGCTGAGACACGCGTGTCCTTACTCGCGTCTTCGAATGGAAGGAATCGCGATTATGTCTTTCTCCTCGTCGTCGATCGTGCATAACGACGGTCGGCATCGTGCCAGCTCTCCACAGAAAGTTCTTCCGCCGTCATGAACAAGATAGAACCCACAACTGGATGATCGAACATCTTAATTACTCGTCGCGAAGACAAACGACTCAATCTCGAATACTGTTACTGCCAGTTTAATTGATTGACCATGTCGAACATTCTAATACGGCTGTATCGGAGTTACAATATATATTTCCAATTATAAATAGTTAGAAAAAATATTGTGCAAAGTTCGCATATTTATAAAATGCACCTCCATTTATATAAAATTTATTTTAAATAATTAATCATTATCGTGCATTCTAACATTTATTTAAGAATTGTTTTATTGAAAAAAGATATTTACGTTAGTTAATTGATTTTTTATTATTTTTTGAAAAAATTTTCACGTCCCAAAAGAATGAAATTGCGCGATTTCAATAAATTATGAAACAGAAATCAGGACTCGATAAAATAACTGATACGACCAATTTAAAATATAAAATAT
The DNA here is from genome assembly GCF_001594075.2 of Trachymyrmex cornetzi. Classification (NCBI taxonomy): domain Eukaryota; kingdom Metazoa; phylum Arthropoda; class Insecta; order Hymenoptera; family Formicidae; genus Trachymyrmex; species Trachymyrmex cornetzi. The sequence goes on along the minus strand of NW_017296881.1, from coordinate 2,390,729 downwards.
AAAATAAGTTCCAGAAACTTATTTTAAATATAAAATCGTAGGAGTCGATAAAAGAGTGATACGACTTATTCGAAATAATAAATATAAAATAGGTTCTCTCCAAAAATTTATGTAAAATATAAAATAAGAAATACGACGCAAAAAATTATTAAAAATATAAAATAAGAAATAGGACTCTGGAATACATTTTATTTATTTAAAATATATAATAACTTTTATTTAAAATGTCAAAATAGCTTGCTTTTTTATTTTAAATTTATTTTTGAAAAATATTCTTATTTTAAATAAGAAATTGTTTTCAAAAATTTATTTAAAATAACTTATTTTATATTTAAAAGAAGTTCTTGAAACCAATTTTTTATTTTAAGTAAAAACTACATTTCAAAAATTAACTCAAAATATAAAATAAGAAATATGTATTTTAAATAAACGTTTTAAATAGGAAATACAAAATATTTTAATAATTTTGTTTATATTTTGATATATGAACATACATTTGAGTATACATTTATAAGTTTATAATATTTCAGATTTTACCATTTCAGTTTTTTTATAACTATAGCCTCTAATTAATATTATTATGATTATACTTATTGTTAGTATTAGGCAACAAAATAAGTATTTAAGTAATAAGAATAAACTTAATAAGTAATTATTATATTATATAAATAAAATAAAAATGATAACTAATATGATTTATTTTAAATAAAAAATATGTTTCCGAAAATTGTTTAATTATTTAAAATATCGTAATCGATAAAAAAGTGACACGACTTATTCGAAATAAAAAATATAAAATAAGTTCTCCAAAAACTTATTTAAAATATCGAATAAGAAATATATAGATCAGAAGTTGTTTAAAATAATAAATACTAAATAACTTTCTAATTTCTCCTCTTTATTTAAAATATATATTTTAAATAAATTTATTTGAAATACGACCGAGCTCTGACAGAAATTGACCTGGAATTGCTGGAAAAAATGTGACAACTCGTGTTTTTTCTAGACTTATTCTTATTAAAATCAACAATTCAGAATTTCTCACTTAACTCGGAACGTGAAAAAAAATTTGGAGATAAAATAATACGAAATTATATCATTTTCATTTTCTGCACGATCGTGAAATGAAGATAAACTTTATTTTTCAGATTCATATTTAACATTAGATTTAATAATTCTTTTAATAATTCAATCATTCATTCATTCAAATTTTCATTAAAAGAGAGAAACTAATTGCACGTAATATAAAATTTGATATTAGTACTCAATTTATCAATATTAACTGATTATTATAGTAGGTACTTAAATATAAAAAACCCTAAATAATAACATCAATTAAGCAGTAAAAATTTGTCATATTTATTGTAAAAATTAATATAGACTACATATTGGTTTGCATTTAACGTAGTTATGAGTTCAAACGTATGAATTTTGCGCAATATTATCAATCACTACGTTTAAGTTGAAAATTATTATAATCTTGATTGTAATATTGAAATTATTTTAATTAAGTTAAAATTTGTTATTCTATCTCAATATTGCTTAACACGATATTTATATCCTTACTTTTTATACTTATAATTTTTTGAAAAAAAAAAGGTAATTAAAATTAACATACGAAATTTTCTAAGTTGGTCTTAAATATAAAAATTGCAGTATAATAATCGTATAAGTTTTCATTTCATTTAGATAATCTTCATTCTTTTATCTCCATACTATAATGAGAAAACAGGATTGAGTTTGCCATTTCATAATGTTTAATCTTGATCCTTGAAGTTACAAGGTTTCAATAGCGCTAAAAGATATACCTACGATCTATTCGATTGCAGGATTATCTATCTCGCTGCATAATTTAAACTCGATGACTAGATGGTTAGATACAGTAGTACCTTGTTCTGTCTTGATAAGCCACGTTAGTGGCGGTAGTCAATTAACAAGCCAGCTGAATATCTCGTACGTCGGCGCAGTACATCGATAATTTATCTATCGCAGCGCACTGTTTACACGAATGCGCACAGGGCGGATGTATTGCGCTCAATTATCTTCGCTTGATACAACAATGTTACAAATCAGTTCGTTAGACGCCATTAATCTCAGCACGCGCGCGCGATTACTATGCGCATATACTTACCGTGATATCACTGCTTTACATTCTCGTTAGCCGAGGGTGGGTTCTTAATAAGTGATTTACCGCAAACGTTGGTTGTGGTTTAAACGTGACGATACGGACGAGTAAGGGAAGTTCTGCCCTGGGTGCCCTGTTATCAAGTCTTTGTGATGTTAACACGAATTGCCGGGATAATGCACCACGTACACTATGCTGCTGTTTCTTATGCACACTATGCTGTTGTCAAAATACGATATCAAATGAAAATATTATTAGTCGTGAAATGAATACTGACAATCAAGATAAACATAGACTTAGCAGGGAATACGAAACTGTTTCTGATAAATAGTCAACTTCCACAAATAGACAAAGAATAAATAATTATATAATATATAATAATTAAAAAAATTATTTTCGAGATAATTTAAATTTTTATTATGATTTTCTACTAATTTTCATTATATTTGATTTCTTATTAGATCATTTTTATTTATTTTATTGTATTATTATTAAAAAAAAGAAATAAAATTGTTTGCTCAAACTACGCAAAATGCCACGAAAAATTAATTAGAATTAATTAAATTAAAAAATTAAGTAAAATTATTTAGAGTAAACGAATTGTTAAACTTCATTTATATATTAATACTAACGTATGGATTTATGTGCTTTTAACTGAAAATTAATGCAAATTTAGTTATCATTTATGCATTATAAGGGAAAGTTGTCTCTCGAATGTTCTGTTATCTTTGTAATGTTAACACGGATTCACGGAGTAATGCATACAGTGCTATGTTGTTTCTTATGCACGCTACACGCCATCGAGAAGCGTGCAGGTATTAGCCGCGGGATGAATATCGATGAGCACAGGAGTATATACACGTTGTCCCTAATTGAATCTAGTTCGAGCACATACTAATAAACTTACATGGATATATGTTAAACCGACGATACAAGGCTTTATATTCCGATACTATTATAAGTATATTAATTCTCGTAATCCCAAAAACAGCATCTTGTAAAAGCATAAGGATATAGATACGTGCTCTTCACAAATGAAAATATTATATATATATCTATATATATTATATAACACAAAATATTTATAAATATCATAGAAATAATATAATCGATAAAGCTGCAGTCTTAGGCGTGGCTATATATATAGATTTTATCGTTAGATATCCTTTTATGAATATTTTTAAGTTAAAAATGTTTTATTTTTAAAAATAAATAACCTTTTTTCTATATCCTTTTGTGATACTTAATTAATACCAAGCAGTCCAAGTAGACTGCATTTAAATAATAAATATTAATAATCGCTATTCTTTCTCATTCTCACGCGACTGAGATAATTTAATATTAATTTGTAATTAAAATCCATTCTGCAAAAGTTGTACTATTTAATATTAATTAAGTATTGTAAGAAAGCGTGAATAAAAGAAGAAAGGAATTATTATACATGAAATAACGTCCAGAGGTAAAAAAATTAGCAGAATCTGAAAATTAATTCGCCGAAACAAAACTGCAATTTGCTACTAATTGTACTAAGATGTGAATCTCGTTGTTTAGCAAGGGCGTCTTAATACGAAGTGCGACCCAGAAAAGATATAACACACGAGGGTAATCGCGTTAGTATTCCCTGTCTCCCCTCGCAACAATATTCCGACAAGGACCCGACCCTTATTGTCACGTGTATAGTGGCGGTTAAGTTGTTGGAGTTAATCGAGTCTCGCTTGCGCTATCGCAATAACGAGATACAACCTAACCGCCGCTCTGCATCTCGGCTCTTCTCTGATGAATCACGAAGACCACGAGGACGCGCCGGAAACTATGATATGCACCTAGGGTCAACGTAAACATCGATCGATGCTGTAGTTAACATCAAGTTTCAACCATGTGTTGACACTTATTTTTTCTTACGGCATTATGAAATCAATCTTATAGAATTTGGGATTGAATTTAATCTAATTACGAGGTGGGCGTGGTGACCATAATATTTTTAACAAATAATTGAGAAGTACACGGTAAAAACATATTAAGATACATAGACATTTTTTGTAAATAAATTGTGAAATTAAAAGTTAAATATGCAACAAAAAATAAATTTAGCAAGTTTTATTTAGTATACTGAGAAAAAAATGCTGTTGATTCAATCGAAGTCTATATTACGAGCTGTCACTAACATAAGTGATTAATTCATGTATATTTTGACATAAAGACATAAATTATTATTTCAATAATTAAGGCCTTTATGTCAATAAAAATATACATGAATTAATCACTTAGTGACAGCCCGTAATATACACTTTAATTGAATCAACAGCATTTTTTTCTCAGTGTATGATTCCACCTTTGCACAAAGTCCAAGTAGACAAATTCTCTAGCTTCTAGTAGAAAATACGGCCGATCCAAGACGACTAGCTGCGGAATCAGATTACTGTTTTGGCCGGAGGTTGGAGAACGCAATTATCCCGCGATTAGCAAGCCCTCGAGCACGTCGCAGTTCTGCAGTTCTGACCGCTATTAGAGTAACTCGCGAAACTAGCAAGTGCCCATCGTTTCTGTTAGTAGTGTAACAACATAGGCGAACGGAGAACTCGACGGACAATTTCGCGATAGCAAAATATCATATCGGTATAATTAATCAATCATCATTCATTAAAAATGGCTTAAAAAATCTATACAGACTTAGAGGAGAGATGAATCATATAACTTAAGCGAATACACTAATTGAAGCGCATCGATAATTGAATAACCAATCAATAACAGGATCAACGTAATTATGACAAAATAACGCCTCGCCCGGCATAATCAATGGATACTCGCTAATAACACGAACGAGCGGTAACGCGATTACGTGTCGCGTGTGATACCGATGCTCATTTAATCCGTCATTAATCGGACGCGACGCAAAATTGTCGCACAGTCATTATGAGCTGATTACAAAAGCTTCGCCGCAAGGAAGTACAATGTTAATATAACGATACGACGTAATTGAGGACCTGAATCTCGTACACACGCATCAGATTCTCTTCATCTGAGTTAAACGAAATTAAATTAAAGTGAGAATTAATTATTACAGTTAAAATGCTTGATCGTACTCAATTACATGATCGTATAATTAAAAACTCCAATCGTTTTAAACGAAATCGTTCGTTAATTTTCAATACTAATTAAAATTGACGTAAAAATGAACTCCCTTATACTTTTATAACATGATGATTTCTACATTCGTTCGTGCCTTATTATAATTGAAATGGAATTCATCGGTAGTAATAACAGACTTTTCATTTCACATGATATTCGAATATCCGACACGGACCATTGGAATCTTTACTTTCTATACGTCGCGGATTCATTGCGATTCTTTAGAAAGCTTCCTTATTTAATAACGCCACCGAGAGAATGCATAGTAACGACCAGTATTCTCTATCATCTCTATTCATGGCGTTCTGATTCAATTCCAGCGAGTTCGTTTGCAGAATATAAATAAGTTGCCTGGCATTTTATCTTGCTTAATAAACAAGAACTGAATTTCCAGCAACAACATTGTATAGCCGTGTCTTACCAAGGAAATACTTCGAAGTCGGAGGGTTAATAATAACTCAGGTGGAATAGCCTCTTCGACGCGTTTCGAGATCTCTTTCTCTTTTTCGCTCGTTCGAGAATCGTCATAACTATCGTTAATATCACCGATCACGATTTTCTATCAAAAGTTTAATAAAACGAAACGGTGTAGCGTGTTAAAGTTCAGAAAATAGTGGAAAAAGGGGTGCAGGAAACTTCGTGATACGATAACTTATCCGGGGGCTGGCCATATATAGGTATATATACTTCAGAGAATCGAGGTAAAGAAAGCATGACGAAAGTTCCGGAAGAAGAACCGACCGGAAGGAAGAAAGGAAGGAAGGTGGCTTACCTGAAACAAACAAGAAAAACAACGCGTTAAAAGTTCGCCCACATTCTCGATGAGGTGGGTTTTAAGCGCCGTCGCTTGAAATAAGCGTCACGTATTTCCGATATTATTTCCGGAAAACCGCATCGACGACGAATCGTCGATCGCAACGAACAAAGTTACGTGTAACTTTTTTTATCGCCTTTTTGCCCCCCCCCCCCTCTCTCTCTCTCTCTCTCTATCTCTCTAACAAAACTCAATATTCTCATAACACACTTAAATACTCCGGATATGAATTTTACTTATCTAAATGTTCCTATGGAACATGATACATTTTTTTCCGGCTGAGTTTGATATCTCTACCTAAAAGATGCTCTCAACTTGAAGTGTATTCTTAATACCGCAATTAACGCTAAATACCTGATTCTCATTTCTTTGGCGTCAAATTAAGAAAAATGTCGATTAAAAACATAGGTAGATATTTAAAAAAATATATTTAAGTTACATATAGATAAGAAATGTATATAAGGTTGAAAAGAAGTCTCAAGTTGAATAAAACAGAACCCGTATCTGCGGTACGTTTTTTCTTGTTTGCAATTTAATAAATTAAGTACTTTGAGAATTGCACAACACAGAACATAGATTTTCTGCTAATTTATTAAAACGCAAACAATCAAGAAGAAAAAAATACATCGTGTGCCATAGGCTTAAGATACAGATTCTGAGTTTTATTTATTCATCGTGTGATTTTGAGTGTCAGTGACTCTGTGTACTTCCAAAACCTTAATGTTAATTTCTTATATATATTATAGTTTATTTTTTAAATATCTATATCTGTTTTCTAATCATTTTTTAATGCATTTTTTTAATTAGACACTAATAAGAAATGAGGATCAGGTATTTAGCGTTAATTGCGTGTTAAGAATGTTGAGCTCCAAGTTGAGATCATCTCTCAAGTTGATGTCCTCAGTGATTGCAATCTCCATACAATGAAAGGCGAATATATACGAATAATGTTTGTGTTTAGTTCGCCTACGGTCCCGAAACTGAATCGTAAAGCAAGAGCCTAAGCAGTTAGATTAATATCTGCAGCGACGCATATATCGACAACGCCCACGAGAGAGACCATCGAAGAAGACGCTTCGCTCTTTGATCCTTGTGCAAAAATCTTGATACACGGTTGTATTTCATCTGTCGGCGAAAGATAAATACGTGAAAACACACAGCATAGAGACACGACCTATTCTCTGTCTGTAAATTATACCTCGCTAAGTAATTCCTTATGCTGCGTGAAAGCATAAATAGTCTCGACATCTTCAACAAATAAATCAAATTATTCTGTAAACATGCATATACTTTATAGTCTCTAAATTTAATTTATGTCTATTTTGTCATATGAGCTCTTTCTTTACATTAAATACAATTATTGATTTTGTTTACTAATTTAAAGTGTACAAATATTTTTAAAGATTTTAACCGCATCACATTTCAAGGTCTGATTTTTTCAATACCGCAACTAAACGTTCGAATGCAGTTTTTCCATAAGTTTCATGCAATTTAGCGCACGGTGCTAATTATTAGACTAGATGCTTGTTAGAGGTAATGATCGTGACATAATGCGCGCGGCGCGGCTTGCACCACATTCCGCGTGTTCGTTCCTAGCGAGTAAAGGCAAACGGGAACATAACGGATCCGAATAATTAACTTCAGCGAGCGGGGTCTGGAGGAAACAATTACAAAATGTAACGTCTAATTGGGGATAGGAACGTGAAGGAAGGAGAGGAGGAGGATAGGCGGAAATCACTACTAGCCTACATACGAGAAGAATGCAACGCGTGCAATCGCCTCGAGGTTTCGTTCTAGACGAAGTGGCGCCTACCCGGCTTCACGGTCTGAAAAATCGCCCACTTTTATGGCATTCGCACAAACGGACGTGGGTGGGAACGCAGATTCTTTATGTTATTATATCTAGATAAAGGCATAGCTAACAAAGAGATTTGATTATCATCCTAGTCACGTTGCATGAAAGAATAGATCAGGGAGGTTAGTAGAGAAAAATAAATATTTTTACTAGCATATTCTTATAAAAAATTATTTTTTATATCAATTTAAAGAGACTTCGTATTTGCATTTATATTCTTTTTAGACTTTTTTTCATAATTGATTTTTCATACAAATTGGATAGGAAAAAATTTATCTCGTACCAATTCCCTCTTTTTTTTAATTCTCCCAACTACTCTCTTTTTCTCTCTCTCTGTAGAAATATTATTTTTTTTCTTTTATGAAATTAATTAATTATAATAATTTATACGTGATAACAAATACAGAAACAAAACGAAAAATTTGATCAACGCATCAGGAGAAGACTGAGAAGAGGGGGTTCTAAATGAGATAAAAATTTCCTTTACATCAATGCGTTGTAATGTACTTTGAACGCTAATCATAATATATAACAAGAAATAAAAGAATCAAAGAATTAAATGCAGGTCGAGTCAAGTCAGGTCAGTTGAGGGAGAAGTAAAAAACGGAAAGAGGAGCAGAACAGAGCGAGAGGAGGACGATTACTTCAGCTCGTCTGTGTCTGAGGCGTTGATGGGTGTCTGGCGGGTCACTTCACCGTTGCAGGCCGGGCAAAAGAAGCAGACTCTGCCCATGTGCCTTCAATCTTCGCATATATTTCACACGTCCTCGAAAAACCTCATTCGCTAAGGCGTGGTGCTCTTCTTATTAACCGAAGTTATTCGTAAATTAAGCTTATCCTATTTATGATAAGGTCAGTTAACTATCTAAAAATATTTACATTCACTATGTATAAAATACATAGTAAAAAATAAAAATGTAATAAACTGTTCGTAATTAAAAATCGCTAATTCTTCCATTTTTATCATGATAATAAAATACTACGATGTATATAATACTGCAACAGTAACAACGCAACGATGACTACTGAAGAGAAACGAAGAACGATAAAGGGAGACATTCGAAAACAAAAGCGCAATCAGACTTCCCATTTAGACCGAAACAACTGTTAGCTCCTCGTCGTCGAGGGATGTCTTCGTCCTATTCTCTTTCCTTCCCCCTTCTTTCCTCCCCCGGTCTCACGATCCATTTTAGAGAAACCAGGATTACCATTTATAGTAAACGCAAGAAGCATCGGCTAACGAGAAGCTTCTACTCTATTTCGCCCCTTACCGAAAATTTCAGTCGCGAATTTCTCTCGCTCTCCCCGGCTCTTATCCGATTTTCTCGAGCGATGCAACTGAATCGCCGTCGCGTCGCGCCTTCCCGACACCTGTTGCTGACGCATAAATCGCCAGCAAAAGGATACTTAGTCGGTGGATCGCATTTACGCGACAACGGAGATATTAGCGTGCACTGTCGGCATTCGAGTCTTTTTAAAAAATCTTTTCATAAAGACCGTCAACATCTGCGTAATGCATGAGACGTTCCACGCACTCAAAAAAATGATCTTGCAGTTACAGCGAAAATTATCTAAGTACGAAAAATAGCTAGAATAGATAAATTTCTAGCAAGTACTGCGATATTGGATATGTATTGCATCTAATCATATATAGGTGGCAGAGATAGAATTTAGATTTGTGCTATAAATTCTATGCGTATGATACATAATTTTCTATCAGATACAAAAAACAGCTATAATTCTACCTGGAGCAGCAAAATATTTCTTTTTGCGTGCGAAGCGTTTCACAAATATATATGCGTATAAATATATTTAATTTAGGAAATATTCACATTTTCATACAAATATATTTATATATTGTACACTATATGTTAGAACAAGAAAAGAAAGTATATCAAAATTGTCAAATAAAGTATTAAAGCTGTCAAGAAAGTGTCTCGGTATAAAGTAACTCCCTCACTTGCTTCGCGACGTGAGTTTGCGTTAGGATATGTGTCACCGTAAATCGTAACAATTCTGTGCAACATCTACGTTACGACGTAAAATCATATAAGCGGAAATCTGACTTTTTGTCCGGTACGTGACGTGCTACATCAAAGAAAAGGGAAAATTGCCGACGCGCAGACGCATTGTTTCAATGTGAAATGTCGCTCAGAGAGGACGACAGTACAGTCACGTTCTCCAATCTATTGTCTTCCACTGAATGCACAGGAATTTTCTCTCTTTCTTTCTCTCTTCCTTCCTAAAAAGAAGCTGGCAGGAACGCTGACGCATTCTACGCTTTCTAAACACGGAAATTAATTTGTTATTCGGCAAATGTGTAAATCCCTTTGACAAATAGATCTCGCGAGCCTTAAACCACACATTACGAAGATATAAAGATACTAACAAAGTAAGATAAAAACTAATAATAAAGAGAGTAGTAATAAGTTTAGATATAGTAAATAATTAATAGTTCAATAAATGGTTATAACATAAAGACGATAACTTTAATATGGGAACGCGGTTTGAAGATAGCGATAAAAATATCAGCCACTCCACAATATATAATCGCAAAAAAGTTATTACGTAATAACGATCAAAGTTTAATGTGGGAACGAGCAGTTCACGACGTTGAGTTAAAATCTACAGTACTGCTACTCGTAATAAAATCGAATGTAAGGATAAGATTCTAAGGTTAGTATGGCGAGCCAGTAGGATGTTCCTATTAACTCGTTGATGGAAGTTACGACATGATATTGGCACTCGCCTCTTACACGCGGACCCGTCTAATTGGCTAATCATATCTGCCGTCAAAGTTTATGTCAGGCAGGCAGTCAGCAGGCCTCGTTAGAAATTCGACCCACTTCGCCGCAGAAAGACGGTAGCAGATAACTGCGCGCATGCAGTCAAAGTTCACTCCGTACGAGACCGAAGATGCTAGCAAAATACACTGAATATCAAATTATCGCGCCGACAGGCAACGGTATGCAAATTTTTTTAAATTCCACGATATGTTTATGTCAATATTGTACGCCATTGCGATCGCAAGTAATGACAAGAGCCTTAGGGTGCCTATTAGCGTATACATACAGCACACTTTATTCGTATCTTAAGTTATCTCGGAACTTGAAACATAAGAAAAGAAAGATAAGATTCTATAAAGAAGAATACGAAAAGAAAATAAAGGAAATTAAAACGCAGTGATAATTACAATGGAAATTGAATAACGTGTGGTAAAATAAGCATCAATACTACCAATTTAATAAATTTCCCACATTTAGAAACTAATATCTAAAAAAGACATACTGATCAATTCAGAAAAGAAAAAAATAACCAAGTTATCATCAGTTCTATTCATATCTACTTTCGAGAATAGCAAATGACAAAAATATCGAGTCATTATAGTTAAGCTTTCTACAAATGAAAGTTACCATAGTTACATATGTCCATTATTTATACTCGAATGAGCAATTATTATTATTTCCAAAGACACTCGTTGTTCTTCTATAAAAATATCAGAATATAATTACGCGATTGTGTCTAAGAGAAATTCAAATGGCTTGATATACTCATTATCGAGCAACGGCGCAAAAGCTATGCGAAATCAAGTGCGCAATTAATTTAATTCGCGGGTGAATTTACGTATTATAACATCCTTTCGTCGCTTAATGAAGCGATTCTAGAATTCCGTGCTTTCACTCGAAGGCGAGACATAACGTACGAAAATTATCACAATTAATTTAAAACAGAATCGAAAGTGATATAATAGATTTGCTTTTTACCCCAAGTAAACTTACACAGAATATTTAGTGAAAAAACAGGATTTAATGGTTATTAAATGAAATCCCAATTATAGTTATTCTATAATATTTGACTGATATAAAAAAGTATTGTAAAAATATTTGTATTCAGATATCCGCTGAAAGAAATTTTTTAAATTTAATAAAAGAACACTACTATTATTTACTCGACTTTTTAATGACAGCTTACCAGGATTTAGGATAACTTTTTGTTAGTCTAAAATTACTGCTTTTGAGGAGAAACGGGTAAATGAAAAGGGAAATACGCTTATTCCCGGCGTGACGGGGAATAAAATGTACAACGCGTTTAAGTTCACGGAAGACTAATGAAATTGCATTAAACAAAGGAGCATTTCGCTATGCAAAAGTATGCAGATAACAGAGAAATGTAATTAACGTTGCATCTAACCGTGGCGGAATCAAGACAATTCACTTTGCTCTGCAAGAGAAGGAGAGCACGGTTTTTACATTTCAATTACATTTCCACACGATCTCTCCATGCCTTTTACTATCGTAATAAAACCGCAAAGAAAAAACCACATAATCGATTGATTCTCAAGAATAATCGATTATCTTTACTACACATAACAAAGCAATGAAACTAATACATTAATTTAATAAAAAAATGAACATTTTTTTCTAACAATATTCTCGTGATTGTTCATTAATATATAATAATAATACATTCCATAAAATATATCATAGTTAGTACAATAGTAATTTAACATTCTTGACAGCTTGACAAACATTTCAATGTCTAAACTTCATAAAGCGAGCTTTGTTTCAATCGTAAATATATTCATGTTCGTGTTGTAACTTATATAAAATGGTGAAATTGGTGTCAATACTCTGCTAATATTTTTTGAAAAAATCATAAGTTTTAATTTTTGAACATTCAATCACAGTTGATTGAAAACTCCGCTTTCTGACGTTGAAAAATCAATTTTTGATTATTTAAAAAATTTCAAAAAATATTCCAGGGGAACTGAAAACTAAAATTGTTGGGCATAAAATTTAATTTATTTTAAAAGCAATTTTTGGTCGGTCTCTCGGTTTTCCGAAACCCTGTTAGTATTAACGAAATCGATAACGCGTGAAGCCGTAAACGTCTTGACCGATCTTCGGCGAAATCGTTCTTCTAACGGTATTTTGAACACCGAGATACCGCCCTCGGAAGCATGTGCTATTAGACGATTTTAAAGCGCTAGGCGCCCCGGAATTTACCGCTTCATGCTCGCCCGATCGATTTTATTTGCATAGCCTGCTGCTACAGGGCGTTGCCATTCACTCGTGGTTTTGTCACGTAGGCGCGAAGGGGATTTTACGAGGAATCGGTAGAGTATTGGGATCTTACCGGGAAACCCCCCATAAAATCGCGCCCACCGGCGGCATCTCTGGATTTCAATTACTCGGTCGGACAGAGAAACACTTGGCCGTCCATTATGCGGTCCATTCGATCGTGTAATTGCGTCTAACTGTGAAGTTGCCGGATCTTTGAACTTTGTTGTATGGTCTGTATCATTCACGATCATGACAATGATGATACTTTTACACTCGGAGTCTCAGACTAATGCAAAAGTAACGGTCCAATTCTTTCCAACCGATTTATTTCAAGAAGATATCTCTAAGCACAAAGATATTTAAATTTTGCAATCACGATTTTTATTTTTCTTACAAATATAATTAAATTAAACATTTGCTCCAACAATTTTTTTAAGTCTCACTAAGATACATAAATGAATAATTTTACATCGTATATATAACGTAGTTTACTTTCTCCACAATTTTTGTATGCTTTACTTCCGACCGTCGATATTACTCGTAGCGACTTGAGATCTCGAGGAAAATGTTAACAAAATATTGTACCAAACGAGTTATTTCCCTGACTTTGTGCTTTTTTAATGAATATTGTATTATAAGGTTTCGTCGTCACGTTTATATCGTTTAAAAATAAATCGGCAATCGCGTGCGTCCAAATTTATAAGACAGTAATAAAGTAGTCTAAATTCTGAGTGGTCCCGGAGCGATATCAAAAAGTTATAAATTTCATCCATCACTCTCGTGGGAGTCGCAAAGTTTCGCTTTGTTTTTAATTCACGTAAATTCCTAGATTTACAGGAGAGAAAGTTTCGATCGATTGGAGGAAAATCGACGATGGGGAAACCGAGTGACGGATAAAGCTTTCCAACAATAAGATTCAGTTGGCGCGCGCGAGAACGGATGATTAATCGTGAGACCGCGGAAAAAAAATCTTATATCGATTCGCAGAGCCCTGCGATTATTAATCGTCTTCACGGAGATTTCATAAATCAATCTTTCATAAGTTTATATCCCCTCCCCTTGACTAAGATGGTGATGGCGCGTAACTTGATTCAATTTGCGTGCCGGTAACAGACGTACTAAGCGACTTCTGATTGACTTACCCACAAATAGAATGCGAAGATTATATCTTTCTATGAGCAAACTGACACGATGTTGATTATACAAATTTTCAAGCAAAATAACGTCGCACATATATGTCACAGTGTTAACTTTGGTAAATGTATATATACACTGACTACAGCAGGCTACAGCAAGTGTATACATTTACCAAGTTAACACTTTGACTGTGACATGTATAAATTAATAGCAACGTACATGTTACATACAATTTCATGTAAATGTGTTTATAAGTTGATATGTTATAAATTTGTGAAAATATTTACATAAACTTGTACATAACATTCTATAAATTGGAAAGATAAGATCTTGTATCTTCTTCAAGACAGAGATATCAGAAATAGAGTATAGAATAGATATGCAAGGATCACGAAGAAGGTAAGAAGAGCAAGGAGCACAAAGGAATAACGATAATACACGAGACGACCAATAGGTTGTCTTCGTATCTGCAGGGGACAACCATTGTCGTCAGAAGCGGGCGTCGCGCATTTACCTAAGAACGCACTTTGTATTCTCCCGGCGGGTTCTTTCAAATAATCGTTATGTCGCGAGCGCACACTGACGATCGTCTTCGTTCGAAACGAGCGTCGCTCGCGGCAATGAACCGCCTGTCTCATCTCGCTTTTCCTCGTTCGTGAAATCCTCACCGACTTACGTCCATCGTTTCCAGATAAGAATGGTTTCGTACAACGGCAGACATTAAGTACAAAAATAGAAAATTAAAATGGGCTGACGCGAGAAAAGAATAATTTCAACGAAGTATTAACCTTTAAATGGACAGGTGGCCATAGCACTCCAGCTATAGTTTTCTTTAAAACCTTGTTTTGAAAATGAAAAATAAAAATATTGCTCAGAGATGCCCAGAAGTCTTAAAGTACATTATTTTTACATTCCTATAATTAATATAAATTTAATTATAAAATATTATACCAGTAAAAACAATGTAATTAAAGAATTAAACAATTTTTGAAGTATTCTGAGCATCACATCTACTAACTAGCACATTTTTAGCTTTTAAGTAGGTATAGATAACCACAGTACACTTCAGTTATCTTATTCTGGAACAAGAGTATTGTCAAAAAGTAAAATTAAAGTTCATTATTTTTACATTTCTCTATCTCATAATATAATCTATAGTTAATGCACATTTAACTCTATACATAGGTATAACTATTAAAAAATATAACTGCAAAGTTAAAGTTTTTTTTTGGAGTATTTGAGCACCCCACTTACGAACTTGTATATCTTTTTAAACCATCTACCTACTTAAAGTTGAATAAAAAATAGTAAAATAACAATTTCCCCCGACATAGTAATACTTGTAATCCAATAAGTCGCAAGATACATTACAATTTAATAAGCGGAAGAAGTCTTTCTCTGCACTTGGCAGTTGGTGCACCTTTTGCTGAACCATTGCGGGAATCGTTGCGGGAATTATTGCGCGATACTATAACTTGCAATATCTTAATAAAATCTGCGAAGCTAATTAACCTGCGTGCAATTTCGCATCCCCGTGAGCGTAGCGTTTATATCTTCTCGCGCGGTCGAATATCGGATGTCGATTACACGTTCATTTGTCAATAGCAGGCCGTTCGCCGGTGGTGTCCATCGGACCGTATCGGCACAATGTAGCAGGCGATCCGATCCGAAGGATATTAATCTCTCTCTCTCTCTCTCTCCCTCTATTTCTCTCCCCCTTCGTCTTGTGCGATAATGGTGGTTCCGCGCGCGTGTTTCGGTATCTCTTAATCGTCCACCTGTCCGCCTCTCTCTAATGGTAGCGCAAGGCAGGAATAACGCTCGCATCGCTGTAACGACCGCGCCTATTGATTTGTCAGCGAGTCTAATGGATTTCCATACACACAAGCCGGAATTCCGAACCGGAGGGGTACGCGACCATGCTATGAGTATTAATACGGTCGTTACAGACCCTATCGCTATGCTGTGGTATCCCGCCATCCGTTAACCCTTTCGTCCGTGAATTCCCCTTTCCAGTCGAGGAATTCGCGGGTCTCTCGGACAAATCGCTCGCGATATCGAAAAAAGTATCCGATACGGAAGATTTACGGTCTAAAAATATCGGATTACCGCAGTTAATTCTCGCTCGTCGAAGATACAAGCTTACAATTCGAATACAAGAGAATACACATACATAATAGAAATAAAAAAGGAACAGAAATATGACAAAAATCATATTTCTAAAAAAATAAGAAACAAAATTTAAATTAAAAATTTCTGCTGTAATTGTATTTACGTCATTAGGATATCTCCAAACTGTCGTGCCTCTACACTGTTAAATTTTATAGGGTCAAATTAACTTAATGTGAGTCGTCACTGCTCCTACTCAATAATGTCATTATTTTTTACTAAAACAATGGTTATATTAGGTGTTAAACTTAATTCCTGCCGTTTTTCGTCTCCAAAATTGATTTGTTGAAGGGAAATACCTTAATCAAAGTATTATTAATTAGTAATAAAATAGAAAATGGAGGAAATTACTTTGATTAAGGTATTCATTCATATTCCCTTCGAAACAAATCAATTTTGGAGACGAAAAACGGTAGGAATTAAGTTTAACACCTAATATTTGACACTATACGGTATTAATTTAACATTTTATAGCGTCAAATTTAATTATCATTTTAGTAAAAAATAACGATATATTTAGTAGGAGCAGTGACGACTCACATTAGGTTAAATTTGACACTATAGATTTAACAGGGTACTTGATTTGATTTTTCTTATTTAATTTTACAAATTGTTCGCGGCACACCACGCAATTCTCGGATGCGATAACGCCGGGAATCGATCCGAGTAGTTGCGTATGGTACACGTACAGTAAAGATACACCAAGTGTCCGCGTATACCGTATACCGTGTACCGGTATCGCTCTCGACGTGACCATTCTCGCCCACGCGTTTATAAATCGTTCTCG
This sequence comes from Trachymyrmex cornetzi, assembly GCF_001594075.2. Classification (NCBI taxonomy): domain Eukaryota; kingdom Metazoa; phylum Arthropoda; class Insecta; order Hymenoptera; family Formicidae; genus Trachymyrmex; species Trachymyrmex cornetzi. Next base: position 2,373,650 of record NW_017296881.1, on the reverse strand, counting down.
TGTGTCTTGCGGGATCCCGGGACCCTTCCCGTTCGTTATGGAGAAGGAAGAAGAAGAGGAAAAGGAGAGACCGGACTCCATCGCGGCATCATCGTCCCGTCGCATCGTCGCCTGCGCTCTTCCTGCAAAACGTTACGCTAACTTCCCTGTCGGAGCAGACCGCATTCATTCTAGTTAGAACGCGCGCGCCTATGCAACCATCGGCCGTTATATATCTCAGCTGATTTGAATTTAACGGTCATCGCTATTGTGCGTACACGCGCGTGTCCGGTCCGGCCCGGCCTCCCCGCTTGTCTCCATTTTTTTCCTCTTATTTCGCAACGGAATAACGCGCGCAACGCGATCCGGTTACCGCTGTTACATTCGTTGCCATTGGAGATTCGACGGGGTGACGCGACAACGCAATGCGCTCTATATGTTTTTATTATGAGTAACTCTTTAATATATTTTATCATATTAGTTACTTTTTCATCATAAAAGAGTAACTTTTAATGTACTTTATTAAATGAATTATTTTTTCGTCATACGTATATATACAATATTAGACTATATATATATATAATATATATATATATATTAGATTCTCACTGCTTTTATGTAAAGAGAAAAAATAAAAGATATATATTATGCAAAAACTAAAATTTTTATACGGAATAAAATTTTATATGTTGGTTAATAAATAATTTGCTTAACAAAATATTCCTACAGTTGCGTGCAAAAATTATTAAAAAATTACAAACATATTTTTAATAATTTAAAAAAAAGTTTAACAAAAGTTATTTAACTTATTTAACAAAAATTAGGCAATGTGTCAATAAACTTTTGCAACAATAGCAGCGCATAAAAACGAAGCGTATGTAAAATAAAATGTTGATAAGAATGATAAGGTACACGATGCACGGATCACTAAGTTTTCTTTGCAAAAAGAGATGGGAGTTTGTATACGAATTTCTTAATTAAATTTCTTTTGCTCGCAGTTGGCGACGTTACTTTTTATATCTCGCATTTGCGTGAACCAGACCAAGTCGCTTCATCTCTGTTTGTTTCCTAAAGCAGAATTACGCGCAGTCAGTGTGTGTGCGCGCATCCCTTTGCCTGGAGTACAATTGAGTCCCGAGTAATATAAAAGTAAAAATGGACCGCATTCTTTATTCAAATTCGCTGCCTTATTCTAGTCTGCGACCTCATATTACCGTGCGCAAACATGTAACCACCTGCTCGATCGTATTTCTCCTACCTTGGATAAAATGCGTTTGTACATAGCTTGGAAAATAACGCATATATTGAAGTTTCGATAATATCGGCAAACAATTCGAGTCAATAAGTCGATGATTCTACTTGTCCACGCATCGCGGCGCGAAGTACGTAGGTAAATAATTTTTATACTTCTTCAGTGTTTTTTCTATAGCAAAAGTTTGGTGTCTTCTTCACTTCTGCTTTACTAGCAAACAATTTCAAAATTCACTCACGTGACTGGCGTTGGTGAGTGCATCCGCATGCACTCACGCCAGGCATGGCGGATTATCATAATGCCGTATATCGCGAGGACGCACCGCTTCCTAAATAAACATTTGCGTCCGGCGACGCGTATTCGCATAATCTATTCGCACGTGATTCTCATGTGCACGTAGCGTGCACCGCCGGTTTCTCTGTTTACCGATTAGATCAGAGTCTCCAAGTGCATTGTCGGTGTGACTTGTGATCTTGGCCGGATTGCGAGACGAGACGCATTAGCGACGACGATCTCCTCCGAGTCAATATTCCACCTGATTTAACTTGACTTTGCGATGGCAAGCAATTAATACGACGATAAAATTCACATTTCTCGTGCTAATATTAATTTCAGCGAAAGTGATGATCGATCGATCATTGTTAAACTTGTATACTACGTATTTAACTTCAAAAGTAATATTTCTTTTTTCATTTATTTTAATTCTATTTTTTTTCCTATATCCCGTTCATCATTTTTTGTTTTATTAATTTTGTAAAATTCCAAGAATATATATTCGGATATCGTAGGAAACAACGCTTCAGATTAACATCCTTCCACACACACAAGCACAACTTACGTGTGCCGATCTTATGGGGTTTGAAAATGGTTCACAGAGTAAACATGCTATTAGAACTTTCCCAGGCGGATCGCGGAAGGGTTAATCACCGAGGCGGCTGTAATCTGGGTTCCGCGATGGCGTAAGCGCACGAGGGGAATAATTAAAGCGCGCGGTATCCCGCTGCTTTTATGCACTCGCCGGCCGATTCGCGGCACAACAGGGCGCCGCGCGCCGCCGGTTTCTTTCGTCGCGCTGCCGCGCACGGACGACGGTAATGCACATCATCAGCGACGGAGATGTAATCGCCGGTCATCCGTTGGCGTCACGTCGCGTGTTCACGTTCTTTGAATCGACGCACTCTCTCGTATCCATCTGACGTTTATAAATCCATAAACGATTCGCAGCGAACCGGCGACCGATACGATGTTGGAAACTGTCATTTCGCCGTGTTATTGAGCGAGTGTCTACCTGGCGACGGTAGCTTCGACGATAGCTTCGACAACAGACACTTTGTCGTAAACTGTTTGATCATCGACGTCGAGAGATACATATAGGATACGTGCACCAGTAAATGATCGAATCCTTTCATTTCTGCGGTTATAATCCCAAGTACTGTTAGTGATTTTACCGGTTATCTCCTGCTCTCAGGCAAACTTCAAGTTAAATGACCGTTACGATTGAAGGATTTAACAATAGGGAACAAATTTTACGTGTAATTTATTTTATATAATTTTGATAAAACATTTTTTTTCAGGAGAAAGGATAAAAGAGTAAAATTCAAAAAATATCTAGAAACTTTCTGTATAATATATGAAATAAAAATTATCATGACGCGCGGATACAATACACTATATCTAACTATATAAGGACCGGTTGTTCCACCTTTTGGTAAATTTTACCTGTGAGGTAAATCTGGTAATCCACGCATGTGATTGGGTAATCTTGCTACTTACCCAACAGGTAAAATTTACCGAAAGGTAGAACAACCAGCCCTAAATGAATAATAATGAGGAATAAAGAGAGACTTTGATAATGCATTACTTCGTATTCTTCTTGCAAGCAAACCAAGCGGATAGTACGTGCCGCGAAGTAGATCAAGCCAACTTATATTCAGTTTACGGGAGAGGACTCGTGGTATAAATAAGATCAAGTTATTTCGATTAACTAAAAAATGTATAGTCTCCCCTACCGCATTCTTGAAAAGTGGCATGCAAGGCGAGTCCCACGTTCCTAAATATCTCGCAAATGCGCGATATACACACGTAAGAATGTATTATAAATATCGTTATCTTCTTCTTCAATGCATACATATTCATCTTCATAACCGGCGCGGCGATTGAAATAACGAGCAGTTTTACATAAATGTAAATGACTTTAAGCAACACGGAACTATGTTTAATTTGTTAACCGATTGTCAAATTTGAAGACATTAACTTGCAAACTAAGCAATTATTAAATCAAAGATAATTGAATGGTAATAATAATGTAATATTTACATTATATGTAAATATTTATCATCACGAGTAGATACAAATACCGTTGCCTCGAGATTTACTTACTAAACATTTGCATTTTTAAAGGATATATTTTTGTCCAAGGGTATCTTCCAGGAATACACTATTCCAAAATTGAAGCCACGCAAGCTTTTAAATCATGGTAGTAACGATGCACGGCAGAGCGTGCCAGCGATTCTTGAAGATTACTCCAATTCTCGTTGCATATTGCAGACATATTAGAGTTCAGACCACGCCGGACGGAGAATTTAGAATTTTCCTCAATCTATGTGATCGCCCACGTTGGACCGCGGCCAATTCGCGGGAGGATATCTCGGCGCAGTTTTCAGGTCACGACGCCATAATGCGGAAAACGTGTTAGCACACGAAATAGCAGAAACCGCGTTGCATTTGTCGTAATAACCAGGTATAATTGAATGCAGTCGCTGTACCATGACGAATCATACCCTCGCCTCATATTCATTTCACACCGACAATATTTTTGCCCTTTCACAAACGCAGTTATTATGACATCCGAATAAGCTTCTTAAAAACTAGATTAGTACATGACAAATGCTCTTTAAATAGCGTTAGAAATAATTTTCAGTAAAACACTATGCTGCTTTCAGGGGTTTCAAAATTATACAATAAAACAACACATCACTTAATTGTATTCAAAAATAAATCAATATCACATTACTAAAATTTTATTAAAATTTATTCGAAAATTATAAATTCCTAGCAGATATACAGATAATTTTATATTTACGTGAACGATACACGAACGCAAATCTGCATGCGGCACTTAACTGAAATTACTTTGTTCAGATGATAGAATGGAAATTGAGATTATGACGTAAACCGACCCCGAGGAACCACATACCTACTCAAAGCTTCCCTTATGTTATTGCCTGGTAAACTGGCAAGGTGACGTAAGCTTGTCTAAGTTCGCGTCAGCAGCGCGATGATTCCTCCCCGTTAGAGTTAGGCACTTGACCCCGTACTGCTCCCGGAATGCAGCGTGCGTGCATGTCCCGTCCCGTCCCGTCCCGTCCCGTGTCGTATCGTGTCGTGCCGTGCCGCGCGAGATGCCCCGCGGCGCATCCATCACGTGTGTGCGAAGAGGGGGACCACCGAGTGGTTCGCCGAGATCAGGGGAGAGCGGGATGAGTTATCAATGAAACACCGGGTGCCACACACATGGGATATCCTTCCAACAGTGGGCTCGACACGGTCCGATTACCGTTAACCCACTGGGTCCGCTCATTTCCTTATACGTACGAACTTGGAAGTTCGAACGTAAAGGGACAGAGATAGGAAAGCATTTGCATTGACACTGATGTATAAAAATGTGGATAACGTTCTTTCTCGACAAGACGTTAAGACGTGAATAGCGCTTGAGTTGCGATCAATCAAAACAGAAGCTTCAGAAGACTCTTCAGGACAGAAATTCTATTGCATGGGAAGAACAGTTTTATTGAAGCATCTAAAAATTCAGCTACACATAGATTTGAAAATAATTTTGTTGGACCATAAAAGTTATTATGTATGATGGTTGCTAGAATGTCAAAATTTTTTGCAACATTGTTTATTATGTTTGAACGTTCTCTGTAATTATTTTGATGACAAAATTATTTTCAGATTTGTATGTAGCTAAATTTACTCCATCAAAACTGTTCTTTCTGTTACAATTTTAGATGGATCTTTTTTTTTTAGCAAAAAAACTTGTGTGACGGTTATCATTTAAATAAAGATTGAAAGAACTGCTGCATTAACAAAAATTGCTCTTTTTCATAGGTTCCTTCAGATACTTAATGTCTACGTTTTTTTGACGACGACAGATAATTCTTCATATCTCTCATTTTGAAGATGCTGACTGTTCAATTTACGTTACGCAGTAGCGAAAGCGAGAAAATCATGATTACACGTTTCACCTCCATGTCTCTATGTGATTTTAAGCTTCAGATGTTCCGTAATTTTATGTTATGCAATTCCTTCGTGTGTTTGTAAATATAAACGACCGATTTGCAACGTATACATTTTTTCCATTTGGGAAAAAAGTCAACATAATATGAAATAATATGTTCTTATCATGAATATTTTTAAAAAATTGAAACTACAATTTTCTTTGCTTTTTATTTTAATTTTGTCCTAACTTGATTTTGTCAAAAAATTTTCAATTTTAGATTTAATAAAATGTTTCTGTAATCTCTTTTTCAAACAATATTTGCACTAACGAGAGCCATTTCTTGTGACGATGCGCAATATCAGCGAATACTGTTGGTGTAAAACAAAATTGAATTCATCTCGCGTAATTCGTGATGAAATACGAACAAGGTGCTTATTATATGTGGGCATATACTGACCCCTTGTTTACCGAAAAACTCACAATAACGAAAAACTCATTAAAGCGAAGCAATTAAGGGCGGTAGGAAATCTGAAGGCTTAGTAGAAACTCTAGTAAACTAGTTGGCTCAAAATTACGCGCCGGCGGCGTACCGTGTTGTGGTGCAAATAGTTATACCAGCCAAAGCCTGCAATATCAACTCTCCGTACCGTGAAAGCTGATATATGCATACTTAACATAATTTCAGAATTAACGCAATTTCGGAATTTGCCGCACGCCTCAAAACCTCACAATTTCATTACAACGTCGCGTGGCATAATATTGACGTAAACGTGACAGTAGCATTTTAATTAGGAGGAAACAATGTTCGTCTTTATCGCGCAATAACTCCTGCGATACCTGCTTATAATAATAATTAACTTTCCAACATGATACACTAAAGGAAGTGTATAAATATTAAAAAAAGAATTAATCGGAGATATAAAACTAGTAGAATTCTAAATAGAATAAATACCTATAGAGAAAATAAATAGAATAAATATTCAACTTTTATACAAATTAGTTTTAATTAAAAAAAAAAAAACTCACAAGATTTTTAATATAGAAGTTAACGCGATGACAGCGATCGGAAGTAAGTGACCGATAAGCTTTGCGAAAACATCGGCGAGATCACTCAACACAAATCAACACGTTTATCGATCGCGCGCATTCACTGAAGACAGAGAGCTTTACATCGCCATTAGGCGAGAGATTCAGGAAACGAATAGAAGCCAAGTGAAATGTATTCGACATGAGGGTCTTTACCGTTATACGCGCGAGTCTCCTTGTCGGGCCCACGCGCCACGGCGATCATTATTATTGCGAATGCACGCAGTATAATGTCATTACCGGACGGTGTTATGCTGCCGGTTATGCACCGCGTGACAAACGACGAATCGGCCGGTCTTGCACGCATGCCCACCTGGGACGATTATTCAGGGCTGCGAAAAATCACTACGAGGACCTATGCGGGACCTACGGTGGAGTCTAGTACGTGGGCCGTGATAACGGCATCAGCTGTCCGCCGTACAGTTACTCACGTTAATGCCCACCACGGCTCGAAAGCGGCGATTCTCGCGCCGGAGAAGTTGCTATTTAGGCTCGCACTCTCGGAGAAGTGTTTGCCACGAGGATGACGGGGGAGTGGGAGGTGAAGGAGGAGGAGGAGATTCCGCGAGAACTTGCGGAGTTTATCCCGGCGATTAGCGCACGACAAGCGCGACGTTTTGACGCGCGCGCGAATTTTTCCGCGGAGCGGAAACGGTGGGAACGCAACTGACCCGCGCGGTGAGGAATCGTGTTCACGAGTTGGACAACGAGATGTAACGAAAATTTTTTTTCTTTTTTTTTAGCGAGGAGAAAGAATATTATATGATTAAATGCTACACAATTTTTTAGAAAAAAAAATTCAGCTAACGAGACAAAGTATATCTTAATAATCTACGTATGTATTTAGTGAGTGATATCTCACTTTATACTTCTACGAGCACAAAATATTTCCTCCTTCTCTAAGCCCGTGGGAATAACGTTTCAACAATTCATAATTATCCTGTAATACGTCGATTGCTCATTGACCCTCGGTATTATCGGGGTTAAAACCGGATGATGCAACTATCTCTAAGCAGATATACATCCCCATTAATTAGTCGGAAATACGTTCCATAATAACGCCGCCGCTCGCAGAGTACTATCGCGGAAAGTGACGCATTCTTCCGTATCTCACGATCGCATCCTCGCTCCAGTCTTTTCTACGCGAGAAGTTGAGTACAATCGGAGAAGCCCTTCGGTTACAATTGGCTTCCGCCTTCAAGGAAGCTTTCCAAGAATTGCGCAGTCAGCGATAATCCACGGATATGATTCATGGTGAAAGGGGAAGAAGATATAGAATAAACTTTACGGATGGTTGCAGACACTTCTCTAGAAAAGATCTAAAGTATAAAAGCACTTTGCTCATATTTGACTGTATATCGACATTAAGGAATTACGTCTTCGTGGATATCATTATCGTTAAACCGTGTATATTAAAGACAGGTATCCCTCTACTTGCGACTTGTACATTTTCGAACTTACGATCGGTATGCGCTAAGAATTAATCAAAGACAGAAAGTCGATTGAATCAAAATAAGATTAATCTACATTGAAATAAGCATTAGCTTACCTTTTCACATAATCTTATATAATTATTTATATCTAAAATGGCTATTATAGTAATATAAATATTATTACTCTAACAGAGAAAAAAACAACAGATTTATAATAATATATTATGACTATTCGACTTACGACACGGAACGTAACCCCGTCGTAAGTAGAGATTTTATCTGATGTATGTATAATTTTTAAAATTTAGATAGGTCAATTTTTTTACAGTAACAGTACATAAAATGGCCCACAAGTTTTACGGAACGGAGAAAAGCAAAAAAAGAGGTAGGGAAAGAGACGCTATCTGTGATCCGTTAAATCCCTCCTTATCTAAGCGGATAAGAATCCCCGCGTCGATGGACAAGCTTCCTGAGAACACGAATGCTCGATGTAAAGTACGTATGCACGTTGCAACTGGCTGCTGACTACATTGCCGTTCCGGGTGCAGGGTTAACGAGCTGCATAAAAGACGCCGGAATATCCGCGACGTTCGCGAACAACGGTTACGACCGGTTACGAGAGAGCCGCGGAAAATTGCGGTCCGAAAAGCATCGCGACCGCAAAATGCGCGCACCGCTCGCGCTCTGATACTTTTTCGGAGTGGTTTTCTTTCTTGTCGCGCGACACAGCTAGAGCGGAAACAATTTACCTCTCTAAATAGACCATAACGAACCGTAACACCGGTGTCGAAGTTGACACAAAAGAATAAACATAAAGAATGAAATAAATTTTTTTCGGTCAGTATTTGCCGGAGATAGCATAAAATATTATATTTTTCATTTGTTAGTTCAATGTAATATCCGTAATTAAAAAGGTTCTGTAAGCTGGCGATACCTTATGAAACGTATAGCTTTGAAGGTACGTCCGCCGATTCATTAATGAAAAATTATTACCGTTTAATGTGTATATATCCGACTGTCGATGCGGGATACAAACGATTTTGCATCTGCGGGAACCCGAATACATTTACCGGAGGTAAAGAATAGTACAAACAGTTAAATAATAAATAACAATCATTTTCGAAAACCACAAAATATACAACAAATAAATATCGTCTACCATGAAAACTCCACGCTTATGTTGTAAATTATGTCAGCAATGAACTCACAAACACAACATTTGCATAATATTTACAAAGTAATTACGACAAAGTGCATAGTTTCACATTTCGTGTCTCTGTGAGTGATAAAATTGCAGTTCAACTTCTTTAATTCATTCTCATTTTTATGTATTTTTATGTCTTTGTTGTCTTTTTGTAAATTTTAATAATTATTTATTTAAAAATTATAATTTCAGCTTTCAAAATTTATTTTAAAAAATTAAAAAATTTCAAGACGGATTAAGAAGATATTCTTTATAATATTATTTAATGAAAATTACTGTTCAATCCCTTAAATCTTATATATTTTTAATCGGAATTTTTTTTGTATGGAGGATATATTTTTTAGAGAGAGAGAGAATATAACTTTTATTGTTGCACTAAAAATCATGTTCGTTTCCGATGATTACGGTCTCGAATCTCAAGCATGGAATGTCAGTCGGAGTCGGCTGATTCCTTCGGACTTCCGCCGAAGTATTTTTCTAGCCCGATCACCCTCCTTCCCAGAAAGCATTGATGGCGAAGCTATCATTGGAGCGGTCATAGTTACAGACCGACGGTATTTCAAGTGCTCTCTTCCTGTCCGGATGAAAAACGTCGCGACAAGCTTGTGAGAACGAAAGAAAAGACAAGAGAAAGAGATTCGTTGGGAAAGTGAGAGTCGGATTGCGATCAATTTGCATTCAGCAAACGACAAAAGAAACGCCAATCGAGCTTCGATGAAACGTAAAATGGTAGTTTTTCAAATACTTCCACTCAAACGCGCCTGCAAATCTTTTTTCCGTTTTGTTTTTTCGCCAATCTGTGTTCAATGAATATTGTATTTCAATTAAACATAGCTATAAATAAATAATAAATTATTGATACAAATTTCACAACAAAAATAAGATTTTCTTGAAATACGAAGTTAATAAAATAAAAAAATTCCATAAGAATTTATATAAATTACTCACGTAAGATAGAAAGGAAAATTAACGACATTTATCAATTATATAAATAATATTTTCGAATTTGCGGTAATACCAATTGCAATTCTTCGGTAGCGGTTTGTCTATTTATCGACGTGTTTATCTGTATGCTTGTGTAGCAGTCGCGTTGGGCGATGATGAAACATCGTGCGTCTCGTTAGGATGATGGCTCCTACCTCCAGCTATTCCTCGGTAACGATGCAACATCGTTTCGAACAATATGCGGGCCTTCAACTCCGCGCGAGAAGCACGTAAATAAGTTAATTCATCGACGAGATCGCCTAGCCTCGAGTCGGAGCAGCTGGCAACTGGAGACGTTAAATGTACATTAAATTTACGTCAAGCTTGCGCCAAGTTTACAGGCCACGGCTTGTTAGCGTAGGATTGTCGTCGTTCACAGAAATGACGATGAGGGATCAATTCACGGAATGCGAGTGGAGGGGACACTCAGAACGCGCCCGAGGAATTTTCTCAGGAATCCAGAATCTGCGGACAAATATCGAGAAGATTCTAATAGAAGAACGACATTGGCGAAAAGCGTTCCAGATATTTGGCGGATCAACGTGTTTTGAATTATCGTAACAATAACTTTTTCATATTTCCGCAAATATTTCATAAAATCTGATTTATATTTCCTGAATAAAGTTTAATTTACGGAGAAAAGTATTTTTATCGTTTATAAATTATATTTTCACATCTCTCTCTCTCTCTCTCTCTCTCTCTCACGAGAACGATAAGCACTATATATGTTGCAAAATTTCTATAATATTTAATATAATTAAAATGTATAATTAATCTTGCAATGATAAGACACTATTTTAGGAATGTAAAATACGGAAACAAGTTTAAATAATTTATCGAATGTATGTAATTATTTTCGTTAATATAAGTCATATAAATCTAGTTAAACGAACGTAATAATAGTAACATCATATAACTATAAAATTAATATCTAAAATTAATTACTCAGCGAATGAGCTGTTTCTCATATGGATGTATCATAATCTTAATTGAAGTTCTGAAACTTCATTTCAATAATAATCGTATAATTAATTTGAACATATCAAGATCTATTTGGATTAACAGACTCTCACAGTGCGCACGCGCGTCTTCTGCAACAATGTATCGAGTCAAATGCTGCGATGTAGAGAAATGTTTGAATTGAAGACAGAACGGAGGTAATTGCTAACGTACAAACCGCGACGTTCAGCGCATTTCCCTACGCAATGTGACTCTTATTTATTAAAGACGCTTTGTTTCGGAAACAATTAGCGACCTGGTAGAGAATGCACAAAGGAGCCTCGTTCCTGCGCTGTGAGAACCGCTCGCGTCTCTCGCGCGGAAACTTACATAATTTGGAAAGACGTCGTGACGTTGGTACGTGTGTATATACGTGTACATGTATCTAGTGGAACAATAGTGGCTGACGCTGAAGCACGGGCCGTACAAGCCACAGGATCGATACCGCCTGTCTACAGAGAGGGAGGGACAAAGAGAAAGATAGACAGAGAGAGAGAGAGAGAGAGAGAGAGATTTATGCGAGGGTGGCTCTAAACAGCGCCGACTGCCGTTGTTGGTTTATGCGCGCCGAGTGAAGCTGAACATATGTGGTAAATTCATATTAATTTCGCTTCCTTATATATGCCGTATCGCGAGATTGGGCAAAATTGCTTTAGGGTTAAAACAGCATGCTAAAAATAAAATACACAAAAAATAATAACGTATTATTGTATTTATTTCGCGAAAAATTTTTTAAATAGTTTCCTAGAATATTAATAATACGTTAATCGAATTTAAACATTTTTTTCATTTTATCTTTGAAACTCTTTCAAGACATAGATACAATTTGCTTGCAAATTCGTTAAACAAATATATTACCTTTTAGTATTTCCTATAAAAATGTGCAGACATGATTATTATTTGTAGTACGGAATGGGCATATATATTTAGAAGCGGATCGAAAAGAGACTAAAAAGGACACTATACAATGCGCGTGTGAATCTTCAAAAAGAGACTCTTCTCCCTCAATGCTTGAGAAAAAGAGAAGAGCCTCTCAACGCCCTCGACGAGAATGACTGTCTCAGTCGACTCGATGACTTTACAAAACGTCTTTGAATAACATTGATAAACTACGCATATGGATTTTTATTTGTGGTCTTTCACCATAATTTTGATAATTTTTTAGACGAGCTGAATTTAGCTCGTCAATATTAAATATATATTATTCTTATACATAAAACTCAAATGTTTATTGTCTAATAAATCATTATATATTCTGTGGTCAATATTGTAAGAAGATATCGAGTTTAGTTTCTTTTTATAAGCAAAATTTTATTTATAGCACATAGATAAAGCGAAAAATTACGTACATTTTTTTTTAGAAAAAATGTTTTTGTCGTAATTTTCGCTATTTATAGAGAAAAAAATTAATTCTGAAGATGTTGTCCCTTTGATCGAAAATCCTGAAAACTTGCAAGATGTTAATAACAGTACATCCGAGTCGTGGCGGATCTTCAGACAGATATATATATATATGTATAAACCGTGATCTTCGACCCGTCCGATCGTTCGCATCGGACCGCATCCGGACATAGGCGAGGCACATTTTCTCTCCCTACATATTTTTCCGACCAAACTCTGCACCGCTCGCCCGCCTGTTCATTCCACCGCAGCGGGAATGTTAATTAAATCGCGTCCGCGCGAGCGTTACGTTTACGTTTCCATCCAACGAATTTATTGAGCTGTAAGCCGTAAGCTGCAATGAACATTGTCGAGAGAGAGAGAGAAATGGAGAGTTGATCTCGCGGTTTATAGCGATTTATGAGATTTTTATCGCCAGCGATTTACGCCAATCGCCGGATTTTTATCGTCGTTGTAACTTTTTGCTGAAGTCGAAAAACAACGAACGAAATCACGCGGTAAAAATATTTGTTCCACAACTACTATACACGAAAGTAGAAGAGGCATTGTAAAATCCACAATAAGTATTGTGAATTTCGTTACAGTATACAGATTTATCTATTGACAGCAATTTTCATCGAGAAATGAATATAATATCGTTCAAAAATATATTTTCTCTTCACACAGTGTATTGTATTGTATCGATTCTTCGCTTTAAATGGAAGATATTATTTTTGTATGATTTTGCAAATAACATCGTGTTCTGTAATTAGTAAAGTAATTTAATTTCAAAAGGATTTGGAAAATACGCTTTTTACAAAATATACAAATTGATGGCGAATCTCTGTTACGAGAAATCTATTATTTCTTTTTATTAATACATCGAAGAATGTATCTTTTCTCATATTTACTACTATGATATTTTCTCCGATGTACATACCGTGCATATATGATTCCGTGGAAATCTCGTTATAAATTGTTCGGGTAATTGTAATCCTATGAAATATAAAACCGACGACTGTACGCTTCCATCTGATTCGTGATATTTATTGTTCGAACGAAATAACAAATTCGCATTAAAGTGAATTTATATAACATGGATATATCTACCAAAGACATTACATACGATAAATTATGGTATTGCAAAACGTTATTTTATTATAACATAACTGATATTTGTAGGCACGAAACCGGTGTACCGCAATATAACGGGTGTGACTCTTTCTTAACGGGATTTGAACGTTAATTCCGAAGCACCATGCATTATTTCCTCGACGCATCTTCACGTACGTATCGTTATATGTATAGTTAAAGATAACGCACTTGATAGGCAGCATCACAGGCATCTTGCCTGTCTCCACTTACGTTAATCGTGACGCTGTCATGTTCCCATGACAGTGGGGCCATCCGTTAACGTCTGTCATGTACCCGCGTGCTCTATTAATTAATTCTGCGATGACGACGCTAGCACGAAACATTTAGGTTTGCTAATGACCTGAGGATATCATATGTATGCAACGGACGCAATAAAAATCGCAAGATTATTTATAAAATCATACATAAATATAGAGCTGGATCATCTAATATTGCTTCCTACAATCAAGATATAATGATAGATACAGACGAGATGTGCATAATGAAAGATGAGAATCGAAATTGGAAGTTCATAAATTAAATGTAAATTGTAATTCAAATAAATCTCATCGCAAATAGATATCTTGTTTCAAATTTAACAGCAAAGTCTAATAAATAATAATAATCCTATAAATCTTTTAGAGTAAAATCTCACCCCAAAAGACTAAAAATGAATCAGTCTTAAAAAAATGTAAAAATATTTTCATTCTTGAACAAGAATGACAGATTTTCACTTCAAAAGATATAGAGAGAATGTAAGTAATTTTTATTATTTGGTGTATTATATAGCAATTCCGGAAGAATATAATTTATCAATTCTAGTCATTTTCTGTTTCGAATATTTAGAAAATAATTTTAATAGCTTGGAAATATGGGGTTACTATTATATAATGGCTACTATATCGACTCTCTGTTTCTTTCTTGAACCTATGAATTTTTTGCTTCAAACAGAAGTCTCCAGTGCAGTGAAGTGTAAAATGAAGGCGCTACCGGTAATAAACAGGGCTGATCCAGGATGGTAGAGCAGCGAGGAACATCCGGACAGAAAGGTCCGCTCTCCTCTCCATTGTAGATTTACGACTCATTTCGTCATTTCATTTAAAATCCGATATCCAGTCAATACGAGAACTTTAAATTTGGTGCACCTTCTTTTGAAAACCTTCCGACAAAGTCGGTATCAATTAGTAATCCTGGATCCCCAAAAAATTTGATCGTATGGGAAATTAAAAGTTTTATCGCGCTATTTAATTATATATTAATTTGTGTCGCAAATAAAATTTATTAGTAAAATTAATTTTAAAAAGTGTTTAGTTAAACTTATTCTTTTATATTACAATTTTAATTTAAAAAAATGATTAACTTTTAAATTAACTTCATTAATTTAATAGTAAAATTACGATCAAACAATGAGCAAGCATTTCAAAATTTGTCAGTATAAATTAATATTTACATAATTTAATTACTCTTTGAAAGGAAAAAGATCTATTTTCTTGTATCAAGAGATTATATGGCAAAGAATATTTAAAAATTAATTGGATTAATAAGAACAAATAACGACGTGGATAAATTTTTTTATTGAATTTAATTTTCTTACGCGAAAAACTACACAAAAAAAGCAATTTGCCTCGGAATACATGTGTCCCTGGATGCGACACGCAGCTCTAGAGAGGAAAAGTAATCTCAAGTGGCTATACGTTTCTATCCGAAAGTTTCGTTCTCGGCACACTTTTTGCAAGCACTAACGCAAACCGCCGTGCAAAACGATATAATTTACTGCAGCTATATATGCCCGGACCGTTTTAATAATACCCGGGTGTTCCTGACCCACCCCCGTCTCCCACTTTTTATCCCTCGTTCTCCAACGAGAATTCACTGGCAAATTAAAACCACAGGAGAATTTATCGTTGGCTCCTAGTCGGCTCGGTGCGTCTGGCACCGTTTAAGATAACTAAGTGCCGAAGACGCGTATTAACGAGCGCGTTATTCCTCTCGTTACTCGGCCGAGAGGACGAGATTTTTGCGCAACGAACGACAGTGAAGAATGGACCGAGAAATTAGTATCTCACATGGCCGCGATACATAATGATCGATAACGGAATAATCGGCGCAAAGAATTTAGGTCATATTTAAATTTTAACGATCTTTCAATACAAATATTCAGAAAAACTACAAATATATTGTGATTTAGACATTCAAAGAGAAAAAAAATCAATATAATTATAATTGTTGTGTTGAATGCATTCGTCTGGATGACTTTTAAAAAGCGAATCCTTATTAAATTTTTCAAATGGCACAAATTATGTTATAAATTCTGTTCTATCATCATAAATAAACGTAATTTTATACTCGCTCAGTTTACGAGAGAAGGGATTTTGTTAATTTAATAAGCCGTCAGTACCTTTAACAAATGATCGGTAAATGTGTAACAACAAATTTTGTTTGTTGTGATTGCTGCTAATCTGCTATACCAACCAATTATTAGTAGCAAACTATATAGAATCTAACGTATCTTTTGGATAGACTTTAGGCTCGTTTATATAGAAATCGTAGATGATCGTGGAGAAACTGACGAAACACAGTCAAATATAGGAAAAATACTTGACTAGAATTGGTCAATTTCTTACGATTTGAGACTCTGCAACTATCTACGACTTATATATATATATATATATACTATTAATTATTTGTTACATTGACGAATTAATTTGCAATCGTAACAAATCGATCGTTTTTTAAACAAATATCACACTTTTTTTCTCTTGATTTGTTCCTATAACAAAATCATTTCTCTCAGTGGCAATCATCCAAGCATTACTCATGTTGTATGAATGTATGATTTCCTGTTTATTTGATTTAAATATGTCTCATTGCCAAGGTTCGCTCAAATTACTCGTTTATCCAGTAATTACCGTCGGATCGTCGCGTAAACACTCAAATCACCTAGTTGACCGCGAATGAAAAGCGTCGGTTTATTCGAACGCGTAAGTGGTTCGTACGAGAGACTGGCCAGACGAGAGGAAAGCTGCGGAACGTTCTCTCGAGGGCCCTCGTGAAAACGTTTACATCGTGCTAGTCGCGCTAACGATAGATGAAGATAATCCTTCTTTTTCTTTCGCGCTGTGTCTCTCTCCCGTGCTTATCCCTGGAAATCGGCGCGTCGCATAAAGAAACCGAGAAAGCGCATAAAGAAACCGAGAGACGCGGGCGCCTCCCTCGAGTGCATTACTCGAATAGGAGAGAGGTGGCCAGAGATGGTCGCGGTCGAGGGTTCTGTACACATCGCGGCCGCCACAATGTGTTTGCCCGCAAATAGAATTTCCTCGCGCGTCTTTATTTACTAATAACGTAGCCCCTGTGGTCGACTCACAATCAGTTGGCGAAGAGAAAGACGCGTGTATAGACACTCGCCTCGTTTCGTTCGCGCTCTCCTCACCTTCGAGACCGGCCTTTTCGGACCTCGCAAACGAACTCTGACACGATGAATTATTGTAATGTAACCCTATAATTATACACGAAACATGTACATTATTACCAGGACTCGTTATATTGCGTTATCGTTTATTACGGTATATTTTACCTACCGTATATTTTATTATAAATTACGAACTACGATTATAGCGAAACGATGACGCGAGAGAACAACCGCTAGGTACATGAATTCTTTTCAATTCAGCTTGGAATCTCTTTTAAACTGTAGTAAGGCTACTAAGGATAACAAATGTCTTCCTCGATGATAGTCTATCTAAACTTTATGCGTGTATAACTAGGCGTGTTATTTACATATTCATTCTTTGAACGCAGCCGTAACTTATGTATTATCGCGCACGATGTCATCGCAGAAAGTACTCGTGTTACTCGTATATTTGATGAACATGTCTTTCCAGAGAACGTCGTTCCGTAAACGTCATATCACCGTGCAGGTATCTCGAAGTAACTGTCTCGTCCAGGCGACATCTAACTCGGAATAAATTACATACGGAAGCGTCGATCGGCATCGTAAGCGCGCGGAGATACGTGCGCGCGCGGCGCACGCATTATTCATTGGATATTAATTTCACCATCTGTACGCGCAATTTGTACGTTCCTACGAAGATTTATCGATCTCGCGATATACGGGCACGCACGATAACGGCATGCTATCAGGTATGGCGCACACGATCCGATGAAAAAGATGCCCTTTTGGCATAAAATTATCAACGACTATTACGCACGGCTAAAATAAATTCACGATGAACGATCGACGCAAATTTCAATGCGATCTATTAAATAACAGAGAGGGATAAATCGAGGCGAATTGGAGAGACAAGATAAAAGAGAGCGCAGCATTTTTTACGATAATCGAATTGAACTCGTGCGTAAATTGTTTTTATTACACTACGTGAGCAATAAAGTAAAATATATAAATTATTTGAAAATTTCCAAATCGTCGACTTCCAAATAATATTATTGGGCCATCAAAATAATTATGTAGGAGGCTCAAGCTAGAATATCAAAACTTTTTGCAGTATGGCTCATCCTAATTTTTTAAATTGACAGTCCAACAAAATTATTTTCAAATCTGTATCTAATTAAATTTTTAAATACTTCAGTCGTTCTTATTTCCATTGAGATAGAATATTTAATTGTTGGGATTGAAGGATAATTATCGCAATTCTTAATTAAATAACGTGACAACGAGGTGACAAAAAAATCTCTACTTAAACATAGTTTGCACCTGATTGTGGCCATTCTGTATCCACCGGACAATTTATGAATGCACGCCGAGAAATGCGTTATAGCCGCATTACGATGGAGCCGCAAAAAGAAAAGAGAGGGGTGAGAGAGGGGGGGGGGGGGGAAGAATTTTACGAGCGAGAATACCGCATGTTTCTCGCGTTTGTTATCATCACCGTCACGGATTCCATTTTTCGCGGACGAGCGACAGAATATAATGCGCCGTCACGGCGACGGCGACGGCGACGGCGACGGCAGGAGCTGGTGGGAACCGGCGGCGCGCGAAAATGACGCCCTTTCGAGGCCGCAACCGCATTACTCACGCGGCGGTTAGCGCATACTCGTTATAAACGTTGGGAAAATGTCCTGGCGCATTTTTCCTCGCGTCCGCTGAACGAATAAGGGAGCCGAAGCGAGCGTATTAAATCACGAGCCCGCGTTCCTCCACGGCATCCTCATCCTGACGATGGCGTGTGCTCGTCGCGCCACGCGACACGAGTATAAATCAATTGCAACTCGAAGGAGAAGCTGTACACGAGACTGAAACCGGAGGTGTTAAGAGGTTCCCAAGACTTCCAAGTGCAATTTCTCGATATATATTTGCGGGATCTAAAAACAGGTCGAAGAATTCAGAGGCGTATACAACCGCGGATATAAATAACAGATATACCTGGGTAATGCGGATCCACAAATCAAACTTAACATAGATTTATAGGTAGATAACTTATTCCGTTCTATTTAAATTTAAATTTTCTTAGATATATTTCATATCATTTAAATGTCAATAGTTGAAAGAATTGCAAAATCCTGGTAGTATCTTATCTCGTATTTTCGCCAATGTGAAAATGACTAAAACGACGTGAAGATGCCGATGTCGAGATACGCATCGGACACACGCTGGGTACACACATCGCATCTGCCTGTGTGGCTAATTATAATATTGTCTGCACATGAGATATGAAGCAACGTTCGCATAGTTCGATCGCGCCTGGCGTTGGAATGTCGCTCTCGGACGTCACAACGATATTTTGTCTCGCTAATGAATCATGATGGAATCTAAAGAGAAAGATAAATAGATGGATAGACGGCTAACGAGAGAGAAACACAGAAAGAGAGATTTGTTTAGTAACACGATTGTGTTGAAATATCCCCGGGTCAGTAGCGTGTCCTCTTGCTCTGGCTTCGTTATTGAATCCAGTGTCGCGTAACAAGTGATTTAGCACGTCCTACATGATCCTGCTATTTGCGGTAGAAGCTCGAAAATTTCAATGTGCTCGTTTCCATCCATATGTACGCGTAACAATACAAAAAAAAAATGAAAAATGAAAGGACATTATTAGTACTCTTGTACGAGATATTATTAATGAAAATTGTTGTTTCCGTTCGAAAAAAAGTTTATTCAAAACCGACAATTTTAAAGTTAATTAATTATAAGCGACTCAAAATGTAGGAATTATTTATGATTCGAGCTCGCACAAGATTTTGTATTTTTACACTGTTAAATCTATAGTGTCAAATTTAACCTAATGTAAGTCGCCATTGCTCCTACTAAATATATCGTTTTTTTTTACTAAAATGAAACACAGAATTAAATTTGACACTATATAATGTTAAATTGATACTGTATAGTGTCAAATATAACCATTGTTTTAATAAAAAATAACGATATTATTGAGTAGGAGCAGTGGCGACTCACATTAAGTCAATTTGACCCTATAAAATTTAACAGTGTACATAATAAAATTTTTTTAAATAAATACAACATCGTCTTACGGATAACGTTCGGAGACAAATCTCACGGGCATATCGCGAGAGAATTTACAGTTTCACGATGAAAAGCGCGCCAAGACATTGCGTCCGACATCTTTAATTACAGGGACGCGCGGTGGTTTAAGGCACCGCTCACTTCGGACTCTCTGGGAAAGTCTTCTCCGGGGAATTCGATGATGGCCGGACGATCAGAATCGGCTTGAGCCGCTCGGGGAGTAACGGCACTTCCTGTTCCCGGACGAGCGAAGACGCGGGAAGATGTACTTCGAGCGTGTAATATATGCCGATAACGCGCAATGTGCCTAAGCGCGGCCCCAAGATAATCGCAAGGAAATCGGCTTTCGCGCAAGATCCGTGTGTGATAGAAACGCGCATAAATAAACAAATAACTCCACGGCAGTCTAAATCACCGGTTCCGTTCCGTTTGATTCATGATTCGAAGTACTTCGCGCGAACGCGGTACATAAATCAACCACTTAGGGACTAGTGCGCGCGAGCTCTCAGAATCCGAGAGGATAGCGAGCGCCGCGATCGCCGAGATGAAATTTCGGTTCAGAAGACGACGAGAAAACGCGATAAATTATCCACCTCGTCTGCGCCGACTTTAGCGATCATCGATATCATCGGTAATGATTAGTCGGGAATACTTAAGTAGAGAATAGCGATGCTATCACGGATCTTGTGCAAACAAACGCGCCTATACTTTATCGCATGTTAAAACGGACTCGGTGACTAATGATCTTGACGAAGAAAAAGATTGTAAATTAATTAATACGAATCTTGACTAATAACGCGACAATAGACTAAAAAATACATTTCCTGACAATATTACTGCAAGAAGTAATTAGTGCCGTTAATGAAGACGTTTATGATATATAATCCTGATTTAATGTTTGTCATTAATTAATAAAGAAAAAGAAATAAAAATCGCGTATCCTTGAAATATTTTCTACCATCCTCCAGCAGTATTATCGTAGAAAGTTGCATTAATGCTACTGATGCGTAAAAAGACGCATTTATAAATATCTTTAAAATATTTATATGTGCAGACGATTATCCTCGTGCAAGATATCTTGCGCGTACTACACGATTCATCACGGGTCAATTAGATTATTCCCTTGATATCCACATACGTAAGACACGCATCGTTGGCTAACGACGAGTTTTATTTGAATGGGGAAAAAAAAAAAGGAGATAGTGGCCAATATGTTCAGGATTAGCATATGGCCTGACATGTTGCCTATGTAATATACCTAATTAAGATGCTCATGTAACGTCTCTATCATTAAAGTGCGCCTATTATTCAATAGTAATTAGAGATGCTTATCGAACGCGCGCATCGATATCGTGACCAATGATTATCCGAGCACGTCCAATTATTTGATCCGGAGCTTTTTAACGTGGCCGTATTGCATAACAGCTCGTTACGCGCATCGGTCTCGCCTAGTCATTAACCTCGATTGACAATAACGTATGCACATTATGTTGTCAACGCGCTATTAGAATAATAGCGTTTAACTGCGCTTAATTATCAGTCTAATTAATAATTTCACTATTGAAATCGTGAGAAACGCGCTTATCATTCAATGAGAAGATGGCCAGATAATTCCCGTTCGATTGGTGTTCGGTCCCGAGATAAATATCGCTTTCACATCTATAATTCTCGACTATCTCGTGAGCTATCGCAGTCCATTTTCCTGCGACACGCGTGATTCCTTTCACTTCAAAGCACCGAAGCAATCGTTACTTGAAAGATGATTCTGTCGTTACGACTCTCGTATTTTGAAAGAGAAACATGTACAAACAACTGACGTTGTAAAAAAGTACCAGACAAGTTGTTTGTCGACTCGACAACGTTATTACTACCAGTGATGATCGCGAAATCAAGTTTCGCGCTTTTAATTCACGTCAGAAACTTTTCAAAATGTCTTCGAGAGAAAAAGAGAGAAAAGGGCTATAAGAGATTGTAGAGAGATAATTATAAAATACTAACAGAAGATTCTTTGCTTAAATAACAGAGAAAAAATCTTTACAAGAGGATGAGCGGAGATCTTGATATATCGCGAATTTTTCTTCTTTTGCGAATTAAATTTCAGGTTGATTGGAGAAAACGATAACAATTTAACTGTCGATCTAATTTTACTTCAATCAAATGTTTATTTCAGGTTGACTTTTAAGATATACTGAAGCATACCAAAAAATAAGCATTAGCCTCGTTCGATAACACGAACACATAAAACAAAATTTAATTTGTTTGATCCGAAGATAGACAGACCATGGCATTCTTTTCGTTCTAAAATCGAATGCGATGTCTAAATTACTCCATCACGTCACAATTTTTTTTTTTGTATTGACGAAAATTAGCTAAATTTTTCAGTATTTTTAAAACCATTTATGACCTGGTTTTTAATGTGCAAGCTGAGGTAAAAGAGAAAAAATAAATAAATTCAACGATAATATGCAAGCTGATAAGTTAAAAGTAATAGAAAAACGAACTATTTTTCGTAGATAAAAAAAATGTAATATAATGAAGCAATTTGAACATCGAATTCAATTTCAGAATATTAAAATACATAAGAATATTATTATGATCTAATCTCTGGATGAAAAAAATTTTTTGTGTCTAAATTTTCTCCACAAAAAAACGTATATAAAAAAAGCAACAAATCTTATCAGTATTTGACATATTCGTCATAAATCACACTACACATACCTACACATTTGGAGGCGACATAAATCAGCCGACACGTCGAACGCAGCCGCGCTACTGCTTATTTCAGAAACGATCCGAGAGGATTAATTTATTATCGATTCGTACAGAGTGAGCTAATGGTAATAGTAATGCTTATTAGATTAATTAACGTCGCGACGCTCGGCGTCGACGAGATTAATTTCCTTTCGTTCAATCTATCTGTTCACAATCGGTAGTTTTCCCTCGCAAGAGACACGTCCGTCCGGCGATGTGGCGCTCGGTAGGATCGACGACGAGATGTCGCCCTTGCATCAGATAAAGCCGAGCGATCTGCACGTCGTACACATCGCGGCATGACGAAGAGACACGATCCCCGAGACGATTCGTTCCTTTTTTGCACGGTGTCCTGCGAAGTGTATCTTGCACACGTATCAATAGCCACGGCTGTTTCTCTCGATAAAAAAAATATCTCGCAAGATTAATCGAGGAACAGGGACCAACGAGTAACGAGTATTGCCGAGTCACATGTCTTCCTAGATATTGTCATTTATAACTTTCAAAACGACATTCATAATTTTTATTAAAAAATGACGGATAAAAGCAAAAATGTCAATATAGACGTAATAACAAAATGCTTTCAGGTTTTAAGCATAAATAAATAGTAAAAGAGGATACGGAGTACAACTTTCATAGGTAAATTTTTTTCTCAATTATTTTATCAATTATTTATATATATATACTTATGTACATTAGGTAATATATTTTGGTCACATGAGACAGCCTATCAAGATGAATGAATAATATAGCTACAACCGGCATCAACAAAAAATTTGGAAACTATACCGTAAAGTCGAGAAGACATTTTCGATCAAGGCAAAATAAAAATCACGACAACATTTACGAAACCGCTGTGTTATTATTACTTCGATCTTAGAAAAGGAAAGTAGAATCAAAAAACGAGCGGCGAGCAAAAAAACTATGACTAATGAATTTAAACGCTCGACGAAGATAAAAATTTTATGCGTGGAAGAATTACGGACTGTATTGAGAAGTTGAATTATTAAATCCGCTGTAAAATGAAAATCGAAAGTCAAATATGCCGGTAACCTTAATCGTGCAACCGTACACATATACGTTTATATACTGGCTAACATTGGTATCTACCGGTTTTATGTGCATGTATTCAGTTTACAACTCATTCACTGGGAGGTTCATTTAGATGCTTTCTCTCAATACCTCGACGTTAGAAACAAAGGATGAAGTCCTACAATCACAGACGTGTTTCATTTCCGCACGTTTATGACGCTGCTGAACTTCCCACCGCTCGATTATTCTCATCTCGTCGCAATTGTTTCGACGCGGAATTAGTAACAAATCGTTCTCGAAAATATATCGCAAAGCAGTATACAAGAGGAATCTAGTCTACGTGGAAGTTAAGAACAGATTATTTATCAAAATTGAAGACCAAAATATTCATAGAGAGAACAATACACGTACAGCAATATTTTAATGTTCGACATTAAATATCTTGATAATTCAAACAATAACTTCAAACTCTGCTCATTTGTTGTAAAATATATTTCGTTATTTATAAATTTATGGATATTCGCTTAACTTGCTTACAATCCACAAACTCTAACGATTTTCTCTCTTTCGTTACACCTTTTAATACGATAAAAATAAGAAAATGATATAAAAAAATTGATAAAATAAGCAATTTCGAATTAAATGAGAAATTAAATCTGAGATTTCGAAGGCTTGTTACGAAGCACGTCGTATGTTAAATGTTATCACGCGAGCATAACCGAAAGTTACCACGTTGCATGTGCGTATCACATATAATATCTCGCACGAAGATGGGGAGGTGTTTTATTTATCGGAAGGATCCTTGTTACGACGTTAATTAATGGCCTCGCGCGTCCCGGAGAGCGAGGTCGGCCGCGAAGTACAATTTCGCCGGTCGATGTCGTTTTCACAATCATAATTCCACGCAAATTGATATCCGCCGATTCCGGGATTTGTTTCATATTGTGTCTTGTCGCGGCGTACATACAACCGATGTGTGATCTCCGCAGGATGCGCGACGATTAAAAAACGATCAAAACGCACACAAACTGCCGTCCATCAAAATCGAAAGGATCACAGGACTGCTCGCCCTGCCGTTATTTCATATGCAATCGCAGTTACCGGATACCGGAAGGATTTGTCTTTAATACCGCTACTGATAGCCGTTACACCCATTCCCATAGATACGATATTGCGAAACTCGCTTAATGCGCATTAAATACGGCCGTGATGCATGCTCGAGGAGAGGGAGGGAAATGAGGGGACATGAAAACGTTCCACTCACGATCGTCGAATGAAAACTAATGAATTTGTCGACGCGGCTCAATACATCGGATCGCAATCAGGCTGCTTTTGTATACAGAGACCGGGAATCGTTCCAACGATTAATATCGTGCATCGCGGTATGAAAATCGTCATTACGAAAAAGAGAGAGAAATATTTTAACTAATACAGTTCTAATTTTGAAGACTTTTACGCATAAACGTTACGTGGAAAGAACGGTTTTGCTGAAGCATTCAAAAATTTAGCTAGATACAGATCTAAAAATAATTTTGTTAGATCATCAAATAATCATGTAGAACGCTCAAACTGGCTGCTAGAATGTCAAAATTTTTTGCAGCATTTCTCACCATGCTTGAAGTTCTCTACGTAATTATTTTGATGGTCCAACAAAATTATTTTCGGATCTGTGTATCCAGTTAAATTTTTGGATAATATTCGACAAAATCATTCTTTTTACACAGAATTCTGTACAAAATATCGAAATGCCGTTATTTCAATATATAAGCTATTTTTACACATCTTATATTGTATAAAATAAAATAGTAAGATATAGTTGATCTACGGAAGCTTCGTTGCTGTTCACTCGCATGACGTGCGACGAGATCGTCGTACCACGAGAAAACACTCATACTAGTTTAGAACGAACAACGGGACCGATAATTGACAGATTACTTATCTCGATGCCATTTGATGTGCTGATGTGATGTCGCGAGATATTAATGAGCTTGCCACACTGATACAATGAGAATATAACAAGATCAATGGCGCGAGGATTGGTTCTCCTACTCGCACGTTCAAAGGGGAATGCGGCTACTTCAATCACGAGATCCCAATCACGACACTTCAATAAGAATGGATGCGATTATTATTAAGATTATTATTATTAATCGAACCGCGAAGAATATCTCATGGCCGACTGCACTTCAGCAATATCCTATCTTTTATTTCTTTTACCTTATACGTTTATATCTCACGAGACTGAAAATCGATTTTAAATATTTTGTAGAATCTATTACCAGAATCCCATATTTCTCATAAATTAAAAAAAGTTAAATCCAGGTTTAAAACTGCGTTAAATAACGAGATACCGGATATTAATCGTGACCTATGTGATATACATTTGACAGCACACAGAAGAGAGGTCTTGCCCTTCAAAAATTTAGCGATAAACCAAGAAACAAACGGTCTTCGTGTGTGTGAAGTTAGCATGGCATTTTATTAATTTTCAAAAAATAATGATTATTCCGGTAGCACTTTCCATTATTTTACTGTTCTTTCAAAAATAACGAAAATCAAAATGTTCTATATTTTTAATATAAAAAAATCAAAAATAAAGAAATGCCATACTAACTTTACGTTCCAGCACGGCATAACTTCCTCTAAAATTCCAGATGCCATCGAATATTACATCTGTCAAGTGTTCCCGTTTCTTTTAAGATAGATTGACTATTATATGATTTCAGGACAAAATTCCAACAATTAATAATTTTTACACAGGTTAGAATATTTGAACTCTATCTTAAAATCTGTCGACCAGATAATTTTGGGAATTTTTATATAACAATAGTTTTGACATGTTCCGCTTCAGTTCTATACGAATAAATAATTATCAAAGGTTGTTCCGCCTTATAAAAATTTTTTTGATAATTTTAACTATCGTTAGCAGCACGTGTGTGCTACCGGAGCAATCATTATTTTTCGAAAATTAATAAAATGCCGTGCTAACTTCACAGGCACGCGGTCTTCGTTATCCGCTGCGCCCGGAAAGAGCGAATAAATACAGAGAGGAAAAAAAAGATAAAGAATACGATTATGTAAATGTAACTGCTGCGGGAGGAAACACCGTATACACGCGCACACGCGCGAACAACCGCCGTTGTTATTAGCATCGGCTTCGCATGGCTTAATATTTAAATTAGCGTTAGGTCCGGTATTCGCTTTGGCGATAGTGCACGCTTCCGTGGATTATTAACACGAGCCAGTGAGTCCGCGAGCGAGCGACACGACATGTGGCGTGCCGACAACGCTAAGAATTGTTGAACGAACTCTTACGACGAGGGCAAACGTGGCAATTCTCGCATGAGCACTTTCGTACTTTAATATGCGTGTCTGAAAGAGAGGAGTAGTCCGGAAAACGCGACTCTGAGATAATCAAAAGAGGATATCTTCTATATAACAATTACAAAAAGATAACGATATGAAAAGTTAACTAACCTTGTAACCACATAATCGGACATTTAACCCTTACCGTACCTACTATCTACAATTTGGTGCCTCATCCATACCATCA
>NW_017296881.1:2340920-2346094 GCF_001594075.2 Trachymyrmex cornetzi | reverse complement strand
TATATATATAATTTAATATATATCAAATCATGAGCAGCACCGCAAGGGGATACAAGGCGGTGCGCTTGCACCTCTTGGCTTATGAAATAAGTTTGAAAGAAGAAGATCCACGGAAAAAAAAGTTGCGTAACATGGAATATAACTTTTCCAATTGAACAAGAAACTCAATGCAAATATTAATTAACATTTGTAATAAAACTTTGGGAAATCCATTTTATAAAAATCAATGTTGAAACAAAAACTTTGGTTCATCTTGGTTGCTGTCCAAATTTGTTCGTTACATTGCCGTTGTGAAGTTAGCCCCCTTAACATTAAAAAAAATTAAATTTCTATAGCTCATTCGATTGCTCATCGTTTACACATTTCGAATTTTCATTTGCACACTTCCAGTTAAAAAAGTTATTACAGTCGGCGCTCAAATTTAAATTCTTTTTGAGTACACCTCTCTGAAAATAATTCTGCCGGCGACCATGTATAAAATATATAATTTAACATATATATTAAATCATATTATTATTATATATAATTATCTATTAATATCTCTAATCTATCTTAGACATATAATATAAAAGATATCTAGATAATTCTCTTTATTCTTACGAAAATATTCCCAAAGCGGAATAAATATTTACTAGTGTATCGTTAATATATCTTCCCTTCTCGCACACATCAGTCGTAATACTAACCCAATACGCCAGTCCCCTCAATCGCGACCATTATTGGTGAGATCGAATACGAGACGGAATGAACTGGCCCGCAACCAATCTATAATACGCATCGTGTTTCAAATTGAATCACGGATCGCGTGGGTTGTTTACGGTAGCGTGATAAATGAAGGCTGCTTAAAAATACGCTGACCCCGGGGCTAGTTACGTGCAGCCAGCTGTGCGCGTGTGCGTCACTGGGCCGGGCGACAAAATACATCGCCGCCGGCCAATTCGTTCGATCATTATAAACGTGGACAATGGCGTTGTTCGATAATACCCAAAGATCTCCTCTGCCCTGCCCAGCCTGTCGTGATAGATGTTTCGGTGTCGCGTTCCCGAATGGTCCCGATAATACATCATGCCGGCGCGAGCGTATCGCGCTGCTTTATATTTACGTCTCGCTAGTGTCGAAACGCGAATACAAATTTAAACTTTATCATTTTTCGATCCTATTATTTACGCCACGTGACATGAATAATGCCCGAAGTCACGTTAATTTTTAACCATGCGCGAGAGAAAGCCTTCGATTTTATGAAATATACAAGAATTCAATGAATTTCAAATCAGATGTTTTAAATGATTTTTCATCATTAATGTGTAACATTTCGTCTCCAAGTTTCATGCACTCGATTGCTTCATTAATATTGCAATTTGATACTCTTCTTCTTCTTCTAATATCTCGTGTAGATTAACAATAACAAGAAAATTATTGAGTTTTAATTCCCCCTGTTGGACGTGACTGCGTATTTAATCATAACGATACGTGAACACGCGCACGATTCAAGATTAATTAGTTGCTAATGTAATTGATTATATCCGTCTATATTTGCAATTCACAATCCGGTAGGCAACCGGATTAATATTGCAGTAATAATTTATCAAAATTACCCCATCAGTTTATGCACAAAATTGGAGAACGTCATTGGAGATGGAATTAAATTTCGATCAATCAAATTATTGTTCCAAATTAGGAAATTAATCATGAACGATGCTTAGTTATGCACCAAGACGACCTTAAAATAATTTTAATTACTTCTATTTAGAATGTCATTTTCATTCTATAATTTTCATTCGCTAATTTTCTAACATAGATTATTGGATTTTTCATACATTTTACATTACATTCATAAAAAGACTGCTGCAAAATTTAATTCACTTGAAAATTTCATGTTTACTAAAGTTTCTTATATTTTTATAATCTGTCGGTGCGTCCTCGAATAATTCTCCTGAAACACAAATAAATATGCTTTTCTCCATCTTTCTCTTTCACATAATTTATGTATTTTTAATTCCACTAGTATAGTTTTCGTCGTCACTCGACTCGACATGTCACCCGCGAAATGAAAATCGGATTTCGGTGGAAAAGTTAAAGGAAGTGCCTGTGCGGAAACCATAGAGTGGCATGCGTGGAATGCAAGTCAAGTGCGGCACGAGTACACATATATACGCGATGCATGGCTCTCGAGTGCTGTGCATAGGAAGCAACGTTGCTCTAGACAGAAATATTGAAACGCGTGGATACTCGTGACGAAAAAAAGACATGAGAAAAAGAAAAAAAAATTCAGGAAGATATCCGATGCTCTCTCACATCGTCGCTTGCCATAACGCGGAAATGGTAGGAAAAAAAAGTGGAGAAGCAGGACGCTCATTTGCTTCAAAATAAGCATTGGCATAAAAAACCGTGCGTGTTTTTCCGAGTGTGAGAATTAAAAAAAAAATATCTATGCGACAAGAAGTGCGTTTAATGAATATATTATTCGGCTGGACATTTTCTGCATGAAAGTTTCCACAATGGGAAATACGTCCGAACTTTTATCAATTAAGTTTCAAAATTTAATAATTCATTAATTAAATAGTTATAAAATTATATCTATTAAAAAAAATATTTTTAATTTCTATATTCCCGCTTTATAAATTAAAAGATAATATTATAATTTAATATAATAATTTAAAGTTACAGATATAATATTATAATTTAAAGTTGCAGATACCTTTCATACAAATAAAAATCGATTTTACTAAAGTATTAAAAAATTTAGTTATAGATACGGATTTGAAAATAATTTTGTTAGACCATCAAAATAATTACGTGAAAATGTCAAGCAATGTTACAGAAAGTTTCAATATTTTAGCAATCAATTTCAGTCTTCTACATGATTATTTTTATGTCCAATAAAATTTTCAGATATTCCATAAAACCATATGTAAATAATTAATTCAAGATCTTGCATTATTGTAATTATATTATCATTTTCATTATTATTATTAAATTATTGTATATATATTTTATAATAGATGGTAATTCTATCTATTTATATTTTTAATTCTATTTTACAGTTTAAATTTGTATCAAAATCTTATTAGCGCGATTCCAGCTTTCGTGGTTTATATTATGTTAAAAATACGATAACTGCTCAAATTCTGTGGCAAAGTGTTTTCGTCGGAAATCAGCGTGTCGTTTACGTCGCAGTGATAAATTCCGACTAATGAAATCAGTTGTGAGTGGTCGGCGATCTTAAAAGCCGGATATTCATATGTTGTCACAGAAAATTGAGCCATAAAGACTTCTCCATGTGCGACAGTGGATGCCATTGAAACTGTGCCAAATTCGAAATTAAACTGTCATGAAACGACAACGTTGTGCCAGAATAATAGAGGATTCTTGCGGTAACAAAAGAAAGGATATCAAATATAATTCATAATTTAGGAATATTTCTGTTACAATGTACCGGTAACACATACATTATTCAGATCGAATGAAATAATAAAAATGCATATCGCTGTCGCACGATCATGCTCTTACAAAATGATACAATATGCAATATAATAAAAACTACGATAATTCACTCACCACATATATTCCATAAAAGTTTCTTTCAATCACGTACCTGAAACAGAAAAATGCAGATTACATTTACAACTTTGTTTTTATAGAAACACAATATATATAGAAATATTTTAACATATTTTACGCTTTTAATGTTTGTAATCTACTATTCCGTGAACATAAAGGATTAAAAATATTTTGACTTTTTCAGTTCAACATTAAACTCGTTAAAAATAAATAATTGGTGTCTTTGTTGCAAAATCTCAGCAGTTTTTTAAGGCTCGCTACACACGCATTTCATAAATGGCGCATTGTCGGAAGAGCGAGCGTGCATATTCCATTATTATAATGCATCTCTGGCGGCCGTCTCTTTAAAGCAACAATGCAGGGGAAAAAATAAAACGAGGTAATTAAAAGATTACTGGCATAATCTTCATCTACGTCGAGTTGCCCGCTCGTCTGCGTTGCGCGCAATAAAACGTATTGTCTTGGCATTTCTCGCCCACACCCTGAATTTTCACATTGCGCTGCGAGATACCTCCTCCACCACTCGTCCCGGTTAAATGCCCGAGAGAAAAGCAATTATACCCGGAATTAGGACAGCCGCCTACAGAATAGTTACTATCTTAACCTCGAATTGAGCATAAATCTCTCACTACTGAATGATGAAACTTAATACCGTACACTTACACGCCACGATTACGTTCTACTTATCGAACATGAATTAAATGAGTTGTTTCATGTGACGTATTCTTATACGGCATATTTAATTGCCAACCATGTGTGTGTGATATTACTGTTTATTCTCTCTCAGAATGTTGTTAATTTGGAATCTTATTGATTCTCACTTATGCATTTTACTTAAACCAATGTAATTACACTTTTAAAATTTATTGTATTATTTTCTATTTAAACTTCAGAGTCCAATATTCTCAATTTTAAACAATATTCTCAATTTTTTCATTGTTATAAAGGATTTCATGATTTTTTCAAATATATAATCTTTTAGGATTTTATAATTTTTATTGGAAATTTAATTTTCTAACAAGTGTTAATTTTTGTTTTACATTTTTAATTTTTAAACAAAATATATATTCAGTTCATTTATAAGGAAATAGAATAGAAGTTTTTAAAATCCAAGATTAACATTAAGATAAAAGATTATGTATTAAACTGTCTAAGTAACGTACAGGAGTATTTTGTATTAGATACTTTTAATATCTTGTATTCATAATAAACGTTTAACATAATAACCACTCTGTACATCTATGACTTAATTTTCGTAACACGGATAATCGGAATAACCAGAAAAAACTCTCAAGTTTACATTGCGTCACCGACATGGTGGCAGCGACCTCTTTAAACTCGCACAAAGCTTCAACTTTTGGCGGTTACTCCGCGAGTTAACTGAAAACAAAGCCCGTAGCGACTTCGGAAAGACGAGCGTCCAAGTTCCGTAACGAAGTACGGAACTCCGAAGTGAGTGAATGAGAGAGAGAAAGGAAGAGAAATAAACAGAGAGCGAGCGAGAGAGAGAGAGAGGAGGGGGAACAGAAGCCGTCTACTACTTGCATATACGAGCAACATTGCGGATGCGTATAGTTAAGCAGTTCCTCCGGAAAACCGCGCCTTCGGGCGCG
>NW_017296881.1:2255581-2340837 GCF_001594075.2 Trachymyrmex cornetzi | reverse complement strand
TATATATATATATATTTGTGTGTGTATTTCATATATATATCCTGGAGTTAAAAAATCTTATTACCTTCCGCGGATGTAAAACAACTATTACGAATGTATCTGCGCGAACGCGTTTAGAACGAGTTTTTCCGTCGAATTTTTGAACTACTGACCGTCGCCGTGTTTAGCGATTTGACCCAGTTGCTATTTCCTGTTGGAGTAATTTAGCATAGCGCCGTCGCGACGCGGCACCGCCCGTTGAATGTTAATGCAGCGCGGTTAAAGTTGCTGAAATTCCAAGAGTGACTGATTTTCAGTGGAAAATCAACGTTTAGTTCTCCATAATTGTTTCGCACGAGTGCACGTGTAAATGAGCGTTTAATAGATCACACAAATCAGTTATAAATAAAATTTTCAAATATTCCAGCTCTAATGAATGAACAAATTGCTCGAAAACCGTATTGATATTTTTATTAAAGTTCAAAATAAAGTTGAAACAATCTTTTCAATACAATTTAAGATAAAATTTAATGTTTAAGAATAAGATAAATACGGGTCTGCAGATTGGATTTTTCGTTAGACGTTGCACTCGAAACTGAAAGGTTTAATCTACACATTGTGTATTTGAAACACCGCATCGAAACACAAACTTTAATTAAATTGGAACGAGTTTAATGGCAAACGCTCTGTGCGGGTAGTATTACGCAGACACGCTGCACGAGTTCGACTGCGATAACGCAAGCAACATGACGCCCCGTGCTATGCTTTGCTCGACACGAGATATCCCGGGGAAAAATGTCCAGCTCCGTCGGGCATTAATTACACGGATAGGCGGCATTAATTTAGCAACAATGTTTAATTCGCCCGCGCGACCGCACACATACATGCCATAGAAGACGGCGCGGCGTCTTCGATCAAGATCCTGGCCGGTGCGGCGCGGCGTTCCGCCGCGGCGCGCATTAATTAGGACCTGGGATAAGAAATTGTTTCTCTACCATCACGCGACTTGCGCATGCACACTCTCGCCTTTGCCTCGGGTAAATCTTCGTATGATAAACGTAATAACACACGCATTACGGCCGGTGCCGGTGTTGTATCGGGAGCTGCACGGTGCGTGGCGTGGCGAGTCCCAGGGCTCCACGCATGTCGACATTAAACACCGAGCGGAAAGAAGTAGAGATTGCGGCGGTGGCGGCGGCACCC
Source organism: Trachymyrmex cornetzi (assembly GCF_001594075.2). NCBI lineage: Eukaryota > Metazoa > Arthropoda > Insecta > Hymenoptera > Formicidae > Trachymyrmex > Trachymyrmex cornetzi. The sequence continues at coordinate 2,339,655 of NW_017296881.1, read as the reverse complement.
ACGTTGATCCAAGACGCAGGCTCTCCTATATTAATTAGGGGGACTAGTACGACCGCTGTATATAATAAAACCAACAGTAACTACGAAGAAGCCGCGAGGTATATGTAGACGAGAAGAAATTAATTAACTACGGCGTCGTCTCGCTCTTCCTCTTCAGCAACCGTTTCAAGTCGGTACTGTCTTCATCGATCATGATGACGGTCTCTTTCAGAATGCACCTGCACTGATTAAACACGTTTATAATAATTATGGTGCTGCTCGCGATTACATGACGATGTGTTACCGAACCATGGAATTGCATGACGAAGCGACGACAGGGAGATAACAGGAAAGGAGCCTTATCAGAGTACAGTAAGTGACGCGATCAATGTGAAAGTGCGGTTATTCGCGCAAGCTATATGTGCGGCTTCTTATCTTGACGGATGAACAGAATTCGATCGGATGAACAGAACGATCGAGCAGCACCTGTACGTGATGCATTTTGCGAGTTCGATCATTGATTGCCGCAGTCTCTCGCACAATTATACGAGGATATCGCGTTCAGAGAAAATTACGAGGCGCGCGCGCTTATGTTTTAACAAAACGTAGAGTAACGAGCGCTGAAGAGTGTTGCTGAAGCAAGAAATTGCAGCCCGCACAGCGTTCCGTCCTCTGGCACGGATTTCGCGTCCCGGCTATCAGCGTCCCTTTCGCGTCGAGGTACACAATGAGAGGTAATAAGCATCCCTCCAGGGTGCTAATTAAGAACAAGGGCGCGGACGGACGCTCTTTCGTTCTCTACGTTGGAAATAGGTGTTACTACGGCGCAATGTTTCTCCGGGCGATTCGTAATAATACACCGGCAAAAGCCGCGCGGCCCCGTACAGCGGAATGTAATTCCGCTATGTATTATTTCGCGATTACCTTTTAGTAGCGCGCCTAGATCGCAGCTCAGCCCTAATGTCTTAGAACACTTCTTCGCAAAGAGCGTTCTATTTGTTCTATATCTCTCCGGCTAAGAGAAACCGCTACAATTGGCGAAATTACACGTTTGCTACAACAAATCTCCCTCATCCTCCCCCCTCCCTCTGTCTCTCTCTCTCTTCTCTCTTACTCTGATATATCTATTATTTCAATAATTTTTAATCTAAAATTATTTTAAATTCTAACAAATTTTAACTTATTCTCGTACAAAATTTCATTTATTTTCAGATACTTACTATATTGCTAATTTCGTGAACTTTTCTATCCAATATCTAACTGAGAAGTTAATTCCATAACAGTTAACGCGTTTTCACGATACAGTTTCCGCTCGGCATAGTTTCACTATCGGTAGCGTAACGTAACAGACGAAATACCGTTTAAAGAGAGGTCCGTCGCATTAAAGCTACTCGACTCCGATACGCCGACGGTATTATCCCATCCGCAATAATCAGGCGGACGCGGCTACTGCTGTTGATCGCACGAGTGTTCACGTAGCGAATATCATCGTCACGAGATGGCCAGCGGTATCTTTAGAGCGTAACTTAATACGAGCTTCCGTTAGACGATCCAGAAAGCCGGAGATAAGGGAAGGCGAGGAGGAGAAGAAGGAGAAGTGGAAGAGAGAGAGAGAGAGGAAAGACTTGTACTCCTGCGAGCATGCAGGTAGGCACGCCGTCGGTGGTTAACCTTCCGGTGGTGGTGGTGGTGGTGGTGAAGGTGGTGGTGTAGTGTTGGTCGTCTGAACGCTCTTCCGGGGATTGTCTCGGGCGCAGCACTCGGTCACGGTCTATTTCCGGGGCCGAGCGATCGCCTAACGACGTATTGTGCGTATGTATTTATGGGTGGAGAAGAGGCGATCGAGAAAGAGAGAAAGAAAGACGGAGCCTGGGCAATAAATACTGTTATACGGGCATTAACGTTTGCCAACGGGTCCTCCCTGTCGTGCGTGGGTAGCACGGGAGAAGCCTCGCGACAGGATAATGAGAGGAAGACGTGCGACCAACAGAAAGACACGAAAAGCAAGGAGCAGCAAAGGAATGAAGGAAGTCGTTCAGGGACGTGTAATATGCTTTTGATCCTTTATCCATGAAACCCTTAAACATAGTGATCCGAGTAGTTAGTTCTGAGTAGTTGACAAATGACAAACTCTCTTTTTTCATATGTGACTTAATTTTTTTTTTAATTAGGTATTTTGAAAATTTTTATATCAAATGGATATATCAAGTTGATCATTTTATTCATCTAATCGAAATTGAAAACTGTTGTTAAAGTAGTATAAAGTATAAAGTAAATAATTGTATTTTAAATAATCTTTCCGATTTTTATATTCTTCTATAAAACATTCATCTGTTCTGTAAAATATATTAATTAACCCCGAACTCGTATATGAAGAAACGTCCTGCAGGTGTTCCGTTGATTCGTGTAAGTTCAGCGCGCGGTTTCTGAGACACGAGATCTCATACTGCTCCCGTTACGTCAAACGCTCGTCGGCAATTAACAGCAGAAACAAACGCCGACCCGCTTACACTCTCACCTAATTGTACGACGGTAATGGAGACATCTAAGAGAACTGGGTGATGAGAAGAACGAATCTGAATCACATGACAAACAAGTTGTCCTTGTTTTATAACCGTTTAATACTCATGTCTCATGACAAAGAAATTCGTTTTGTATCATTATATTCGTGTTACATATTCATACATATTATATTCTATTAATTATCTCATTTAATTATGTATTAAGTATTTTAAGCATATTCTAATAAGTTATATATTTTCGCACATCACAAATATTATATCTGATTTGTTGCGTTCATCCGAATAAATCTGCTTCTGGCGCTTAATCAAGCGACGCATAATAGCGTGCAGCTGCATATATTCACGTTGAAGAATAAAATCGTAAATTGAGAGAGAAAAGAGGTTCGAATAAAGAGCATGCTGACACGTTGATTGTGGTAAACTGCAACGAGCCATGTTTGAAGATGTTTTTTTCGCAACGCGCACTGTCGAGGAGAACAATAACAAACCCACAGTTTTTCTCTCTCGAAAACAATCGCAACGACTAATAGGCAAAACGCAACAACAGAAATGCTGAAAGAAACAAAGAACTTTTATTCATCGCGCGGAGAAAAGGTTAATGACGAAATGCTGCGGATCCATTTTAGATTGCATGACGATTGGAATGGTAATTGATTGTTAGGCATTACCGGCTTCCAACTTTCTGAAAGGCCACTCTAAAGAAAAGCTCGCTCTAGAGAAGAACCGAGTGTAATGAATTCTCTGTCAAGTCCTGCATTTCGAGCCTTTAATCTGTTCTTGTTTAAAATATCAAAAGAATGCAATGATAGAGTTTTTGCTGAGGAATCGAACAAAAATACAATATTTAGAATATTAATTTCTACAGATTGTAGTTCTCCAGAATTCTTTCTTTGTGATTTTTTATAATTCCTTTCAAGCTAAAGATATATTCTTTAAGTTTTCCGACATTTGATTATTAGAAATAGAGAGCTGCGCATATATATCATTTTTTTCTTAATCTTGCAAGGATAAATATATTGAAAAGAGTATAAAAATTATTATATTTAAAATATTCATTTATACAAATATATGAATAAATTGAGAGCATTTTAGATGTGTTCTAAGAATCTTTTATATATAATTGAAGATTAATTTAATTTTTAGATTCGTATTACTCCAAACTTTACGTTTATAAAATAATTGATATTCAATATTAAACTAAGAATAATATTTATTATGCAGTGCTGCCTCAAATTAATATATAATTCAAATTTTCGATACGTTACATATTTATAATATTTATATCAATATGCATATAAATTTCAACTTATTTATAAAATAATTATATTTTACGAAATGTTTAATTATCGAATAAAAGGCGACCGCGACAATGCAATATGACTGAGATATTATAAATTGGATTTCTCGCAGTTAGAGGTTACCGAATACGAATATCCGTCATACTCAGAATCAGAAAGTGTCGTCTTTCGGGTCGAGCGGGTGTCGGCGACCGCGGACAAGCAATTTCCGGACGCGGACACGCGCGGTAAGTCCGTCGAGGAACACCGTTGCAGGGCATAACACCACTTGCGCTCACCCAGAGTGGTAGTGAAGCGTATCTCGCGATAGAACGCATTCAGGGTTACAACCTGACGTGGAAGAGGATTGCCGCGAGATTTATGTACCAGGAAGACGGCGGATCTGGTCGTTTAAGTCCATCCGGCCAGTCGATGGGAAGCTCGATTAAATTCACGCTTCAAAAAACAGTCTGTTCACGACAACGGTGGCAAAGAGCGAAGCTCCCATTGGAACTTTCGTCGGAAGCCCATTTCGCGAAAGCGATTCGATTTGGAAACGTTAACGATACTCCAGCACTGAAAAAATGTTAATTGAAACTTTAATTTTAACACTACGGCATCTCAGCTTTAAGAACTTTATTGTTATTTAAAATTTGAAACCGTTTGCCTTTGCTGTTAATTATATTTCACCGTGAATATAAGGTTTCTTAAGACTTAACAAATCTGTACAATCTAGTAAAGAACAAGAAATGGTTTTAATCAACTATTATGTTGTATACGCATATATATTGTAATGTAGAGAAGTAATAATTTTTATCAAAATTAATCAAAGTGCACAATGAACAATATGACACAAATTTAGACTGATGAAAACAATATAATAAACTTTTTTGCAACCATTTTATTGAGGATCGTGTTTCGACAGTTACACGTTCCTTCTGATATCGTCGCCGATGTAGAGATTGCCTCGACATGCAGCAACCCTAATCGCGATCTTGAAGCTGCCGTCGTGGCAGCTGCCGGATGGGTGGAACGTTTGAACTCCGGAATGACTTCTTGGCTTGGAGTAATAAGTCACGCGCTAGTTGCAAACGGTATTGTAATGCGAGTACTCGCCGAGCGTAGATACGAACTAGCAACAGGCCAGCAACGGGAGACGATGAGCGTAAAGCGACGACGGTTGCCGGGCGCGGCTTTCCGAGCTTATAACGCGGCATGACTATGCAAATCGACCGCTTTAACTCACCGACTATAGTCGGATCGGGGAGACGATGTTTAATAAAATGTTAATATAATACCGCAACGTAAGTACCGCTCCGGAGAGAGAGAGAGAGAGAGAGAAATGTGTTCCACTCCTTATTGCAGGGTCTTTAATAAGGAATCAGAAATCAATTTAAAACGTCGCGCCTGAGTATGATTATCCTTCCATTACGTAAAAATAAAAGTAAATGTAGAATTTATAATAATTAATAACATATTAAGCATTAAATACTTATTATATGACAAAAATACACATATAATATATATCAACTGTAATATCACAGTAATTAATTATTATTTAAGCTACATCAGATTATATTTCTCTCTGAAAAAAAAAAAAAAACGGAATAAATTCTTTTATCTCTCATGCGTATTATATTGCATATATAAGATTGAATTATTCGAGATTTAATAGAAATTAAATATATTATCCCCTTTCTTTCTTTTTTTAAATTGATTTTTATGTAAATTATATATCAATATATCCATCCAATATATCTTCTACAGAATTATATATATTCGCGACGTAACACTTGCCCTCGTAAAATTGATCTCGCGCAACACCTCCCGAGCTAGCAACGTATTTCAATTCGCCTACGCGATGTATACACGATAAATTCTCTTTACAATGAAATGATCTTCGTGAATGTGTGTCCCGTTTTCTGCCTGGTCGGAGGCAAAAGTAACGCGAGGCGGAATAATGGCATGGGAACCTGCGGCCGATTTGCAAACTCGCCGTCGCGCCGCTTCGGATTCGCCTGACTGACTGGAAACTGCAACCTGCTGGAACTTTCGTCGTTTATCGGCGACCGCGATGGGGCTGAGAGAACGCGCGAGGGACTTGGGAACTTTTATGCGCCACCGATTCGAACCCCGCGATCGACGCAAATCGATGGAGCGTCTTTGGTTAAACGCACTTCGATCGGTATGTCCTCGCTGTTTCGAATGAATTGCTCCTCCGGAAGAGCATGAAAACCGCTTTATTACGCGCTGAAAACGAGATCGAACGGAATGGCGATTTTACATCAATCATCGCGCTTCCCTTGCTTTAAATATCCGTTGTTCTATTTTTCTCCACTATACGAGAAATTACAACGTGTTATTTGAGAATCGACATGGTAGAAAAATTCATGTTTTAACGTACAATTAAAGTATCGACGCAGATATAAAAATTCACGAGCCACAAGAGTGTCGGATTTGCAGTATGTTTGTTTAATGTTTCTGAAAAATATTTCCCTCGAATAAATATGTATATTCTCGAATAATATTATAAATTGACATTTTTCTCCATTAAAAAATAATTAAATACAAATTCAAAGAGCAGAAATAATGTTTCGTTGTAAAGTATTTAGAAGGTAATTAAGAGATTATTATAAACTCAATTTAAAAAATGAAATTTATTATACAAAATCGTCTGTATTTCTCATGTTTTAACGTTCTCGTTGAATATATTTTTGTTTTATCTTTCCAAGAGAGAATAAACGAAAATATTACTTTACGCTCAACGTAATACAACGAATGCTTTGAAGCATTCTTCAATTGGTCATTTTATAAAATTTTTCCTTCTACTTGGTCGATTAAATGCTTCAAAAGCTTTCTAGTTAGATTTGGACTGCACTCTATGTTGTTTAAAAAGTAAACGGATAAAACACACTCGCAATCGGTGAAAATGATTATTTTAATAGAACGTTACCTTAATTAACACAACGTGGAGATCTCTCGATGATTCACACGACGTACCGATCCGTTGATTCGGGACGTGGAAAGTGGTAATCCTCGGAAGCACTGGATCAACACTACGCGACATTCCGCGCGTGTAAACAGGTTCGTGACCAATTACAATCACGCGCGATCGCTCCTCACGTATTCCGAGCACTCCCGATATTCGCACGCGCGATTTACCGTTGGCGAATGAAAATTGCGCGATGAAAAGCCGGCCCCCTAATTTACGACGCTCCCGATATCGACTAGTCCACGGTTACGATATTATGACGTGTATGTCTATAATGAGATTTTAAGGTATAAAACAAGCTTAAACCCTAAGTCGTAAGAAATTGACTAACCATAGTCGATTATAGTAGTCTTCTCATATTTGATTGTGATTGTTCAATTTCTTACAGCTTAGAGCTTAAGATTTACGCCTTAAAGTTTCATTGTAGACGCCGCTTTACGCCGTCTTATGTCAGAGCGTACAAAGAACATAGCATAAGCTCGCCACTTCTTACATTATGTTCTTTATGCGTTATTTACGTCTTACGGATGGCTACGTGTAACGCAAGACTTTGACATAAAATGGCATAAAGCGCTACGGAAATCATCGCGTGATGAAACGAACGTTGCGTCACGTATGTTATGTCGCGACTCGCGACGATCTTATCGACAAATATTCGATGGACACAATTCGGTACCTGATTGATTTCCGCGCGTTGCTCATTCTCGCGGAAAGAAATCCATGAAAAAACAAAAGCATCTCCGCACCTCAAGAACGCGTGTGAGTTGCGACACTCGCGATAACGATTAATGGCGAGGTTCGTTCGTTATCGGTTCGTTCGTCAACCGATGAGTCAGCACTCGTTAATGCTCGAATGTTTCTGCGTGTTTATAAATTCAGTTAAACATCGTACGACAATTACACGGTACCCCATCGAGTACTTTCGATATCACTTCGCACATACAACTCACCTTAGCCGGCTATAATCCGCGAGAAAGACGGAGAGACGTTACTACGCAGCGAGATGCAATGGCGACTGACTAATGGCGGCGTGTTTAGCGCTTACTTTACACGGTTGACGCTTACTCGGCTTACTTCAGGCGGTTGGCGGTCGCGCGCGCTAATCCTCCAAATTTTGAAATATAACTCACTTGTTTCGTGCCGGAATCGCGCCAATTAAAGGCAAAGAGTATAAAATAGATTAAGTATCGACCGACTGACTATTGTGAGTCGTTTATGAAAAATTCATAGTAATTTTATGTAATCGATCTTATGAGTGCGACACAATATAAATTTTGTTTTCTAAAAATGATATAATAGTCAAGCGACACTCTCTCTCTCTCTTTGTCCATCGCTTTTGTCCTAACTTATAACAATTTCCTTCTACTGGACTCGACATTTATATTCTCGACTGTACGTCACTTCTTGACAATGAATGCGTCTTTACATGCATCAAGCATGCGCGGTGACGTGTTTAATAATTTTATGAACTGCATTGAATTTAATGTACACTGTTGATAATGGAATCTCATGCATTATATAGTGTACATAAATATAAATTTGCAGTATTATATGTTAGGATAGTATGAATGTATATTAAAGTACAGTAAATTTCTACGTAGATTTCTGTCTCGATTCTTTCAATGCTCTCATGTGTGTAATAACACTTTTACGCCTCGATAATTTAAATTTTACTTTAAAATTAATTACGTTATCTTTACGGCTTTGCGCCTTGCATAATGTAAATAGAGTACCACTCGGTTTTATCAGATATCATAATCAAAATTCGTTTTCGATAAAAAAAATCAAGACAAAATTCCATTTGTAACTTTATATGCTAAAATGAAAAATATTCAATGTAAAAACACACATAAGTATATCTAAAATATTATGATATATAAAATTGCACTTAAAATTCCAATTATATTACCTAAAGTGAGCTTAATTACGTATTCAGACATTAATGTAGTCTAATAATCTTTTATCTATAGATTCTTGAAACTTGCCGTTATTAATTAATCTTCGTTCTCGCTACAAATTGCAGAGCCAATTTTCCACGCTATCTTTAATCCAATTTTTAAAATAAAAATTATACAAATTAACGTTTCGCGAGTAATATTGATTTTTGTCGGTTTGATTCGAATGCGCTATTTCAGGTTGACTTTTTAGAGGATTTTAATATCGAGCGTCAAATTCGTTCAAATATTTAAAGGACGAAATAAATACAATTTGCGCTCGCATATATAAACGTACATAGACCTGCCTCTCTCGTTGCGCACCACAGCGCGGATTTAACGCGAATAATTTATAACCCTGTGTACACTTTGTTGCGTTTCGAAGGCATGCCATTACGGTTACCCGCGATTACAACCGTGGGAGGCTGGTTGTAATATGCAAATGAATAAGCCAGCGATACGTCACCTGCGATGATCGTCCCGTCGCGCGACGAGAGGCGCGCCGCGGTTTTCAAGACTATGCCTTCCCACTCGCGCGCCGCGCCGCGGCGGATTAAAACAATCTGCGCCCGCTACGCGCAAAACCTGCAAATCACCCGGGGTTTATTGCGACCGTCTCGTCCCGCCGCGCCGTCTCGTCGCCGTTTGTACGTTCAAACACGCGCGGCAATTAATCCAGCCGGCCGTGCTGCAAACCGGGGTAAGCACTTTATCCTCTTTCGAAGCCCACGCGGATATTATGTTTGCCACGGCGTCGCCTGGAAAATGTTGGCCGAATGGAAGACGGGGAGACAACGAACGGGACGGCCAATTACGCGGACTAATGGCCCTCCATCGTCTCCGCCCGGCGTTAACGAGGGGTCCGCAATGCACTTTTGTGTCTGTTCGACTATTCCGACGACCTCTCGGCCTTCCCGTCCTCTTTTTTTCCCATTTCCCATCCATGTCATAACGCGCTCCCATCATCGATAAAAATCGGCATTCCGTCTACTTTCGAATAAAAAAAAAGAAATCTTCGTCTTTCTCGACGACCGCTGCAATAATGAGAGCTTGAATGGAAGCTCCCGAAGTTACCGGCGTTTGTAAATATTTGTTGTACTCTCAGGATTTTGGAAATAGAAGTTTGAATCATTTTTCAATATCGCGGTTAAATTATATTAAATTAGTATGAAATTTCTGTGGTTTAATTTAACATTTATTTCTTATTTTTCGAGATCAATTGTAATTCGAGCGATACAAAGAGCTACATTATATCAGGCAAATGCAGTGAAATAAAATATTTTAGCATACAGAAATGGGTATGGAGAGCAGAGAGATTTTTCATATTTTCTTTCGCGGGATTGAAAGTTTTATGGGCCGGTTAATCTCGGCGAAAATCTCGCTCCCGGTATTGGCACGTCATTCGCGACGCGAAACTCACGTTCGTGCAGGTGCAATTTAAACGTCGACGTCGGCATCGAGACACTGCAGAAAGGTTGGCAGTCGATTATCTTATAATACTGCGTCTCCGACGTGCTATTGGCACGCTCACGGAAACACTGCTGCAAGTTACAAACACCTATCGACATTTTCCCGATCAACGACCCATCTCGCGATCAGCGACGGGCGCGGAGGAACGAAGAGTGAGAGAAAGGGTGTTTTGTCGCGCGCAACGACCTCGACTTTTGCGCTTGATATTAATGCTTGTCGATATCGACGTTCGACATCCGTCGTGCTTCAAGTCACTGTGCACGTCGCCATCCGTCGTGCACGCTGCGTGACTTTTAATCTCCCTTCTCCTCCTCCCCGTCACCCTGTATATTGTAAGTCGCGGACCAAGCCGCGTATATATACCTGTCGATCGCACTCGTGACAAACTTTGCGGCAGTCGGCTCGAAAAAATGTTATTACAATCGGCAATATATATTTTGATTACAAAAGTCTCGCGCAGAGTCGCGCTCGACGTCAATACGTTACAATCACGTCACGAGCAAACATTATTTTTTCGATTTATATTTTAGTTCGAACTATTATAATTTTAGAAACGGGAGATTAAAAGAGCGATTTATCTTGGAGCGAATAATTATAGTAAAATTTAGGTTCCATCGTTGTGAAAGTTACTCGAAATGTCGTCAAGCCGTTCAAATCGAAAATCTCTCCGACACTTTTGCACGACTGCGAGATAAGATGTTTTAGTACTTGCGGGAATCACGGCAGAATATATTTTCTGGTGGCAAAAGCGACCTTATCTTTAGGGATTATGTGGCGGGCACGATACTTTTCGTTCTCGCTTCTTGCTTCGAGTAGCTGTCGAAATGAATGCCGCATAAAAAGCTTTCTTAAACACATTTCTCTCAATCGCGCTCCGAAAACAAAGTTGTGCCCCTGGAGTGATGTTTTAATAAAACGCGATTGTTATTCCTTCAATTGTTGTTCATAATAAAAATTGATTCAATTATTTTCTTGATACTGCTACAATTTAGATTATTATGTTTTATGAGCAAAATATGGACGATAAAAAAATAAAATATGTTTGTGAACGGGAGTGTGTCAATACGATAGCAATATTAAATGTAAGAATATTATTTTATTTAATTAAATTGTAATAAAACAATTTCATTACACGCTCTTCTTGTACGAGTCAACAATCACGCATGGAAAAAATGATTTTGCTGAAATATCTCGAAATTTAGCTGGATATAGATCTGAAAATAATTTAGTTGGATCATAAAAATAATTATGTAGAAATCTAAAACATGATAAGCAATGCTACAAAAAGTTTCGACATTCTAACTCGAGCATCTTACATAATTATTTTAATAATCCAACAAAATTATTTTTAGATCTGCATCTAGCTAAATTTTTAGATACTTCAGCAAAACTACTTTTTCTTATATTTTATTGTTCCAATGTCACAATATTTGCAATGCTATCACGGTTGAAATATTAACACATGTTAGCAAACAATCAGACATATTGTCCAAGTTGCTGTAAGAATAACCGAGCCGAAGAAGTGGCGTAATAAGTGTTTATAAGGCATAAATATTTTCGCAAATTATCCCTTTGTTTTCATTGATGAATGGCTCGTTGAAATTCATTTCGCCATGCTGCACGTGTCCGTACATTCATACGTTCGGAGTTACAGAGATGTTACAGAGATGAACTCGGCAGTTTTTTTACGGTTCGCGTAGAAAATATATACACGAGATTTTCCGGTGAAAGAGGAGGTATACCTCTCTTTCTCCCTTTTTCCTCTCTTCGACCGCGACAAAGTAAAATCTCCCTCGAGATACGTCGCCGCGCGCGGAAAGCTTCCCCGAATTATTTATTTATGGCGAGCGTAAAACTCGCGGCTCAGAATTTAGTTGGGTATTATTTTACTAGCTACTCTCGCGCAGTCGTGGCTTTTCAGCCGCTTAAGTTCTTAAGCCTGTTATAAATTCGGATGACGCCTCATCGAGGATGATTTTATCGGGCGAACGGCTGGGCCCTCTGCGAACGATGTTGCCGATAATCGCAATTTGTTGTGCGCTATGATGTTTAATGAAAATCTGGTATTAATATATCACGAGAGAAAATGTATTTCCGCGACACACGATACATATTTAGCATATCGATCAAATACGCCCGAGCGCGTATAATGTATTATTTAATCTAAAATTTAATTTCTCTCCGGTATAAATGTCACATAAACGTTTCATTGAACGATTCATAGGCACCGTATAAAATTAATTATCCTTCGTTAGATACAAGCTCCGAGCATCAGGATTGAAATTTCCAGCAGAAAGGCCCTCGCTTTCGAACAATTTCGAATATTACCGGAGAGATTACGGTTAACCGCATTCACTCGCGCAAGCTCTCTTCACGAAAGCTATAGTATTCTATATATATCTTGCCTTCGTAGATAGAGATTTCCTTCGAGATTTCCCGTCGTCAACAATATCACGTAATATCGTACCGTTCACGGAAGTCTCGCTCGGAAAAAGACTCTAATTACTCCGAGCTTGCGAATATACGGAGTTTTCTCTCACTTCGTCTCCGAGCCGATTTCTCGATAGACTCGGATAGAACGCGGGGCTTTCATTGTGCGGCCTGTTGAGAATGAAAAGGATATAGGCACGCGTGCGTGCATACATACATTGTACAGCTCGCCGTGAGATATATGCACGCCGTGCGTGCGCCCATTTGAAAGATTTGCCTTTTTATCTGTTCGCCTCGGGACGGAACGACGGGATTTACCGGTGAGGCCGCGACGAGGCCGTATTCATATCCCGCCTATTAAGATATCCGACGCACGGCGTACTATTTGAACATCGGTTTTCTCACGTTTCTTAATAACTGTTAATCTCGCTGGACCGTTAATGTTATTAGCGTTTAACGCTCGCGCGATTTGCGCGCGATGCGAATTCGCAAAAACCGCCGATTTTTTTCTTCCACGTCTCCACGGTCCCTCGCTTAAATCTTTCCACCTGTCGCCGGAATCTGCGATAAACTTCATGAAGAACGTAATAGAATTCGTTGTATAAATTATCTCCTATTCCAAAGAATTTTAATTAATTATCGCGTTTTTTTTTCGAACAACTAGTGAGTCAAATTTAGAATAACTAACAATTGCCAAAAATACAAGTTGCCCCGATATTTAATTTTCCTTAGAGGAAAAATTGAAAAATAAAATTCGAAATGAAAGGAAATCAGTGGTTACCCTTATTCTTACGCTTTTGGCCGTGGTTTCTTCGTTTTTCATCTAAAATGTTCAAATTTGTCAAATTATTCGTGATATCACCTGAGATATCACCTAGCGCTTTCAATGTGGCGTAACACCTCGTATACTCGACTCTATCTAAAATTTATGATCCGCACTCTGCTCGACATTATGTATAAACCGCGTTTCCATTACCATTTAAATGGCGCGGTGCCTCGTATCTTTACCGGTCGATAAATCTATCCCGTTGCTGGCGCATCACCGCATGCATTTTTCACGCTTCCATTTTTCCGTGGCAGCTCGGGTATCCGCTTTCTCGTGAGGAACGAGGAGGTACTTACTACGCTACACAGCTACCACGACGATATAAACTAACATCGTTACCGGAAGCCACCGCGAGGTAACTTTGTACTCAACCGGCGCGCGGCGAGCGTCCGGCTGAGCGCGGGCGGGCGCACGATCGCGCTCGATATTGCTTTTTATCTGGTAATCTCGTTCGCGAGTTTACGACAAACGCCCACGTAAATATGCATCGGTCTCTCTCGGCGAAACTTGGTCATTTAAAACTTCGCCTTAGAAGATATCACGGCGACGGCGACGGCGGATGAAAGCAACGGAGAACGGGTCGCCCCGCAAGCGGTACGAAGGTTTCGAAAACTCCCTCCATGAGAAGGAGAGAACAGAAAGCCTCTCTCAGCCCCTGAACAGTATTTCCCTCTCGACGTTATTTCCTCTACAGCCGGAATATTCCCTACAGATGCTTCGCTAGCTCTTATCGCGACAAAATGGAATTTCATCCGTAATTTTAGAGGATTGTCACGAGAAATGAGAGCGCGATGCAGTATTTAACAGATTTAGAAGTAATTGTCTCCCAAGAGAGAAAATTTTCTAGAATGAGTTATCATATTGTTATTTTATCTGTATGCATATCTAATATTAACAAATTTCCGGAAATTAAATTGCTGTATAAGTTGCTTTTCTTTAAAGAAAATCATAATTCTTCATACCGTTGTATTTACGTAGATGTTAAAAAGTCTGAGGAAAAATAAATTTCCAGAGTTTACGTGGGACGTTCTCCTGGGATTCATTTTAAGTGAATTTTTTGATAGAGAATTTAACTTCCAAGACACGTAAAGTGTTAAAAATTTTAAAAGGTTAAAGTGAACAAATAAAAAGACTCTAAATCTTCGCGAAAGAAAGGTCAATTCCAGATTCATTAAAGAACAAACCGCCGTCTTTTCCAGAACATGTATGTATACAAGAAGGAGGAAACAAAGGCACACAGGTGGGCTCGTAAAGAATGAAAAAGGAAGATTCGTACCAAATTGAGGAAGTGGTGTTCTTTAAAGCTCACTTTCGGCGAAAGCTCGCGAAACGAGCGAGTGAGGCGTATCCATTCGTTCTCATAAAGGGAGAAAAGGAATTAGATTCGCGGATATAGTATAAAGCGTGGCGCGCCAATATGTGTGCACGAGTATGCAGACTCGCCACGTATAACAGTAATACCGTCAACGGTGAGAAAGATTCCTGCAGCACGGCGAGTCGAGAATTTTTTGGTACGGCAGATCGTAAATCCTCATTTGGCTAAGCTCACTTTCGGTGTAAACTTCGCCTTGTAATCCGGAAACACTTCTTGAAACGAAGAAAAGAAAGAAGAGAGGAAAGAGATAAGAGACTCGAAGAAAGTTTGAACGGAAAGTTAAAGTTTTTTTCCCCCCCCCCCTCCCCCCTCCCCAACACACACACACACAAACACACATTGTTACATTTATATAATATTTATATATGCATTTTACGCCATTATGGTCCTATTAATGTCAAGTTATAAAATATGTAGGTATACATAAACATGTCTGTAACATTAATAAATAATATTTCATGATTTTAAGTGAGTTATTATCGAGTGAGTTTGTTATTACGTGAAGATAAAGTAATGGTTTATTATCGATCCGGGTAAAATTTCAAAGTACACGCGTAGGCAGTAATGCAACATGTGGTAATAAATGCAACGCGGTAAATCAATAAAAACGCAAACATTGATCACGACATCCAATTAGCTATCACATTGAAGCAGCTATCAATCAGTAATAATTTCAACAACGATAATGTATCGCAACATAATCAGTGCGAACATTGCTCGACTCTTCGTCGAACTTAATTGAACACTATAACAATTGCCTTAATTAGTGGTCCTGCAATGAATAAGTCAACGCGACGGTAATTATCTCTTCGTGTAAAATGCAGCATCTACATCGCGCACATTTACATATTTATGGTGCTGATGACTATGATTACGGCACGTAGAAATTGCATTATTGCTTCTGCCATCAACTATCGTACGACTGAACAATTACTCTGTCGTAATATAATTAACGAGAAAAAATTATTGTACAAAATACTAATTGTCTCGAATATGCACATTTTCCAAACAAATTTAGCATAGCAAGATTTGACAATCAATTATTTGAAAAAAATTCATATTTAATTAATAATAAAATTATTATTTAAAATTTAATAATAATTTTAATTATAATAAAATTATATCCTTTTATATTTAGTTTCAAGCTAATTTTGTTTGATAACGTTTAAAAACGCTCTTTGTAAATTTTGCTAGAATCTAGAGCTAATTAATATACGCAAATTGTTACATAAAATTATTTTCAGAATTTGATAATGCAGGAATTCCTCTCGCAAGTTTGAATTAGATAAAGAGCTAATGATGGAAAAGCGAAGCGCTCCACTTTGGGATTCAAGCTCGAGTGAGATGTACAACGAGAAAGAATGGACGGTAATATATAAAAGATGCATGCACGAGCAACGACGCGATTCACGTTCCTTTTTCTCGTCTCTTCGTAGCGGGCGCACCCGCTGTTTCCAAGGATTACGCGGCGCGATGCATACGATTCCCGGCATACGTGCGAGATGCAACAATGTATTACATACAAAGCGATGCGGCGCGGCGGCGGCGATGCACGGTGACGGTGGGTACAACCGGAGCTGCAACGTCACTTCGGCCTGAATGTGTGCGGCCTGATGCTGCAATGCACACAACGACTTCGCTCATCGCGAGCACAAGAACGAGTGGAACGGAACGGAACGGGATGCCCGTCATGCTTACTCCATCGAATTGCGATAGAAGGCATCGGATGATTAAATCTGTATCCCGAGAAGCGGAAAGGGAGAAAATCCGAATAATGTAGATATTATTGATCAGAAATTCAGTAACTCTATCAGAACTCTTAAACTTAAAGTTAATTCCAAAATTTATAAAAAGATCATCTTTCTAACTACACATATTATCATGTATTATCATCAGCCAGAAAGATGATTTTTTTTATAAATTGTAGAATAAACTGTAAAATTTACATACATTAATTTTTTAATTTATATTTAATTCAGTAATGATAATATTTTCAAAACTTGATTAAAAGTTATGTATAATTTCATTCGTTTTTAATAATAATTACTTAATTAATATTGTTCCTGTAATCATTATATAAAAATTAAAAAACGCTTGTTAATAATTCATATGGTTGAGCGTGTATCAAAACAATGTTATTCTCCATTGCCTCGACCCAGACGCCATCCTTCGTAATCACATGCCGGAAATTAAATGCGCAGTTAAACTGCTCGAATTTGCCATCAGCAGACAAAGACACATTGAGCCTACGAGAAGTGGAATGAAAGATCGAGGAATGGAATATCGAGGAAAGACAAAGACACGGATCACATACGAGCGATAGATAGATACATGGCGAGAAAGAGAGAGGGATGGGAGAGAATCTCGATGATGCATCGGTCGTATTGTTTCATTAGCGAGCCATTGACGTGTGCATGGCGAAGGCGCCGTTTGGCTCCCTCTTCTTTCCCGCACACGTCGGCCATAATGCCGCGCATAAATTACGGCCAGCCGCGGGCTGATTGTCCGAGCGCGATTCAATGACAGCGTATTATCGGACATTAATAGCCGCGGTCGCATTCACGTCAGATCACGATGGCCAAGTTATTGTTCCCCAGCGCGTGGCAAAGCTCGACCCGCCCGCTCACCCGTATCTATCGTCTCGCTTACTCTCGTTCTCCATCTCTCATTCTCTTCCCGCTCGACACAGATCGAGAGAGGTAACATTCATTAAGCCGCCGGCGACATTCACAGTTCCTGTGGGTCTCAGGTGCAGCGATCGAATCATGGATAATCGGCTTGCTGGGACCGAATCGCGGATATCCGAGCGGAAGAAGGGATCTTTCTCAGCTTTTCGGAATGAAATTCTTTCTTTCATTTTATTTATAAGCCAGCCCGATTAACGCTCCAATAAGAGAATGAAAAACGTGGATTGATCTGATCAGTGTGTAACATGGATTATAGTTAATATTGCACTCTCCAATTCTTATAATACTTAATATAAAAATTAGAAGAAATTAGAATCTAAAAGAAAGAAAAAACAATTTTTTTATACTTAAACATCGAAAACACACATTTCTGATACTATCAAACATAAGTATTAAGAGAGTGCACAAATAAATAATAAATATTTAACATAATAAATCGCTATCTTTATATATTATTTTTATTTCTGCTCTGTTTTTACTCGTATTTTTTCTGTCCTTGATATTAACATAAAAAATGTAACATCTACACGATCACAACCATGTTTCGTGGTATATCGACTAGAAAACCAGCAGGACGAAATGTGGGACGTTATCCATCTAGTCGCACAGCGAAACGCCAGTCGTGCTAGGCTCATTCGCGGCGGTCGATGTTTATCCACGAGGTTAATTCGTAACAATGTTACGCGAGTGATAAAACGACGATAAGCCGGTTCCAACTTATCTCCCGGGAATTATCAGCACGCGTGCTCGAGACAGACTGCGGCTCAAGACCTGTGCGCTCAAATTTCATGCCGGGACTGTTCAAAAACGTTGCCCGCCGCTATAATCCACCGGCATCGTGACGTTATATCGTGGCAGTGGATATTCCGTTTCACGAGCGAGCCAACGGCCGTGTGTGCGTAACGGCGCGGACGTGAAAATGGAAAATGAGCTCACCTCTCGTCCCATCCGACGTCCGACTTTGCTCGTCCTAAGGTTGACGGTTTCTCCATAGAGACGCCGCTATTGTCGGCGAGATTAAAAAGGTTACGACGCTCTAAGTGAACGCATATCAGTTTATCGTGCTCTTTCCGTCGTCATGGAGAACTCTTGCTGAGTTTTGTACACGACGTATGAAAAAAGTTTATGCGTCTAATATAAAAAAGTTATTGTGTGAATTTTTATGTATTCTCATGGGACACTCGCGATTTAATCCACTAAAAAAAATTTTCTGTATATAAACGAGATTTCGTACTTGAAGAATATAAATTAAAAGTCAAGATTTTTCACGACTCTTTTCAGACATTTCACTCTATATTGTTTCCAGCTATTTTAAACTTGAAAATCGAGACTATACTTACATACTACAGAATTTTCCGCGCAAAATCGTTAAATATAAAACCAAAACATGTTTTCCATTTTAAATTAAAAATATTTTCGTTTTGCTCTCACAAATATAAATTCAACAACCTAAAAGATTCCGAAAACATTTTTAGGTTCCGTATAGATAGACACTAACAGGTTTATTGAAAGCATTTTTGGCACAAAAGCGAATATATTTTCTAACACTCGTAAGGTTAAAAGCGCAAAGAATAGAGTCGATACACAAATTCGCACACGCGAAAATAACGAGAGCAGCTGTACGCAGTAAAAGCTCCGATAGAAGCATTTCCGCGGGAAGGTTCCCGTCACGCGTGCGCTCAAAAATGGTCGGGTTAAATTTTCGTTCCGCCTCTCAGACTTTATTTTCATGACAAAACGTGTATTCCGGTTTATGGAACAAAGCTTTGGCGCGCCGCGATATCAGGAAGCTCCGGGTTTTCCGTGCTGGGGACGGTCATTGAAATTTGCGGCTACTTTTATTTCATAATGGAGAAGCGGAATTTTTTTTGTCGTTCCCCGCTCGTTCGTGGGTCGGCGAATTTCAAAGTTCAGAAGGGCGAAAAACAAGATCGCGCGTAAGAAAAAAAACTAAATAACGTTAGTAACAACGGCGGAGCTGCGTTCTCTATGCGAAAGGCGGAAGATGTTGCTAACAACAGACGATACGAGGCAGCGTGGTAATCCCCAGTGCGATGAAGGTCTTTTTGCGCCACAAACACATTGCTTTGCTAGCGTAAATTGCATTAGTCGCGTTTTGTGTGCGCTTTCCAAAATAAGACGTCTCTCTCGCTTGGAAGACTACGAGTAAGTCTCATCGCGGCTTTTTGTAGTAGCGAGTGATGCTAAATGTAAATGTTCTTCTATATATTTCTTTTGAATATACCTTAAAACTATGACATCCAATGTAATTGCGTGGAAAGAAAACACTCTCTAAGAAGAAAAAGGAGAAAGAGAAGAAAAAGAATACTTGAGTCACAAAGTAAATATTACTTTTTGTTATTATTATAAAATGCTACAGAAAATATTTTTTTTTCGTAATAACGGATTTCTGGACGATGTTTAATTCTCCTTACGATTTCTACAAATTTTGATTTCCACGAAAGTTAAACGTTACGTTATCAGAATCTCCTAAAATTCCATATTAAATATTTTAACAATTAAATTGAAGATTAAATTGTTACTCCAAAAATATTTTATGTACAAATATGTATCTTTTTATGTACAGCACGTCTAAAAAATTTCGAGTAAAAAATCTTGAATGTCCACGTGCAAGACAAGCAAACGTCGGCCAGAGAAGAGAAAGGTGTACGATGGCATGAACAAGCCGCAAAAGCGACAGGAAAAAATCGCGAAGAGAGTTACGGGAGGCGAAATAAAAGCGAGACGAATGAAAAAAGCGAGACGGCGCGGGCGCCACAGGTATAGGAGCGAGCGTGATGAAATTTAGTGAGTCGTTAGTGCGCGACGGTTTCGGCCAGCTGGTAGCGCGGAGTAACGGATCGCCGTGGCCGGCTAACTGCGACACACCGCGTGTACGGTGGCCGTCGTGTGTTATACGTGCTTCTGAAAATAAAAGAACCTCCCCCGAGTGTCGTTCCCGTAGGGAGGCCACGGGAAGAGCACTAATGCGTTCGGACATGGCTCTGCGGTATTGAAAACGAATTTGCGACCCGTAACGCCGGAATGTCCGTACCGTATTTTCCGATCACCTCCAGTTCTATCTTCCGCATCTCGCACGGTCCACGCGGTAAAAGAGGTATCGTAACCTTTCATGAGCGAATTTCTTTCTATCTATAGAATCCTTTTTTTGAACTGACGTTCGAGTTTTACGACGTCGGAAAGATGAGATGAGGTAGGAAAGTTCTTCTTGCCAGTTGTGATATAAATCACGGATAGGGATTTTTGTCGCGGAAGAAATTTATGATTTATGCTGGTATTCTTTTATTAATTTCTCACATAAAGCGATAAATGATTTTGTAAATTAATTCTTTTCGACCTTTCTTGCATTATAAAATTTCGCGAAGATAACTCTTCCGAGTCTTAAATAATAAATGAATTTTCGCATAAATCGTTATTCAAAGATCCCGAGATCGATACAATTTGCATCATGCTGTTCGTCGGAAGGACTTAACTCGGGATACACATCCGTGCTCCAATTTTGTTTTAAGGAAACTACAATATCGCGAAGAAGGCAGGTGTCGGCGGTGTGCGTTACCTTGTTTTCAACTTGGATTGTTGTTGATTTAAGAAAACGGCTGTTGATTTAATTAAATGTTTGCCGAAGCGATGAAGTTTCGCCCGAGTTTTCTTTGTCCGCGCTGTTATTTCTACGTTAGTCAAACATTTGCCATACCGCTGGGAACCGAGGGAAGTTCCTGCTACCCATGTTTTCTCCCGTTACATGCCCGTTAACAGTAGCAGCGCGCACATGTGACGTGTCGGAAATTGCTTCCCCGCTAAATTTAACGCGAGTATTTTCGGGCGAGCGTCATTAGTGGATGATGATGATAAAGATTGTATATGCCGAGAGATGACGGCGAGCGATGCCCGTAGAAATTAAATTGTCAGTTATCAAGGATATCTTTTGAGCTTGTAATTTTTTATGATTTTTATCACATTTTTTATAATTACATCACGAGACGTGAATAATATATGATTTTTTTTTTCAAAAATCTTTACCTTTCACTTCTTTTTCTAATCTTTTTAATATAAAAAATAATTGAACAATAGCTTTATTTACTATAATAGAGAAAAAAAAACGGCAAAAGACTCGTTGGACATTAGACACTCGGTTACATTAAAAAAAAAGCAATAATTGTATCTCGTAGACGCATCTGCGAGAAGAACAATATCATAAGAAGTTACATCTCACTAAACCATGCAATATCTTTCTTTACCGTTTCTCCTATCTTAGATACCAGAGATAGCCCGTTCCATTTGTGCCAGAATCATTCTGTATAATTCCGTGGGAATGGCGCGAGCGAATCTAATCTGCCGAATCTAATCCTGCGAACTGACCGCGAAATCACTGACGGTTGCGTATCGCGATGCTGTACGCTCGTCACGTAGAAATATCGTCGCCAGTTGGCTGATTCGCAAGAGCTTCAGCAGTTTCGTGTGTTTATACGCGCGCGAGAATATACCAGATCGCAGCCAATGACGCATTATCACTATCTTGTGAGTGCAATAAATATCTTTGAGAGAAAAAACGCGTTAAAATGCAATAACACAATGCGGAAGCACTGCAATCGATATAATATAAATGCGAGGCCTTGCACGCGATAAACAGCAATTATGTCCGGCTACAAGGATAAGACACGTTCTTGATACTATAGTCCTCTCTTTTCTCTTATGCAATGACAAAGGACTATAGTAAAAGACTTCGGGAGCATTCTATTTCCTTTAATTTCGTTTCCAAAGTCATCGAAAAAGAAGAAGAGTAAATTGATATATTTCGTATAAAATTGTTAAAATCAATACGTTGTAAATAAAATCATATCGCATTAACAAATTAATAAAAATATAATAATGCAAATTTTCACAGTAATAATTCAACCCTTGCAAGAAGGTACTAGGTACTACAACTTCTTTCCTTCATCAATCTTCCTTATGCATTATACTGATATGTAGCAAAGGTTGCAGTAGCGAGGTAATCAACAATGAAGGCAGTGCTGCGTTCCAGTCGTAATCGTGTGTAATCCGCGCATTTCGCATTTGCGCACCAAGTTCGCATACTACGAGTTGGAAGTCAATGGAGTCCGGTAAAAATGTCGCTTTCCGTATATGTTGCTTTTATTAGAAGCGCGACCGGGGTGTGCTTCTTCGTATCCATTTATTCCTCTTAATTCCCGCGTTATCCTTATGCTCTCTCGCGCACTTTCGATCTCGTTAAGGCAAGAGGAAAAGCCGGATAAGAAGCCGCATGCACGACTTCAGAGAGAAGCCGGGAATGAGAGGCGCGGCGCGTTACTCAAATTCGCACCGCGTGAAAAAGCGACCACGCATAACCGGAGATGCTCAGCCAAGTCCTTTAAGGCTCTTTTACACCTTCGTAATGCGAAATTCTGTTAACGTAATAATATCTGCTGCGGTGTCTCGAATTATTGAAAAATGCCGTGACAAGTACAACAGATATTACGTAACGTAATTGTATTACGGACAACCGGGAAATATGTCGTATTGCGAATCGTTATTATCTTTTCTCGTTGCTGCTATTTTCTGTAATTGTTATGTTCTCATCGTCGTTTACTTCAACCGTATGACTTCACTTTGGATGACTTATTCCTGAGGCTTGATTGAAGGACAATAAATGCACACGCCTCCCTCATCGCAGGCTGATCGCATTTTCGAAGAAATACCCTACCCACCTGATTCACAATATCTTTCCTACTCGCGATGATTTCATTCCGAGCGATGAATCGTTCAGAATGCAACCGCGTAAATTCGCTTTAACGCCGCGCCCCGCTCGACGCGTCCGGGATGCACGCACGCAATCAAAGTAACGATTTAACACCACGCTAGTCCGGATCTAGATGCGCTGCATCCAGCGCGTGCACACTAACGAGGTTGCAGCGGCTGAGAAAAGGGTAGAGAAAAGCATAGCGGTTGTTTACTACACTTGGGCGTGTTTCGCGGCAAGAAAACTAAGGACGGACAAAATCGCGTCCCATATATCGCGAGGCAGTGATCCTGGAAATGATCCGAGGATAATTTGCTGCTTGCCAGCTTGCGTTACGCAGCACCATCGCTGGACTTGCAACGACGTACTAATGTCTCAGAAGCGGGACTCATGAAGGTTTACTCGAGGAGCTCAACGAACTTGAAATAGGTCGCAAACAACGTTGCGGTACAAAATTACTGACGGAAGTCGATAAAGAAATTAAATGTAATAATCAGGAATATATCCCTTTTAGACTTCGGATTAAATACAGCGATAAGCGCTCAATTCTTTGTCCTACGAAATAAAATTTGCGTGTTAAATCGATAGTTCAATTCATTGTTGCCTCTTTTCCACGACTCTAATTGTTTCTCTTGCTTTGCTCACTTCGTACTGCGAGAGTAACCGTCGATACAAGGTATTTTGATAACTCATAAGAGTTATACTATCAAGATTAATCTATATAATTGTATTTGTATAAGTTTTCTTTCAGTGTAAATATATAACATTAAAAGTTAAATAGCACGCATCAAGAATTGTAATTCAATTTTTCATATTTGGAGATTGCAATCTGTACAATAAAATCTATTTTTACGAGAGTGGCAAAAGTTTAGATATGAAAACTAAAAAATTCGTGTGATTCTCTTCAATCAAAATTTCCTCACAGCATTCTTTACGCCAAGTAAACGTACATGCCGTAAGAGTCATGAAAGGCTGAAGGACGAACACGTAGTATACTTATCCCGCGAGAATTACGCGAGACATGATTGCTCTCCCGTGGATCCATAAAAATTCCCTGACCTGCTTAGAGGACACGACTATAGACGAGTCGCGTGAATCTTTGAAGTCGTATTATAAGAACGTTAGTTTCATCTGCGCGTCGTTAACGCGACTTGGGTGCGCGCATAAAACTCGACCTCGACTTCGTAAGAGAAGAGCTCAGACATAATGACTCTGCCTTAGGGCCAACCCGTCCGATTTATACTACAGTCGCACACCGCTGCGTCATTCGCACCAGCCGTGTACGTCATGTTGATAGATCTTTGTTCAAAATAGCTCTACTCTTGTTTTTCGCAAGTAACACATTTTTTGCACGACTTATCTCAAGTCGAGTAAACTCTAATCTTTTTTCGAGTGTTAAAAAGTCTAACACTACAAAAAACGTTATTTGTTTTAAAAAACAAAGATTTTAATTGTTGGAGTAAAATAAAAAAAAATGACTGTTAAGTTAATGTTCTCATTTTCGCTTGTTGCATATTTAAAAGTCTTGATTATCAGATTAAATATCATATAACTCATACAGTGTCAGTGAATACGTCGATGCTAATTTGTATTCCATATCTTCAATTAATTTAAAATATGCAATATTACTAGGATGTAATACCTGATCGCGACTCTTTTGATTGATGTAACTGGAATCGTGCCTAAGCGCATCCAAAGCCGGATTCTTGACAGCATCTTGGTAGTATGCAATGAGATGTCATTCTTAACCGAAACGTCGTCGCGACTAGCATGGTAGCAAATTGCAATTAAGGCCGACGACGGTGGATTTATGAAAATGATAACCTCGCTCGGTATATATAACCACGCCATCGGAGAGATACGTGCGTATCCATCTTTCTGCGCCGTCGTTCCAGGATCAGGATAAACGAGAATGAAAGTCCTTGCCTTCATACTCCGTACACAATGTTCGCAGAATGAGCCGGCTTATGTTTACGATTTACTACCGTGGATGCAACCAACCGAGCAACCAGATGTGCAGGCTTGGAACCGGGCGTGCCCATCCGGTCGAGAGGTCTAGTGATAATTGCTGGGTGTAATTTACGAGATGGTATTATCACTGCATTTAAGAAAGAATAGCACTCTTCCGTTAGGCGAGCCTTCACGAGAGTCTCAATCAGGGACTGATTAGACGAATTCTAATCTTCAATTCGCAATCCTCAATTTCTAATGCAAATAATAATAGTGTAACACGGACTTTAGGATGTATTGCGTGACGTAGCGTGCCTTAAGCAGGAATGCAACTTCTTTGAAATGGCATTCTGTTTACGGCTCGCGAGAATCTACTTAAAATTGAAGAGATGTATCAAAATTTTATTACTGATAAAGATTCCTCGTTGAGTTATAAACTCTCATTCTTTTACACAAGGATAACAAAATAAACAATAAGTAGCAAAAAAACCTTATCGAGCTAAGCTGAATCTATCAAGCTGGACAGTATCTTAAATAATATTTCGGTGTGAATTTATATACATATTTAGTTCTATAAACTACGCACCGAAATACTTCCAGTTTTGAAACGCCATTTTAAATTAAAACTGAAATAATATTGTACAATAATATTACAATATGTTTATATGTGATGCTCTTTGTAATAAATTATTTACAACTTTTGGAGATGTTTATTAGCATTAATTTACGCCTTCGGGCTTCGCATTATTTACAATTAGTTATATTCATATGCAATTTAATGATGTTTATTGTAATTTAAAAATAATAAAATTCTCAAATTAATTTCCTCAGCTCCACCTATACATATATAAAAAATCATTATATACGAGACTAATATTCGTAAAAGATAAAATTAACAGAATTATTCCCAAGTATTAAAGATTGATCCGATTCGATGCCATCAAATGCAAAAATAATTGCCGAGTGAAGAGTGATCACTATGCCGCACCATCGAGTTACGTACATATGTTTCCTGGCGTATTTCCCGATCGAATTTACCTCGATAAAGCTAACAGCGTTCCACAAAAAGCCCGAGTAATCAAAATTTCAGGACGCCTCGCTGCGCCGTGATAAAAATTTCGACCGCGCTGTGTTTTGCGCGTTATCGCGCGGCGAAGTAGTTTACAAACGCTGCCAGTTTTCCGCGATGTCAGTCTCGACGTTTTAATCTCCAATGCTCAACTTTTCGGGTCGGCCTCGTTTAAATAATGCAGCTCGTGTGGACAGTGACACGACCGCAAAAGAAAAATGTCGAGCTCTCGGATTAGATTGATGGGTCATGTTATGAAGCTGGCATCAGGATTTCTCAATAATCCCGCTTTCTCATAAAAAATTTGCCATGTAAAGTAGCATAAACGTGAAGTGGAGCTTTTCGAGCTATCTCACAATGAAACGGCTTTTTTTTCGCATGCAAGGATATACGAGTACGTGGCTGGCATTAATCGCGGCAAATTTTATGCATGTGTAAGTATGTAAATGCTGATGATACACACTTGAAATATTCACGCAAGAGAATTTTCCTTCAAGTATAAACGCATCTTGTCTGAGAGAAGAATGATAAAATTATTAATATATTTAAATAAAATTAACAAATTTAATAAGAATTACATAATAAAAATATATAACAAAAATGATGTAAAAATAATTACTTTTATTAATTGTTGATAAAACATTTCGTATTTAACAGAATTAACGAGTTGTCTTATAAATTTCATTTTGTTTTTTTATATTATATCAAAACATATTAATAAAATCAAAATTAAAACAATATTACGCGGATAACCTATTTTTAGTGCAATGCTCTCTGCTCTAAATTACTTCAAGTTGATTGCGAGTTTGTTCAAATAAAAGTTCTCTTTCTATGATATTTTCTTTTATGTTTTAGAATTCGAGATATGCTATCTTGAAACTCGAGACGAAAGACTATGTATATTACGCTATTAATTACCATTATATGTCTACGGATCTATGGATTTACGACTGCAAGTCTACGAGTGAGTCGTGAATTGTGCCGTGCATTAAAGTGAATAGAAACTGCAGTGCATCCCATAGTATAGTGGTTAATGGCGCTATTGATACGGTATCCATGAAGGAAGTCGAGCATGTCTGAATGTATAATCGGGACGATCTTAAAAATCTAATGGATCAAGTCGGGTGACTTCTTACCCGTCTCTGTACACGATCATAAAGCGCGATAAAAAGTTCAAAAGGGTTCAGATGTCAAAGGGAATTCCTTCTTGTCGTTAGGAGCCTGTCGTTAGGAGGCCTTTAGGCACGCAATTAGTAATACTTCAACCGTTACCAATTAATTCTCGCGATTTATCTGCAATAGTCGACGCCGATGATACCGTGCGTCGTTTACTGTGCAAACTCCTACGACGTATGTCCCGGTATAGGTCGTCAGCCATCTGTGTAAATTAGATACAGCACGCGACAGTCTTGTGTCACATCAAACGATCCTAATGGCGATGAAATTACAAAGTGGAAACGGTTTCTCAGCTTTAAGTCTTGCGGATGTAGATAATAGATAATGGATAAGTCGATCGATAGTTTTAAACTATCGTTCGTTTAAGGACAAGCCATCCAAAAATACAGATTTATTTCACGAAATCATAGTAAGATGATAATAATTAATATAACAAGTTAATAACAGAAATTAATGAAAATTTAATAAACTTAATTTTTAATTTAAATTTTTCATTTTTTCTGTTACTTAATTGAAGTCACGATGAAACGTTGTACGTACTAAAATTGTGCATTTTATTATATAATCGAGTTGTAAATGCCGTGTGTTATCACATACTAATATTGTAATGTGGAAAGTGCTGCAACAACAAACGAAGAGAAAAATAGGTAGTATAATTCAAAACGTTGAAAGTCCATTGTGTAATTGAAGTATTTTTACTTAGATTTACGTTTGAAATTTTAATAAATTTAATGTAATTTTTTTTAATTAGAACTTAATTAAAAATATATTACTTAATTAAAATATGGTAATCTTTTGTAAATTTGAAAAATGATAGTTTTCAAGAAAATAAGTTCTTTCACTTGAAAAATTAAAAAATATAGCACAATGTTTTACTTTAGTACGCCTCAATTTTTTGCGGATTATAAGAGAGGAAATGTACTTACTAAGATAAAAATTACGATATTTTTGCGAATTAGTTACTCTTATAAATTTTAATGTTAGAAAAAATAAATAATAGCGGTGATAAGTTTATACCGAATACGGAATGATGAGAAATCACTGTTAAAATTCGCATCAGATCGACCTATCAAAAAACATGACAAGACGAGAGATATCGGATTGTCGTTTCAACGACTTCGATCGTCCGCGAAGAAGCAACGGTTGGTTCCTAAGCCGATTTGCATAGGAATCACTGCGGAAATAGACAAAATCGTGATCGCGATCGGGATTGAGTCACTATCGGGAAGGAATATCGTTCGCGAAGAATAACGATCATCCATTTCTAAGTCGTGGATTTCGCGCTCGATTATTCACTCGTGATTCTCTCGTGTCGTCGTGCTGACTTTAATCCGTTCAACCCATATCACGCGTCAATTTTCAACAGTCTCAGAAATCGTGCGCTTTCTCTCTATCGCAAATTCCCCGATAAGTATGGCGATGATCATCTTCGGTGAAAATTTGTTCGAATAATGTCGAGCTCTTTACATCGAGTAACGCGTAAGATAAGATAAAATTGTTACACTGAAGCGAAAAGTCGGAACATTTTTTACGAGCACCTCGTGCTCTGTTGACAAAATATACGGAGCGTCGACTTTCCGTCCCATAGCACACAAACGAATAGTTGTTGATACGCGATAGCGAAATTACCCGAATAATATTGCTCTATCAAGGTTTTATCGCCGGCAGTCACGCGGTAATGACCGCGCCAGCTTAAATATCCCCTCTTGCAAGACATGGTTCCATCATGACTCGCGGAATTATAGTCGCCGGGTATATTGCGTTAATTACACCGCCGCCGTCGACGCCGTGCGTACTAATCGTGTCTTTGTAATTAAAGACATTGGCGTCCGCGCACGAAAGAGACACGCCTTTAATGGCCGCGGTGGGGTTTCTTAATATCGCACGTCTCTATCAACGCGTGGAAGCTCCTAAAGAAGCTCCTAAAACCACTGCGGAACCCCAAAACGTTTCACGAATACTGATTGAGAGATAAGTTGATCGAGTAATTAAGTTATCTCGGTTAATTCGCGGTTGATTCGAAATTTGAACGGGCGACATTCATTACGTAAAATGCTAAACAAACGACATTAAGTCATTGTAATTAGTTTGGTTCTTTGCCAATCTTTTCCAAACAAACTAAAGGCGTAAAATAAACGTTAGGTTTAAGAGAGATATCATCCAATTTACTATTTAATTAAAGTTGCCATTTACTCATTACTTGCAATTATATTTTGCAGGCGCATTGTGCAGTGCGACTGCCATTATTAAACGCATTTCCTGCAGGAAAGAATATAAAAAGAACTCTATTGCGATTTAATTACCATCTTAACGATAACGGCCGGAGCTCAAATTCACGCCGATATTACGAGAAGGTATCATCACCCTGAGGGCGTTATTACCTCGGTTTCTTATTTTCCAGCAATAAACGTAAAATCGAAATTCCCCGGTCGACGAGGTGGTTTACTTTGACTCTTCTGTCCTTTCAACGAAACGATAAAGGGCATTTTCTAGAGAAACGAGATACATAATGGCAAAGATATCTAGGTCAATCTTCCATAATGGGATATAAATGTATGCTCCAGAAAAAGTACATTCCCTATAAAAATCGGGATCGAGAAAGAAAATTATGTAGCTTTAAAAGCAAATATTTTTATAGTTTAGTTACATTTATTATAGTATAATTAATATAAAAAAATAATCGTTTTTATTAATCTTAACTGTAAAATCTTATTCTTAACTGTAAAATGTCAAAAAATATATTTTGCATTCTAATTGTTCATTTCGGTGTTTTTCTCTCATTTGCAACTATATATTTATCTTATTATAAACTTATTTTTAATTTTCTATATTGCTTTCATATTTTTCTATTATATTCAAACACAACATGTTTAAAGTAAGGTATCTTTATCGTGAAAAGGTTTGACGGAACCGAAAGATTCTCGACCGGAATTGTGTCTATCGCCTACGGCGTAAGACCAACCTCGACCGTGAAAGACGAAATAAGATTAAGCTTACCTAGTTCATGGGATGCGCATGACGATCGATGCAGGACACGCGGGAGACAAAAGGGCTCGTTTCATATTCGTTTCATATTCATGAGCTCCTACCTTCTCAGCAACGAGCCGTGCTGCTCAACATGCTCGCCGACATCCGTCGCGTTCTGTCTCAATTTATGCCATCGCTAATTGCCACTGGCCGAACTTCGAAAGCCGCGCTCTTGAAAACCACTCTCCGCTTTACATCCGATGAATGCGAAACGGGATTGCAATTCAGATATTGCGTCGAAAATAAGAAGATAATGGTGCACCGACTGCTGTGTCAAGGAACAATGGTAAGCAATGCGTGAAAAATATTTCTTCGTACCTCCTAATTACTTCTTGACAATACATTGTTTGGATTGATGCACGATTCCTTAGTAAAAGTTTTATTCAAACTTTTCTAACATACGTGCGAAGAATATACAAAGAGACCTATAAGTCCCTACAGAAAAGAACGATTTTACTAAAATGTTAAAAAATTTAACAAGTTACAAGTCTGAAAATAATTTTATTGGACCATCAAAGTAATTATGTAGGAAATTTATGACAAGCATAATGTGCAAAGCTGTAAAAAAAAGTTTGATATTTTAACAACTAATTTGAAGTAACTCTACATTAGATTTAATTATTTGAATAATTTAACAAAATTATTTTCAGATCTGTATGTGTATGTGTAGTTAAATTTTTAAATACTTCAGCAAAACCGTTCTTTCTGTGTAGGAGGAAAAATAATTCCAATTCCAGAGAGCATTTTAATATAATAAACTATGCGAAGAAGAATTCGTCTCTCTTTTTCCGTCAAGAAATATAACAAGTTCAATTCGCTATCAGAAAGACGAAAGCTGCGTTAAATCTCAATACTGCGATCGAAAGAAGAGACGAACTTTTCCAAACAGGGGTAAGTAGAAGTTCGCGCAGAATATGAAGCGGGCATTTCCGTGAGTAGACGGTCGATTAAAGGGGAGATTTAAGTCCGGGCGAAGTATAGAAGTACGTTCCGATCCGAAGAAGGCATCCCTTTCTCTCTTTCTCTTTTTTTTTGTCTTTCTCCGGATACGGAAACGTAATACAAAAACTTTGTAAGTACGCCGGAAAGTACGACACGCCAGTTTTCACGCTTTACCTAGTGTATCGACATCGTTCTCGAAGGCACAACGAGACTATATTGATTTTTCCTGGCCGCTGAAGAAGGACCAAGGAAAACGAGGCGGAGAAACAAATAGAGGACAAGAGGAGAGACAAGAACCATCCCCTAACTGGTTGCCACAAGATAACTCTGTCTCTTTGTGCGGACCATTTCGCAATATTATTTCGCCAATATGTCGATGCTGCTCCTCATACTACTTCCATTAAAGTGCAATTAATAACTGGAACGTAGATCGGGATTCTTTGAAACGTCGATACATTGGACAGCTTTTGCAGCCGTCCTTGTCATCTCAGTGAAATTTATTAAATGAAACCGATGAAAGTTATTAAATTACTAGCCCAACATGGTCGATGCAATTAAAAATATGAAATATTTTCCAACAGTGAGATAATTAAAAAATAATACACAGCTAAAAATCAACATCAAAAAATTAAATATTCTTTGTAAAAGTTATAAAAACTCTATATCGTTATAAGAAAAATTTTTATCTTCATATTTTACTTTATGAAATATTATTATACAAAATTGGATTATCTATCACGATATCTCTCTCTTAATCGATTCAAGTTAAGACTAAAATGGAATTGGCTTGAAATCAAAAATAATGAATAAGATTTTCTAGAATCCTAGATAATTAAAGATTCATTATATACAGGTATGGTTTGATTGGCTGCCTCTAATCTAAGTAAAGAATCTAAAGAGAGAGAGAGAGGTCTAATAGTTCGATTAGCTATTATAGAATTAAAGAGACGTTGTGATCACGCGATTTAAGCAGCCAATCAGTATCATATTGGACATTCACATGGAAAAAACAGTTTCGCTGAAGTATCTCAAAATTTAACTAGATAAAGATCTGAAAATCATTTTGTTAAACTACCAAAATTCTGAATGATGTTCAAATTGGTAGAATATCAATACTTTTTGCAGCATTAATATTAACACCAACACAGTAAGAATTATTTAGTTACACATTAAATCCATATCCATATTTTTTAGAGAGTAGATACTGCTAAAATTTAAAATTTACGAAACGTTATGCGCTTTCGCTTGTAATTCGAAAATCACCAATGCTTTGATTTCTTTCGCTGAGAGAAAATTGATTTCGATTTTTCTTCCTGGAAATGATCTCACATATTACAATGTGTTTCCTATGAGATATATGTCAAAGAAACAAAAAATACACGTATACTTTTATACGACAAGGATAGGATAAAAACGCATCGGCTAAAAGGGATACAGATTTATGTTTCGTCGACCGAGACTGATATACCAGCCTTAATCCCCTAGAGGGATCGCGCGATAAGATACGCGCGGTAAATGGAATCTGTCTTCTTAAGACCCACCACAGTATGTCGAAAGTTTCGCGAGAGCGAATAACTGTGTGCGGATAAAAAAGTTTCCACAAGACTTTCGCCCCGTCGGGAAACATGGTGAAGCAACGACCGCGTATCTGGCATTAAAAATGCATCACGTATACGGCCAACCACGGGATACTGTTATAAACTTCTGTAAATCATTCGCGTATGGTGGCGAGTGATGAGACATTCATAATAACGCTAATGGTGCTACTCTTTTTTTAATTAATATTATATGCATTAAATATGCTTCAAAATTATATCTGATTGGAATAAAAGCTTTGAATATTAATTTAATGTCGAATAAATTTTAGATTTTGTAATTTAATAATTTTCCTGGTTATGTATGGAAAATACAGTAAAAATACAGTTAAATATATAATAAAAACTAGATTTTCAACAAATATCATATTCTGCGAAAAATAATTTTAATAAATTTTAACTTTCGGAACGTACGCGCGTATAATTTATCGGACTAGTATCTGACTGAATATCTCTTCGGAGAGAATATTAAGTCGCAAAGTGTCTCGTAAAAATAAAACTCAAGGCTACACGGCGCGACGACGTGAATGAAACTGACATTAGTCACACAGCGCGCGTCATAAATTATATCAATCGGTACATTATCATCGCCGGGGATAGTAACACACCGGTGTGCGATGAAGATGTCATTACGATTATCCGATGTTGCGCTGGCCGCCGATTTGCTATGTGCGAGCACCGAGCTGCTGGGAAATGCATCGACTCCCCATCGTGCACGCGCTTACGATCGTAACTCTTCACTTGCGCGATTCGCGTGTACATTTATGCGCGCACATTTTTCACGCCATGACCGTTAAACCAATATGTCAGGCCACAGATCAGAGGTTGCGTCTCTCTTTTTTTTTTTTATTTATTTTTACGCGGCAAAATCGTAGGGGAGGGAAACGATCGGGGATACCCGTCGGGGTGATAAAGCTCGATACATTGGAATTTTCGCATTATTTTCATATCGCAGACCATCATCGCGCCAGATTTTAGTTCGATACGTTTCGGCGTTTATCGGCAGTGGTACGTTTACGACTCCACGGTCAATACACGCGTGTTAATGGCTCTCGACATGGTTATCGTGTGCTTTCGATACATTTATAAAAACATCACAAATTGTACGATCGAAATAAGATATTTGACAATCGTAGCTGGATGTTAAAATCTGAAAGATTTATCGCGGTCGCATAGATCGATTTCGACAGTCTGTTTCGACACAGACGAAAGTCACAAATAATGGCGATACTCGTTTCGGTCGAAGATAATTCTGCCATTTGAACGGTTAAACGAGAGATCGAAGTGGTAACGACACTTCGCTTGTCCCTTCTGATGTTTTAGAGGTGCTGAATTTGTGGTTTATTAAGCTATAACAACTAGGCGAAGCCTGCAAACGAGGCCTATTCGCCGCGCTGCGCCAGAGGACAGTGTGATGAGTCATAAATCGGTTCGAAGGTACTTCCTGTGGAAATTAACTGTCGTTTGTAAAAGTTTTATTGTCTACGGGCTCGCTGTGTAAAAGCGGACATTATTGCCGTAACTATAATGTAATTCACGAGCCCGCGGCCATTAGGGCCCCGTTATTCCCGCGTTATCCTCTCGTCGACCTTTAATGAGCGTATGACTATAACGTATAATTTTGATAAGCTATATCAGCACTCAATACAAACCAATTTTCTTTCTATTAATCTCCATCTAATCCGATTAAATTGTTCTTGTCTAAGAGAATATGAGGTAGTAACGTTTCAATAATTTCTGCTACAGTAACCATAATTTGCTTCACTCTCTTAATAATCTATTTAATCTAGCTGAAGCTATTTCTATCTCTCTCATACACATATTCATAGAATACATTCAAATAGCGAAATCTCATTATCAATTTAAAGTATTTGCAGTCAAAATTACGAAATACAAAACAATACTGTTTCAAATTAATAATATATGATATTTGCTACTTTTACAATCCTTTTATATCAAGATTTAATAATGTCGCTGTAAAATCTGATTTTAAGCAGCCAGCAATATCAAAGTATTCGCATATAACTTGAAAATCCTGTTACACAAAGCGACTATGACATACATATTTATATTATAACAAAAAACAGAAGCGCTCGCATTCCAAATGTGACTTTTCAGACAATACGCGTTC
Source organism: Trachymyrmex cornetzi (assembly GCF_001594075.2). Taxonomy (NCBI): domain Eukaryota; kingdom Metazoa; phylum Arthropoda; class Insecta; order Hymenoptera; family Formicidae; genus Trachymyrmex; species Trachymyrmex cornetzi. The sequence goes on along the minus strand of NW_017296881.1, from coordinate 2,304,512 downwards.
ATCGTAAGAAAAAACATCCGGGGCGGTAAACTGCGGTTTTTCCGTATATTTAATTAGACTTTTACGTGGCATGTGACCCGAGGAAATGATTATCGCGTTGCCCTTTCAACGGGATCTTTTTACTGTGGCGTAATTTCAATGCAAAAATTACGCCCGCGTATGCGCACGTAATGTCGTAATGGTATTAATCACGATATTTCTCGGTACGCAATAGGAAGGTATGACTACATAAGACATAACAGTTCCTAGTAATCTACAATGGTTCATTAATCATCACGGCACAGCCCGGAATATAAAAAATGAAGATAGATTTATAAAACTTTTAAATGTAAAGCATTTTTCAAAATTTCAAACTGACTACGATATTTCGCATAACGTTGACGTAACGGAAATAGTTGAGTGCCGCTTAAATATTTCATCGTAATACCGATGTACCACGTGAGATTAGACTGATTCAAAAGCCATAGTCAGCGGTGGGCGGTTCGTTAATGGAAGGTATTTTCTACGCTATAGAATTACGATCAGTCGATTGGTCCCGTTATTGGTAATATTCGGCGCATTATGCAAATATGTATATATTGTCGGACTATTCCCGTCTGCAGTTCCGATTACCATTGATCGAGTCCCGCCCCCTCCCTCCTCTCTCTCGCTCTTTCCGGTTCTATCTCTCTGTATTTATGCACAATTCAAACGGCGAAATGCAGTCTATTGATGTTGAACGTACTCGATGCGACTTTTTACATATTTTAACAATACATTTAGAAAAATACATGTAGAACTGAACATGGAGAAATCGTAATATCTTACAAATATACTTTGGAAAAAAATTAAAAACCGAAATACATTTTTCTCATTTTTAATAAACACAAACTAAATTGCGAAATAACATAAACATTATTATTTTAACGTTCTATACTATAATTGTAGCTTTTTCTTTTACTGTCGTGTTTTTCATGTCGCGAATTAAAAAAAGAGTCAAAGTAGACCTCTCGGAGTTCAGAAATTTTATGATAAGCCAACGACACCGTGAATTAAAATTTCAACATATTCACGCCTCTCGCAAATACTCACCGCGAGAGATAACAGTGATGGCGTTGGGATCGTCCCAGAATTTTAATAAGACCGAGAGCTGAGAGAAGATTAGAAACACAAAATACGCGAAAGAGATTACGCCACTCGACCCGGAAGATGGAACGCTGCTTTCGATGTCATTATATTACAAATAACTGTATCTTGCCGGACAACGAGGTAAATATCTCAATCCTCTCGCTTGAAGTGTAACCAAGTGGTTAAGTACCCGGAGTCTCTCAGTTTAATGACGCAAGTTCTCGATGCGAAGTTTTGAAATTACACGAAAAATCATAATTCCGTAGAAATAACAAACTGCACGAAATTATATAATTTGTTGAAATTATAATTGTTTATACACTTAAAAAATTCGTACTTCAACAACACATTGAAAAATGAATCTGCGGTAAAATATAACATATTTCAAAATTAACTTCCGTACTGGATTCTCACCGAGATGTTGAGAAAGAATTTTCCCTAGCGAGACATTAATTCTGTATAATTTTCATAGGACGCGAGTGGTTAATATATCGCCTATGACAAATCGAAACGAGGCAAGGGACGCGAGTAAACACATATGCGAGAGCACAAATCGATATTTAGCGGATAAGCGCGATAAAAAAAAAAACCATCCACGCGGGGCAGCGGATTGTTCGCAATACTTTTTGTTCGCTCGGCCTCTGTCGATTGGCATTCGTATCAGAAGTATAACCGATCCGTATTTATCCGTCCAACGGAACATATTGCGTCGGCAGTTGAGTTATGAATCCGCGCTTAACGCGAGCAGCAACGAAATAAACATGTCGGACGGAAGTTCCCGCGTGATTTACGGACACGGGCACGACACGAAGGACCTCCGCGGATTCGTCACAAATTTCTCGGATTCGTGTCACGAAATCACAATCGCATTAACCGACTTTCACTGAAGCGCTCGCGAAAGTCGATAATGCACGTAAAGCTAATGTGATCGACAGTATTTTTTATGAAGATCGCGTTCCGACCGCTTTTCGATTTATCTCACCCGATAAGCGTATATAAGCGTATAAATCGCGGGAAAGAATAACGCACGTGAGAAACGTTACTTAATGCACTGAAATGAATTTTGAAGTGCTATTTTCGGAAATTTCGGCCGCCGCAATTCTGAACGAGAAAAAGAATCGCAGAATCCCTGAAATCTGATGTTAAAACTGCGATCGATCTGCATTTCCGCGTGCCGAATCGAGAAATTACGGAGTTACGATAGGTATTAGATACGATGAATACCAGTGGCTGCTATTTTCTCCCCCCTCCTCTCCCCCCCCCTCTCTCTCTCTTTCGCATCGGTTTCGTACTTTCCAAAGTTGCAACAAGAGTAAGAGTAGTAAACTACTTCAATCAGCATCGCGGGCGAACCACGCGAATGCTTCCGGCGTCCCAATTAATAAGTTTCCCGCGGCGATTTTGGAGTTGCACATTCTACACGCGTGCCGGTCTACATTAAGAATCATGTGAAATTCGTAAAATGCAATCACGAATGTTTGATACAATTCAAGGTAATTACACCGATACTATAATAGTTTCTCTAATTGCTATTGTTAACAGCAGTTGTAAAAAAGACGTTTACTTCAGTGCTGGAAAGTATTGCCAGGATCAGATAAAAATATATAAATATAGAAGTAATAAATATATGCACAAAAATGTAATATAAAATGTGAAAAGAAAAAGGAAGAAATAAAATTTAAAATATATAATTGAAAATGTAAAACAAGTATCTAACATGTGTAACAAAAATATATGCAATGGAACACACATAAAAATCGTATATATATATAATAATCAAATATATATATAATAATTTTTAACTGGTATTGTGACACAAAAGTGCTAAAAAAGTCATTAAAAAATGATATCTTATAACTACAGAGACTGAATCTTCAGAAATTGTGATATTATATGTAAAGAAATACAGTAAGAGTAAATATTCTGTTAGTATTTTATGAAATTTAACAATTTAATTATTAACTGTTGAATTGAGTTTTCGGACAAAGTGGATCTAATAAAACTTCATAACGAAATATTCGTTAATTCTGACGCTTTTTCGCGAGAGAGGGTGAGTTCCGAGCTCCTGCAGGCACGCGATATTTCAACAAGTCCACGGCTTCGCGTACAGCATGAGAGTGGCGTGGTAACGAAATTCCGAAATAATGAAATTACGAATTCCTTTTCATTCGTGTGCAGAGGGAGAAGAGGGAGGAAGACGAACGCGCGGAAGGTGGAGGAATAGTTGCCTTGTCCATTAAACACGAAACCACAATCTCTAGATGGGTCGGTGTACTATTCCAGGCCGTTTGTTCCCACGATAACGAAAAATGACGCTTTTCAAATGCTGTCGGCAAGTACTAACGAAATAGTAGCGCAAAACATCGTAGTTAATAAAGATCAACGATTAATTTATATATAAAGTAGTTAATTAGTTATGTTAAATATACGAATTAGCTATAAAAACAAAAACATAATACAAATCCTGAATATATGTGTTTATGCGTAGGGCATTCTTCCTGTTGAGATATGTTGATTTTTATATATCCTTGGTCTTCAGCAAGATGCTTAATGTATATAATACAATCGTATATCTCTAAGATAGATGCAACTATCTAGTCGCTTCCTTACAATTTCAATTCGCGAAAGCCTCGTTTTGTGCATATCACCCTACGCCCGGAGCGGAAGGATAGAATGAAAGCAAGCGGTTTGCTCCTTGCCGCCGGGCGTTTCTCTCCATTATCTGTTTGGCGTTCTAGCCTTCGCATCTCCCGCTCATAGGACTTTCGCACGGCTCTGATGAGTCCTTGTCATGTTCTGCGGTTGCAGTCTCTGACTTATCCAGCCGCGCCGTGGAATGTCTCTGCGAATGCAGTGAATTCACCAAGTCAACGCTCGCACTCGACAAACTCGTAGACATGAAAGATCCTCTTACTTCCAAGAGATATTTGTGAGAAATATACATCTCACCCATTTTCATCGAAACCATTGGAAACCTCAACTTTACTCTCTTATTCATGAGTTGCCGAAAAGTCTTTCCGGATATTTCAAGTTATCAAATTCTTAGATAAAAAAAATTTGAACAAAGGCAAATTATTTTATGACAAAAAAAGTAATCGAGATTTTCATAATTATTCAAGATGTACGACAGGCATATTTTGCTTTCACTAAATTTTGATACTTTTTTACAACATAAATAAATAAAAAAAATTTATTTCTTACTCTTTCTCATTAATTTAATAGTCACTAAGAGAAGAATGAGGATTCCAAATAAAGAAATGGCTGGAAGGGAAACAGACTGAACACTCGGAAAAGATAACTACATGAGAGAAAATCTGAGAAACAAAAAATCCAAGAGAACAAAAGCGAAAAACGTGACGAATGTCGGGATGAAAGGAAACGGTTGGTAGTCGCACGTACGCCGAGAAACGGTAAAAAACAGGATGCATTTGGTCTGCGCGACGGATGCCGATGTCTTCGACCTTTGTTGTGGCGCCGGAAGTGCAGGTGAGGGATAGGTAGGTAGCTAGGTAGGTAGGTAGGTAGGTGGGTAGGTATCGCCTTTCTTCGTCCATGCGGTGTAACACGTCGCAGTAGACCCCGGGGAGCCGTTTCGAAGGAGACAGCCGCCAATTTATCCCATCCGACAACGTCGTCGACTCTCCCTTTCTCTTTCTTTTTCTCCACTTCTGTTTTTCCCGTTCTCACGACAACGTGTCTTCAGATGTGTACGTGTCGCTACTGACCGCGATTATATGCCCGGACGGACATCCTATCTCCTGACGCTTTCAGCAAAAAAATAAAATTTATGTGGTATTACGTCGGATGACATCGTTGTATTCGATTTAGGATGGGAAAAGAGGATTAAATTGATAGGGATAGGCAGAAAGATTAAATTGATAAGTATGATCCCGAGGCTGCTTCTCACGCGAAGGCTTATGAGGCTGTAATAGAGAGGATGATCCCACTTTATTATTTTTCAACGATAGATCCTTTGGTTATAATTTCAAATCAAGCTTCCCTTTATAAAAGTTTTGAGAACAGCCATTACTAGAAGTTTCACGTTTGCAATATTCGTACTGGCTCATTCTTTAGTTAAGTACATATAAGTAAGAAGAGAAGTATCGCGTATATCACAAAATATTATCTACAGCAATATGTGTGATAATATCAGTGAATAATTTTGTCCGGTCTATTGCAATACGTTGTATCGACTTTTAAATGAAAGAAAGATAGATAGACTGGATGCTTTCGTTGTTGTAGAAATTAAATCAACTGTTTCCACGGTGTTCAACACGGGTCAACACGCACAATGAGATTTGTATTGTCCAGCAACTGTTGTTAAACCTGTGTAATGCAAATTCGAACGATTATTGCTTTTTAACTTTGTAATCATCGACAAATGATTTTACAGAGTCCAATTCCAGACATGTACATTCCATGCTCTAATTTTGTAATTATATACACATGGATAATAAAAGCTCCAGATAATTAGCATAAAAGTAATATAAAACTCGTAAAAAATAAGAATAAATGTCTTCCATTAAGAATCAGCTGCGACGTTTCAATTAGCATTTACTTACTGAAATTAAAAAATAAAGATAAATTATCTTGTGATTAAATTCATATTATAAAAGCGAACACGGGGAAAGCTTTGTATAGAATAGTACAATTCACTTTTAATAAATAAATCCATTTTTACATTATTTTCAATCTAAGAATCCAATTGATTTCAATCTTCTAGACAAAAAGAAAACCAAACATTTGAAAAAAAACCGTACTTTCATATCTTGACAAAATTTTTTTTCACAACAGAAAAAGCAAGTAATTGATGTACTCAAGATATCAATGTCGATCACATTTCTTTATAGGCGATTTCCTACAACAGGTGGTTTTGCCTATTGTCAAAACCGAGCAAAACCATTAGACACACTGTTAACCTACTTAGTAGCAGTAACGGTCAGCCGGCGCCGATTACATCGACTCGATAATACGTGCCTTTCTTTCTGATCCTATCAGAAAACCACACACTCTATCAGTCAATACCTAACCTTTTACACCGCATCGCAATTTCAATAACGCATGTTCCTGTGCGCTCGATGCTATCAGCGTGGTGTTGTAACGAATATATACGTGCCACTTGACTAGGGAATCAATCCTATTCAAAGATCCGAGCGAGTAATTCACGTGATAATCAGATAGAGATTATTTCATTTTCGACATATTCATCGTGTTTAAACAAGAATTTTATCCATACAGATTACTTTCGATCAATCTAAAAAATGCTCTTGTTCTTATTATAATTAATGAAAATTATTTTGTCGTTCTATTGAAAAGTTTTGAATATTACACAAGAACTATTATAGCAACACAGTACAATTGTACTGTGCCAACAATGATACTCGCATCACAGAATTGCGCCGCTAATTGCACAAGTAACAGCATATTAATGCAAGTTTGCAAGTTTCTCACAAGCGAGCCTGATGCTTGACTTGCGTTGATACAACATCAGTTTCCCGTCTTCAGACAAGAGGGACCATAACTTATTATCGCATTTTGCGGTCTGTAACAACACACAACGTTGAGAGTTTGCCACGAGAAGCAGGAGGAAACCTCTTGCTCCTCGTATCGCTCTTGATACACGCAAATTTGTTGAGCACGTCGCGGTCGTCCAACAATCAACGTAAATTGTTAGCATTAAAGTTAAAAGCTACAGTGCGGAAATATTACCGCGCGTAAGAGAATTTATCGCGACTTTGATTGACCATTGGTTAGTTAGCGGTGACTCAGAGACAATACACGCAGAATTTATATTTGCGGTTGCAATTCGTGTATTGCACTGACCTTTATTGCCGCCCACCAATGAGCAGTCATCACAATTACTCCAGCTACATCGCATCGTGGCTAAAAAGTTTCAGCATGAAGGATTACTTAACATTTCTTACTAAACAGAGCACTTTTTATAAAATTATGTAATGAAATCAATTCAAATTGAAAGTATTTATTCCAAATTACTTCTATTTTTTTGCAAGAGAGAAAGACACATTTTATTTCAAAATAATTTCAACTTTAACATTTCTCTTTTATGATGATTAAATGACAATGAGAGGAAAAACGAGCTTTTTTTTGTTAATTTAAGTAAATTAAGATAAGTATATAAATTTAGATATGGATATATAAATCAATGAGATTACTCAAAATTTCACATAATTTTGCACTTGCGATACAATTATAGTCTTTCCAAAATTAGCAATTATTCGAAAATTAATTTTCGGACATTTTCAGACCCGCGATATCTATACCTGGTATGGTCTATGTCTGGAACCTATAACGTGTATTACATGGGTCGTAATTGTTTTCATAAAATTAATCAGCTTAGCTGACCGAGCTCGTAACTTAAAGCTCAACACATCGTAACGCGAGGAAATGAGGTAAGACGGAGCATGGTGAGGCCATGAGCGCGATTAGGTAACGTGTTACGTTACTCCCAACGAGTTACGGGTCTCAGTTGGCCAACCTCTCTCGTAAACGTGCTTACACAGACAGAACCTGTCGTCGTGCGCCGCACCGTCGTCATACGACGGCTGTGAGTACACGACACGTAAAATCGCAGTAACGTACTTATACGGATCTCGGAAAAATAATCTCAAGTTTCACACCAGGAGAGTGACTCTAATTAATTACAGATGCTACGCAAGCAATTAAAATCGTACAATCATACGATTTATATCAATGAGATTTTAGCCTTCAAATGCATTAGATGTCAAATAGATCATTAGTAATTTTTTTAAAGATGTGTATTTCTCTCTCTTGTTGAAAAATAAACGTAAGTTTGCATGTCTCTCATGTTTTTTCAAGATTATTTATCCAATGCTTTAATGATGAACTAAGGCGCGTGAAAACGTCAAACACGTTCCTGGAGCTGAGAGGGAGATTGGTTGCGGGTTACGAGCAAAAGTGTTGCGTCACGTCACATTTCATAGTGCGGTGCACCTCTCTCTCTTTATGGGAATTACAAACCCCCTCGGGCCTTGGGAACAAATATATACTGTACTGACTGTGTCACTTTTTGTCATAATATTACATTGTACCGTTCTTGGACTTAAAGTGTTAAACGTCTTTAACCAGTTTGTCAATTGACCTTCGCCAAAATCCAATACCATTCAATTGCGTAATCGAAACTATAAGATCCTATTGTACCGTTCTTGGACTTAAAGTGTTAAACGTCTTTAACCAGTTTGTCAATTGACCTTCGCCTGAAAAATCCAATACCGCTCAATTGCGTAATCGAAACTATAAGATCTCTATAAAACATACCTACAAAATTTTTATAGCATGTTAAGAACATATATTTTACACTTTCATGTTAAATTTTCATTAATTTTAATAAAAAGTTGTTTATTCATTACATTTAGATTACAACGACTTTGAAAGAGAGAGGTCCTTCTATTGCGTCAACATAATATTTTCTTGAACACACCTAGTATATTATAAATTCAATTTGGGAACTATTGGACATTTTACCCTAACTTAATTTATCAATTTAATTTATTCTCGGCAAAGATACGACGCGACATGGCAACGAGACACAAGATATAACTTGGAAAGATTATATCCGAAGACACTTCTCTCAATTGAGACGCTGAATCGAGTTTTCAAATTTAATAGCTCTAAAAGAGTAAGTTTTAATAAAAGAACATCTCGTAGTCAGATTACAATGACTTCGAAAGAGAGAGGTCCTTCTATTGCGTCAACATAATATTTTCTTGAACACACCTAGCATATTATAAATTCAACTCGGGAACTATTGGACATTTTACCCTAACTTAATTTATCAATTTAATTTATTCTCGGCAAAGATACGACGCGACATGGCAACGAGACACAAGATATAACTTGGAAAGATTATATCCGAAGACACTTCTCTCAATTGAGACGCTGAATCGAGTTTTCTCGAATGACGGCTCGTCATATAAGTATCCGTGCGGGAAAATGACATGAAAGTCGATTATTGTCGCGGGGACGTCTTTATGGAGCTACGGTTGTACAGGATGTTTCAAAATGAATACATCAATATTAATAATGTCGCATTTTTTTTCGAGCAATTTATATATAAATTGCTCAAAAATACAAAATTCCATGAGACGACATTATTGGTAACAAGTATTAACAAGTTTTAGTATTAAAGCGTTGTTTGAAATCTAACAACAATTTTATTATCAATCTACAAACTTAAGTGATTAAAAAAATTTACTGAAAAACCTATTATCATCAGATTTTTATCAAGAAAAAAATTAAGTTAATCGAAATCCGTCTCATTCATTCTGGAATACCCTGTAGAAAAGTTCTCTTTCTCTCGAGTTGCGCGACTGGCGGCCTCATACATTTTCCAGACTCGTCTCTCTGACGCATTTCGGATATTAGGTTTCGAACGTCAATCAGAGCACATCGCCATCGATCGTCATCTGGACGCGCGCCGTGACAGCGACGGATTACGCGCGAGTGTCGTCGGAAAAATAGATGCGAAATACCGAGTTTTCCGACCGCGAAATCTCGCACTCGATCTAATACTCGCAATATTGGATCATTACAATCGCGCTAATGAAACTTTATAAACGTTCCGTCTCTCAAAACTTAACGATTTAAATAACATTTTACCTTTTACATCTCGGTATTTGTGAAGCTATATTATAATTACTTTTATCATTTTTCAAATTTTTTACTACACTGAACTTGGCGGATATCTGATCTAAATTTTAGTTTTTTTATTCGAAAATCACAAAAATTCATTGAGAACAATTTTTATATAAATCAAACAATTTTTTTTAGATTTCCACTATGTTGTAGTTTCACCGTTTTTAATACCAAAAATTAAGTTTAGTGATGCAAAAAGTTTTTATAGTAGGTTTCATATCAATTCAATAACATATTGTTATTAATTTATTTTATATACAACTTTTTCTAATAAAAACTTTTTGTAAAAAAAACTAAAATTCATATATAAATAATATTTATCAATTTTCCAATTTATTTTTATAATTCATTGCTTTCTCATATTTTGGAAAAACATTAAAGAATTCTCACACAACGTACACGTACATACATACGTACATATATCATTACATTTGTCTATTAGAAATAGAAAGTGAAGAATGAGGAAGAGAGCATGTAATCGATCCAATTTTAGATCATTGTGCACGTAAACATACGTAATGTAGTGAGAAAGCGTGAGGATTTTATGGATCAATGATTTTGTAATTGAACGACCGATAGATCTTAGCAATTTACGAAGCCGGCAATCTGCAGATCTATCTAGCGATTTATGAAGCTAACAGTCTAACAAATTTAACGGGTCTATCGATCCATAAATCCAGAAGATGCGAGACCCCTACCGTTACACGAATCTAATTACTTTCGGCATTTATGCTCGGTCGTTTCGCACGGTTGAACACGTCGCTTTTTCCTATTCCACGTGGAAACTAAACTCGCGCGAGATGCAAAATTATTTGCGATATTCTCAGAAGTACAAATTTGCACGCTCACATTTTGCGATCTTAATGCCGAGGTAGGATGGTAAAGGAAGTAAAGGAAAAAACATCGTTTGCCGTGTTCGATTGTTGTACGACGTGTTCCATGGCGGTAAAACTGGGTCGCGTAACACGCGCACGTGTCCGGCTGCATCTGCAAAACAAATGCGTCGGCTGACGGCAGACGGCATAAGCGCAGATTTATGGAAATAATCGCGAATACGCTCGCGGCCTTTTCACGGAACGGATGCTGATGCGAATCGATTCTCGCGAACAGCTGCCTATTGTAACATCAGGCGGATAAGATAAAGAGAAGGAAGAGAAATAGAGAAAGACAGATATTTTTTACTCTGTCTCAGTGATGCAACTGTATTTACACGAGTTTACAGGGATTTATGCGCTGCAGGACACGGTACTTGATGGTTATTGTCGTGTAAAGTGTATTTTCCCTTCGTTACAGTGATAAATGATTTGTATAAATCGCGAATTAAGTGGACGCGTTCGATTGATGCTTCACGATTGACGATTAACAGACTTTCGTGATGATTGGATGGTTATTCGCGTAATCGACTGTCAAGTGCAAAAGTCAAGAGTTTACCGAAGCGAGCGAGCACGCGATGATCATATTTAAAGTCGCGTGTTTTGCTAATGCATTAGAGTAAATATTTTAAATGTAAATTTATTAATTACTTAAAACATTTATTATAGTGTCTAACATGCGTCTTTCTATTTACATCTCCGTTATCAAATATATGCAAAGCAAAATTAATACGAAATATAAAATATTATTGATGAAATCTATTTTGTTTCATATTTTTGAGGAAAGATAATATAATTTTTTTTGCGAAAAAAATTCGCTCTACCGTTCATGTTTTATTTTCGATTTTATTTTTCGATTTGTGGGGACGACAACGCGGTAAGGCAGGCGAGATTGCACGAAAACTGTCGTTAATAGGTACGTGGGCATTGTATGTATACGTGCAACAGGGTTTGCGACAGAAAATAAATTTTAAAATTCTCTAACTTTTCCAGGTTTTCTAGATGAAAATGAAAAACTTTCCAATATAAAATATGTAAATTTTAACACATTTAAAGTCAAGAGTTGTAGGAAAACTAGCCTATATTATTAAAAACAACGTAAAAAAGGCTTAGTAGTATACTAAAATTTTGGGTGCAAATTCAAGTCAACAAAAAATAAATTAGTATTGGAAAAAAGAATGCAGTTACGAAAAAGAGCGATCAAATGAAAATACCGAATAAAATATAAATTTTAATTATTTTATTAAAATCGTTTAAAGTGTGCAAGTTTTGTTGAATGTATTTCATTATAAACGTCAGATGTAATATTAAAAAATTATAACAATTATCTAGAATAGGAGCAATTTAAAGAAATTGTGAGCAAATTACAAAATTCCAGACTTTTTTACATTTTCCCCTGACTTTTCCCAGTTTTCCGGGCTTTCCAGGTCTGTGGCAACCCTGTGAATATATAGTACATCACCCTCAACGCGAGCCCCAGATCTCAGCTCCCGCTCTCGGTTCCAGATCTCAGCTCCGAGAACGCAGGGAAAATCTCAGAAATGTGACCTTTCTCGCGTGAGTCTCTCTTAACTCTCTCTTTCTCTCGGCGCCGACCTAACACCGAGAGAGCCCGAGAGCGCGGTTTCTCACGCCTGCCCACGCACGCGGAGAGAGATTGATGAAGCAGTCACACTTGTTGCACGTGACTGTACCTCTTTCTCGCCCTCTCCTGAATGAACACTTCGTATAATCGGCACCCCGAGAGGAAGTGTTTCAAGCGTTCATCGCGACTGTGAAAATTAACGAGCGCGTCCGTCGGCACCGCGAACACAATCGATCTCGATCGAAGTGCGATCGAGCAAACGAGTCAATCTCGTGAGGATTCCAACTGTGGGAAATTCGTCGATTTCTATCTTGTTGAAAATTAAGCTGGTACAACCACAACACGTAACATTTTGTGTGTAGACTGATCTCTATATAAAAATATTACTTTTATACTAGTCATACAAGAATTTGTATGACTTAATTACGCTATGGAGCGCGGAATTATAGTTGCAAAATGTTTATAAGCACACAGAAGATTTAATCCTATGTGCTTGAGGAATGCTTTAGAATTTTTCTTTAGAGAAGTAATATTATTTCATTAACCTTTCAATACCTTTATGATTATTAGCATTTCTAAGTTGGAGGAATGTTATCGATGCTATAATAAAAAGAGACAGCTTTATTAATTTCAACGCATTTTCTATTTATGTATGTAGAAACTGTTCTGACTAAGCATTCGAGCGGGCCGATAATTTAACTATAATTACCTGGCGTTGAAGCATACAAGCGTCGATTACGCAACATTAACTCGTTCACCGATGCAACACACGGACACGCACGACCGTTCCCACATTCTCTATCGAGAGGTCTTTCCATAAAGTCAAATCACTTTCGCGCGTAAACGCCATCGATCATGCATCGACATGATCTTCCGCCGCCGCGTTGATCTCCGCAAAAAAAAAGAAACGATGGAGAAATGATTCGCGAACCGAATTAACCCGCGAAGTTAGAGAAATATCAGCTAATACACACACACATACACACACACACATATTTAAAAAGTTGATTCAGCTTCTTAACTCGATACTTAATCTCTACAAATGGCTAGTTTGATTGGATGCGTGAGTTAATCTCTTCCGGACGAAATAGAAGTCACGATCCTGACCGCGTGTGAAAATATAGTAGACAAATTTGATTACGAAAATATAAAAATTATAATATATATCACGTCTCACAATGTTTTTTGTGTATAAGGTACTCTTAAAAGTTGAAACATTTATAGTAATTGTAATCCGGTATTGTCGGCTTAGATAGACGCTCTCATCAGTCGAAGTGAGCTAATGCACTCGGAAAATGCGAAAAATCTTCCATTTACATTTGTGGTCACGTTAAATTGAAGAGGATATCAAGCACTCCGCCAAAATAGCGGCCGCTATTGATGCAGAAACGCGCGATCGATCGCGCGCGCTCGCAATCGGTCTTTCGCAAAGCCAGTTACGTCGGTCTCTGGGCGCAACCCATCAACGGTAGTGGCGACGATCGTGGTTTATGTACCACCCTTCTCAAATGCCCCGGTCTCGATACCCCACATCCAATATACCACATCGGGAATAGGTTTGCTCGCGATGTTCACCGAGAATCGAGCGGCAATGACTTCGCGAGGGAGAAAAGCGTGGGGGAAAAGAAAAAGAAAAGAAGAAAAAGGAAAGCTCGCGAGACTCTAGACGATCAGTACCGCACGAGAGATGGAAAATCGATCGCGGAAAACACCCGCTCCTCTATCGCATTTGCATGCTTCGTTCAAGTTACAATCCGCGCGACGCTTCTCCGGAGAGGTCTTCGATAAAAGCGGAAAATAAAGTTATCCTCCGGATTGCTAAAAGTATCATACAATCGCCTGGTTTTTTACACAGAAAGAAATAAGCGGCGGCTTCAGTTATTTTATATTGAACGTAATCAACAGATTGTTTTAGCAAAATGTTTTGTCAAATATTTACATGTTCCTGGAAGTAATTGTCGCAAAATTTACAAGCATATCCGTGGATAACCATTAAAATGTTTTCCTTGACAAATCTCGCAATTTCCGAATAGTTCTGTTACACAGAAATGACTGAAATCTATAGGTCTCTCTGTTCGCGTTGCATGAAATCCCCAAATATTTTTGCACTTAAAATGAGATAGATACATATTTTGCTTTGGAAAGAGAGAAAGCAAAGATGCCGAGTGCAAAAAGTGCGAGCAACGCGAACGTACCTATTTATGTTTAATCTAGAAAATAACAGAGTCAATATTTTTCGACGTTATCTCTAGGATGTACAAATATATACTAGCAAGTGAGAATTGAGATTAAAAACAAAATGCGCGTACCAGCTGTCGACGGAACGGTATCGTGCAAAGCAAATGTAAAGCTCGATCTATGCTCGGTTGCACGCGATACGTCATAGTCAATTGAAACTGTCGTTGTACATATATCGGTGCACAGAGGCATTACTCATCTCCGTGTAATGTCTTATCGATCCCCGTCCTATCGAAGACGTCACGGCAATGCATGAGATGCGTGAACGTAAATTATTCAGTACTGTCGGTTTTGAATTACGAGAGGCCCGCATTAAATATTAATACCCCCGGCCGGAGGCAAGAAAACGCGACATAGAATGAGTAATGCCGAATACGGACTGACGGGAAATAGGTGAGAATAATTCAGTTTGTTGTGTCGCGCGGTATGCGTGTGACATGAAAGGTGAACGGGTATATTTGAAATTCAATATAACCTATAGTGTGAGTCGAAGAATTATTTCTTACGAAATCGAGCATCGAAATTAAAAACGTAGTTAATCGATTGATTAATGTATTTTTATACTTCAACCCTTGCGTGTTATAAAGGAAAGCAGACGTGTGAAAATAATATTCTATTACCGACGTAAAATAATCCGACGGCTTTACGAGACAGCAGCGCGAAATACGGCGACATCGAAAATTATGATCCCCCGCGCGTGTCTCCCCTTCCCTCCCATTATTTCCACCCCGTTCCTCCTGTTACATTAATAAAGGGATACGGTGTGCGCTTATATTGTACGTTGCCTATTTATATGCGTACGTGTTTATACATTGGCTGCAGCTACATAGTGAGCGACCAGCGCGCGCGAATTGCAAGCACGTCCGCATGGGCACTCTTGTAAACATGGGCGACCATGCATAAGAGAGGAACTTTCACTGAACATTATTAGATACGCGTCGGAATGCGACTACCGTAAACCGCGACTGCAGCGGTGCCGTAAGTTGCACCGTAAGTGCCACGACGCACCGTTCTCTTTGTCCCGAAATTGCAAACGACCGTGCTTATCTCGCGTACACGCTCATTTTCGTACGGATGAGAGAAGATCAGTGTCATAACTAATTATTATTTAAAGACATTATCGCACGCACGTGTCCATTACTACCTAAAATGCCTTTTGTAGATGAAACGAGAGTAGAACGAATAAATTAAAAATGAGCAAAATTTTTATTAAAAGAGAAAGAAAGAAATATCTAAATATAGCTAGAATATCTAGCTAAATTTATAGCTACTTCAATAAAACCATCCTTTCCGTATATATATTTTGGTGTAAAAAATATATTTTTACGTATGACATTCCAACTGTGCAAAAAAAAGATGGCAGAAAAATATTAGAAAAACTGCTCCATGCCGCGCGAACGTGTAACGCGAAAAGGGATGAAAAAGGAAAAAAAGGGCTAGACCGAAATCGATTCGTGCAGACTCGACTTGGGGATGCTATTGATCGAGAAAATAACAGAATGATGTTTACCCAGGCCAAGTGCTCGTGTTACGCTTAATAGAGGTAGCTATGGAAGGATAGAAAAACGAAAAATACGAATGAAGCCGATAGTGCATCCTGAGCGACGCAATGCCACGACGCGCTTTGTGCGTCCTTTGGAAACGGCAAGCAACTTTGGATTTATCAATACAAAGGTAAGCCGTCTTACGTCCCGAAGAGCGGATATATTGCATGAAAGATCAGTGCGTGGTATTATTGTGCATATAGAGATGCCACCTGGTTCAGCAAAGCCCTACCCAATGTCGACCGGCGAAATGTCGGTTGCCTGATATACATATTGTATATAGGACGCTCTTTCGGTGAACGCGATCTTAAGACGATTATAATGATACCATTTGGTCGTGAATAAATACGAGAACGGTGCGTGGTCGTTCAAAAATGAGCAGACTTACCTCCTTACCCCAAAATTTCTAAAATAAATTATGAGGCGGTTCGCGTGGCACATTAATAATAGCGCTGACGAGACAAATTATTTCTGTATCTAAAAAGAAATCTGCAAAAATATCAGTTCCATCTCTTTAAAGTTAAACTCCGGTTGCTTTTTACAGATTATTATCTTGCTCATACTATTATTTTTTTTTTTTTTTTTTTTTAGAAAAATAACTCAAAATTAAGTGTTTGTTACATTCTTAATTTAATTAAAAGAAAAATTTTATCTTGTGTGTAAATATATCTGAAAATGATATTAACATATATTAGCGGAAAAATAAAACCGGAGAGAAGATTAAAAAGAAAAGTGCTGATCCGAGGAAGCTCAATTCGTTTATCGAGAAAGATTACTGCCAAACATTATTATGTTTAATGATGCACGATACGGTGATAAAAATTAAAAAATAATAAATGCAAAGATAATAAAAGCGAACGTTTAATAGTTCGTTACAAATATTAAGAGAATAATGAAATTGTCCTGTCACGTGCATTCGTAATGCTATTAGCTGTAGCGTTATATCCTGTACAAGATGGAGCGACATTTATATTGCCCGCCAGCGAATTCTTGCTCTATTTAACGCAATTCTGCAACGGAAACCTGTAAAGATAGGAAAGCCGTTGCGTGTGCTCAAGAATATCCATGCGCACATAGTTGCTATTCTATCGACAAATGTTCAACGATCAAATTAATGCTGCTTATCTACATCGATTAGTACACGTACAACAGTGATAAACCGACCTCAAGATATAATTTCCTCATTTATAGTCGCGTTGCATTGATGTTCTCTATAATTATTGTCAAAAGTTGATATCGATAATATTTTCTAATAAACTTCAATGAACAATATTTTCTCGCAAATGCTTAAATTTAAACAATTATAAAGGGAATCCAGAGGTAAGTTTTAAAATTTCTTTCCTAAAATTATTCGTGAGTTAATTTGCAAGATTACATATACAGATAAATTTGTGAAATTAACAAAAAGCGAATCGATATTTATTTTGTAAACAAACCATTCACATTTCGCCATCACGGCATTATGATGCACATCTCTCCTCATTCATTTTTAAACATAGTGAATAAAAATGTAAATCATCTTCGATCGGACGGTCCTGAGAATACCGTCGCCAACGTAATGTAACGTAGCCAGTAAAGTAGCACAAATGTATACACACGCTCATGATTAAATCTAGATATGCCGGAAGTACATTTACATTCCGTGAGATGTCGGCTTAACGTTCCTCGAACGGCGATAATGTGACGCATCTCGGTTACTGCTCTTTCTCTCTCTTTCTCTTTCTCGCGAACCCACGTCGGAATTCGAGATGCATATCACGATTAAGTACGCGTATTTAAAGATAAGGTAATGCCACCAGGTAAACCGTCCGAATCGCATTCTCCTGCGGAATGACGCCTCGTAACGCAAATATGTCCTGCGAATGGCCATGCTAGATAAAATTAACATGATAACACTACTCTAATCTTTTCAGGTAAAATTGTGGGAGATAAAAGATCCTGTTATCTTGGAATTGAACAATAGTTCTAATATAAAATTTTATTGTAGTGATATGTATGTATGTTTAACGCTGATGACGAGATTAGGAAAGAAACAATCAAAACAACAAATTAATTGATAATTTATTAATAAATTTTGTAAAGACACTTTTCTAATGGACTTAAACTGAACCATATAAATGTAAAGTTTTTCAAAATTTATACGATGTCTAAGATTACTTTTAAATTTATGACATACCTCGTTTTCCAAACGCTAGTTGCAAATCACTCCATTATTATGCAATTTTTCCGATTCATATCTCAATGTACTGAGAGAGAAAATACGAAGAAAATAAATATTTTTAGGGAGCGTATATCTCTCACGGCGGAGAACAAAGTAAAACGACGGTTCGAAAAGCCGTAATTCACAATTCGAGCGCGCCGCAGCTATAGCTAATGAAATAGCACATAATAGCAGATAAGACTCCTCCACGGAACGAGAAGATGACTACGGCGTGCTTCTCTTCTTCTTACTTACGCGGGGCCGCCATAAATCTCTTGGCGGCGCGAGGAATTCGCTCGAAGATAACTAAAGATCGAGCGTGCAGCTGCAGCTCAGAGAATACAAGAGAGGATGAGAGGGCAGGTAGAGAAGAGACGAAAGAGGAGCGAGTAAGTCGAGGAGAAAGCAAGCGGATACGTGGCTCAGGAGGGCGGAAAAGAGCAAAAGGGAGAAAAGGATTGAGCAGAAGGAGGGAGAGAGAGAGAGAGGGAGTTGGTTAAAAGGGACCCTGTTCTCTCCAAGAGTCGTTAAAATAAAAGGTCGTTACGCTTCCACCCTCTTTCTCTTTGCTCTCTTCTAGGTGTACGTCACTCGTTAAACGAGTAATTAGTAATTGTGCGAGAGAGCAAAGTCGCCAGGAAAGTCACCCCTGTCGGAATGCTTTCTACTTCTTTCGGGTGTGTCGTGTGTGTGTGTGTGTTCAAATACACGCGTATATATGTTCCTTTATATATATGTACCCTCTCGACGTCGTACACTGCAAACAAGCAATGATACGCTCCGGGACGCTTTCTACTCCGAAGAAGGCCCCGCATCAGGGACGGCAGGGCGGGCTTTCCGGGGGTCGCGGCCGGCTGGCTGCTGCTGCTGACGAAGCCGATTCCGGGGGACGCCGCGCGCGAGCACGGCGAATCAATATTTGAACTCGCCGCTATGTAAATCGCAGAATACCCGGCTACCACCAGCATGCTGGGAGACTTCCTCTCTCTCTCCCCTTCTCTCTCTCTCTCTCTTTCTCTCTCTGTTTCTTTCCGACAAGTTGGATTGAAACGTTCGATTGTACTTTCCACGAGAAGTCGCACGGGCGATCGTCATTGATTGTGTAAGTAGAAGAATTTATTCGCTTTGGTCAATTCAGTTGGGTCAAAATTTTTAGAGAGACATAGAAAGGTGTAAGAGGAGCTCTAGAATTTAGAGTTACCTGTGAAGGATTGAAACTCGCGAGATACCGAGTGAGAAGATATCGATGCCACGTTAATACCCCAACTCCAAAGTCCATTGAAACCATGCCAGTCACCTCCGTGACTGCTAAAGTATATAATCGCTGACTTCCCACTTTTACGAACCAGTTCCGGTGATCCGCGGTAGTTTTTCTCCCGTGCACGAAACTATCGAAAGGAAGAGGCGGAGGACCTAAGTACCTCGTGGAAGGGCCAAGGAGTTCGCCGAAGCACTTCCGAGGACGATTCTTCGCGAGGACTTACTTCTTAAGATCCGTTCGCGTTTTGATTGCACAATCGATTCGAGCCCGGGCTTTAAACGGCGCGAAGAAAAAGTCGTTGAATGGCGACTTGTTCCTTCTTTCCTCTACCTTTTCTCTTTTCTTTCTTTTTTCTTTTCCTTCCCTTTTCGAACTGTCTCCGCTCGCTTTGGAAAATCGCCGATCTGACGAGCGATCGTCCAACCCCGCGAATCAATGCAGAATAGTCGCTTTTGCGACAAGAAAGTCCTCAAGACAACGACGACGGAAAACTTTAAATATCGCGTTTTCTTCCTTAAATCTTCCGTTGGGAAAGATTGAATTCTCGTCCTCCTGCCCATTCTCTCTCTACTTACCCTTGACAATCGTGACTTGTACCTCTTTTCTAAAAGCCAATCTTTGATTTATCTGCCAACTCTTGAATATGCAACGGAAGTACTTTTCAAATGTTCAAAGTCTTTTCAAGAAATATTAAAGTTGTAATTTTTTAAAGAATTATTTATTGCGTCTAACTTAATATTTTGTTTCAACTTAGTTTTGTCTTTTGAAAAACCCATAATAATAATGACATAATTTTCACTTTTGCAATTATTTCACAAAAAATGTAATGCGAGTTATTTTTTTTTATACACGACAAAGAAATGTACACAAAATTGCTATTTTAAATACGTTTGTAATTAAATTTCTAAATTTTTTTTATAAAAGTATGGAGCTTTTTCTATAAATGCATTTTATCAGTTGCTTAAAAATATCATTTAAATCAATTTTAAGATTGCGTTATTCAAGAGTTATCCTCGTGAAAAAAAACGGCAATGTAATTAAATGTTTAGTTCGAGCATTCATAGTGTGTTGCAATTTATGTTTCCCTCATCGTAATCTCCCTATTTCACAACATCTTTTACGATGTTATTGCGCTCTTATCGACATATTTACTCGTTTACGACGCACGTCGTTTTTAAAAAGAAACAGCGTCTACTGATTATGCGTTAATGAACTCCCGTGCATTACCTTTGGTACCGTTTCATCTCTCATCTTATATTTCCCGTTACATATTTGATCAAAGTGTATCTTGTCGCATGTACATGAAAAACAAAAAAATGCATCATTCGCAATGCTAGATGAGAGAAGTAGAGTAACATCGATATAGGCACGTCTCTAATCAACTGCAAAATACACGCTCGCGCAATGAAACACTGGAGGAAACATTAATACGTCGTTTCCGCATAAAAGTAATATGCCTATAAAAGTACACCGTGTATGTATTTTGCGATAAAATCCGGCAGCGGTCCCGTTTACACAACGACCGAGTCACGTACATACACGGCGAAATTACGTTAAAATGAATTATCGTCAAAACGTAAAACCGTTTATCCCATCGAGAGAGAGAGCGCAATGTGCCGTAACTGAATAAACGTAAAATGCAGCTGGACCCTAATCCGGTAGTTTCCGGGCCCGTTGTGCCAAAATATGTTGAAAAAGAGAGAGAAAAAATTTAGAAAAAAAGAAATATAATTTTTCAATAGAAAAAAAATTCAATTTTTAAGGTAAAAAATTAAATCAATGCTAAATAAATTCTTTTACAATCTATTTATATCCAATGTCACATTCACTTTCGTATTAATGCAAAACTTAAAAATATTAAAAACTCACATTACAAAATCTTTATTTAAATCTTCTCAGAATTATATTAAATTAAAATTTTCATTTCAACTATTAACGTAAAATACTCTGTTTGTAGATCAACATTTAATAATCCACCTTTCATACGTAAATACGAAAAACCATTTAAAGCTGGTGCAGCGTACATCAATGACCATGGAATATGAGCGCGATAAAAAACGTAAATATCTTACAGTTTTACTAATTTTTTAATAAAAACACCTGTTATCCAGCAGTGTAAGCCGCAGCAAGTCAGTTTCATGTCGAAATGACAGTATTAAAATGTATGCGTGTGTGTCAGTGAGAGCGTCTCGTTTTTCCAGAGAAACGACGATCATTTCTGTCGCCTCTGTGCTATTAAAAAATGGACGATGGACATAACATGCGGTTGTGTGAATTGCGTTACGGGAAAATGTATATGACAGCGAGACTATGATGCCGGACAAAACCGACTTTTTATCATACGCTGAAAACAGAGAAAGACGATTCGACTTTCTCTCACGCGCGCGTCCCATCGATTGAACGCGAGCGCGACGTTAATTTTTGACAAGTGTCACGTCAAATGCCACCGACCTCGCATCTCTACGTTGCGTTGAAGGCACTATCGATTTCGGAAGAGGCTCGATTCGAAATTACCAGCTGCACCGGCTTTTATACGGCGAAACGTCCAGCGCAATCAATTTTCGTTCAGAACGGTAAAGTTTTCACCAGGGATTCTGATATAAATCTGCACCGTTTTTTTCTCGCTCACACTGTATCGTAGTTGTCACTACACGAGTTTGATGTCCGTTCGGTTACCAATTCTCCGAGATTCTTGCGAGTATTTATTTTCTATCCTAAATAATTAAACTGCCAATTGTCAAATACGTACTTCGATAAATAATTTACATTTTCTATACAATCTTTAGCTTCGTGTATTTTCCGTTCTACAAAATTAAATCAATTTTTTTTATGCGAATATTCCTAAAATTTACACATTTTTATTTGTTACAGAAAATTAACTTTAATAAATAAATTGTTATTTCGCTATCTTACTTGTAAAAACAGGTGCTTTTTAAAACTTTATGAAACAGTTGCATGTCTTTTCTATTTTAATGTAACACTTTGTGATATAGAACACATTTGCTTATTTTCCAACTTTCATCATTCCTCTCTCTCGTCCTCTCTCTCTCTCTCTCTCTTTCTCTCTCCGCTCTTTCTCTCTCTCTCCTTTCTATTCTATATAAAAATTTCTCTTCTTCGTAAGAAAATGAGTTTTGTTAAAAGTCTACAGATATAGCTGGAATAAGATAACTCTATTTAATATTATAAAGTATAAGAGTCAGCAACGAAGCATACATTGCGGCATTTGTTCTCATCGTTAGAGATAGGGTCGATAAAGACAACGGTGAATAGTATTTGCATGTACAATTGCCATTTGCTACCACGTTTATTCACATCCCCGTCCGCTCGTACAATAGCAAATCGATTAAAATTAACATTATATAAAAAGACGTATCTTTGTATTTATATCGAACGTCTCGAGAGACCGCTAAGCTATTATATTATTCCAAGACGATGTTGTTATTTTATCGAATTACGAACGGTACAATTATCTAAGCACGACGCGGTCGGTCGGAAAATGCTTCTTATCTAAGAAAAGGTAGAAGACACTCAACGGCAATACGTGGAGTGTAAACGCCAGGGAAGAGAAAGAGAAAGCGCTTGGCAACTTCGTGCTACAAAAAAAAAAAAAGAAGCTACAAGCCGATCGTAACGCGATATTACTCGTAGTCTCGGAAATAACGGTAAGGAAATACTTTTCCGGGCTGTACGCCGTTAATTAGCAACTCACCGACGTCGTTGTCACCGTCTTCGTCGTCGTTGTTTGTCGTTGCTTTCCCCTCCCCCTCGAAAAAAGACGAAGGAAAAAAGCATGGTAACTCGCGCGATACTGTATACTAGATGTACGGTTACTCGCGAGAGATGCCTCCACGAATTATTGAGGCACTAACGGAGAGGCGAGCTCTCTCTTTCTCTGCGATATTCCGATGGATGGCGAATTAATGGAGTTCGAGACTAGGAAGTCTTGTTTACGAGCGATACAGTTCATCGGAGCATAAATATAAACGAAGAAAGGAGCGGAGAGAGAGAGAAGAAACTTGTTATAAAATATACAGTGACACTTTTTTCAATAATTGTTCAAATTTAATCATTTATATTTAACAAATAATTCACAAAAAAATAGTAAAAATATAAAAATATTTCAAAAAAATATTTTTATTTATTACATTTACTTCTGTTTTCATATTTCCCGATTGTTGCCAAAAATTGTTTTTTCATCACTGGCACTATTTAGAATTTTAATTAATGATAAATAATTGCCGAGATGGAAAAATAACTCTTGATTGGTAGCAATCGGGAGATATACAATTGAAGTTAATGTAACAAATGATTTTTATCAGCATTTTGTAACTGCATTTTGCTAAATCCACCTGAATATAACCGAACGCAAGATCAAAGATTTGAGTTGATTATTATTACCATGTTGGAACTTAAAGTATAATATGTATACTTTGGATATTGGCTACATTGTGGAAAGGAAAGATACGTGCGATATTACCATCGCGTTATTTTACGAAGGAAGTCGCACGCGAGCTGCTGGCGCGCATAAACTCGCGAACGGTGAGCGGTGTGCACTTTCGCGCGTTTTATCTTCTATGAGGTGTACGAGGAGTCGAGTGGATCCACGAGAAATGTAAAGACCCGCTTACGCGAACGATTTACTGAACGTAGCCTACGGAAAACTTGAGAGATGAATCATGAAAAGAGAATGGCCGAGAGACTGACTTCTTACAGGAGATAGAATCTATTTCGAAAGTAACGAGAAATGCAATGCGGCTTGAATAATGTAATATCAATTTCGATCGTTCGATAAATATCAGATATTTATTACGAGTTACATCTGTGGTTGTTTATAAATCGCTGCGTTGTTCATCGAGAATCATTAGCCACAGTCGATGAATAAAATTTTATTCCTTATCGTTCGTTATCTTTAATCATTTATATCAATCATAAAATTAAATATTCGCGTAACACGATAAAAAAATTTTAAATCATCGAATGAGGTGGTCGATGATAAAGTTGAGTATATAATGAGAAAACATACATGTGCATCAGAAAATAGCTCGGTTATACGCGAGAGCTAAAAAGAGAATTATCAACTATATATGCACAAATGAAATTAAAAGTCTATATGTGCGCAATGCAGAGGAAAATCAGGAAAAAAAACAAGAGTAAAACGGAAAGATTTGTGCATATTCGAGGAAAGCTTAATTACACGTTTGCGGAAATGACACTAGGAAAAAGGAAATTAAGAAGAGGCAGTGCACGGCAATTTCAATGCAAACTCGACAGGAGGAAAAGAATGAGAGGCAGTGGCAAAGGATGAGGCAAGGACCGCGCTCTTAATGCGGAAAGTTTAATGATATTAATGAAAGTGGCTATATAGCGGTAGGCGCTGCATTTTCAAGTGCGGCTCAACTTTAATAATGTCTGGTTCATTTACATTCTCGCGAATGTAGAAGTGGCGAAAGTCCGACGCAGAGACCGCACGCTAAAAACGAGGTCAATGTGCTCGCGAAGGAATATCTCGGGAGTGACATTGCGGAGCAAGGCAAACCGCTATCCCTTAATTTCCAGGAGACTGTTATTTCCGCGTTAATTGTACTCTCTTCGACTCAGTCGGAGGAGAAGAAATAACGAGCGTTAGCGGGCACGTTCTCCCGAGCCGTTGCAATTCCGATAAATCGTCGGCCCTCGAAAGTGCGTAACGGCGTAAGAATGAGAGTAGTAGGGATGCTATTAGATGCATCCGATATAAAAGATACGTCCAATTCTTGCGATACCACTCCTCCTGCTACCTCTGTTCTCGCAATTAAACATTACTGGACATTAAGGGGGAAGAGCGAAGGAGAGAGAACAATTAGATCTACATACATATAAGGCACGAGGATCTTTAACAGGCGCAAAATCATCAGCGTGCATCGTTTATTCGCATAAAGACCTCGCTTCCCATCTATTTCCCCCGCGAGATCATCATTGTGCGTTATGCTCCTTCCCACTTTGATTGTCCGCCTCGCAAAATGAGAATGCTGAGCGGCGATTAAATTTAATTAACTGTAACAGCTGGCCGGAACTTACCGACTCACCGACGTATCTGGCGGCATTCGCGGCTAATGGATAAAAGAGAAGCTTACCTGAAACAGAGAGAAGAAAAGGTGATGATGATTATTATTTCATGCTTAAATGAGAAAATCGTCAGTTATAATGAATACTCTGTACTTTGAAAAGAAAATCTTTCTCTTTATCCCTTCAATAGAAATAGAACGATACAGCATTCTAGACGTCTTCAACGTTTTTAATTATTTTGCAGACTCGTGCTTTGTTATTAAAAAAATATACATTTATTTATCTTTAAAATGGTGTTAATATTTGCACAAAATGATATGTTTTATTTTTAAAGAATAATGTAGAAGATAAAATATTATAGGAGTATCATACTAGATTTAATTTCTGATATCCATTTAATTTCAAACAGAATTTTCATCTAGAAGTTAATTAGCGAGATAATTAGTAATAAAGAGAGAGAGAGAGATCTGCAAATATTTAACGAGTGATAAAATATTATAATGGACCTATCAAATATATACTCGCCGTAGGTGAATTAAAAAAATTTCTTGAAATAATTTGAGGTGCACAATATTTCTCTGCATATTATATACACAACATTCTACATATTATAGAAACAGAAGCACACGCAACTTAAAAGGCACGTATGTAGACTACTATATTACTTCTTGAAAGCTCGAGAGGAAAGGAAGCGTCCTAAGGAGAAATAAGTAGTATTTGCTGAGTCGGACGAGACGATTTCCCCTCATATTATGACGCTTCGACTGCTCTCTCTTCTTGAATTCTCGAGGAATTCTCGTTGAGAAGAACATCTCGAAGATCGGCATCCTCGCACATATATATATACATACGCACACAATCGTGCACAAAAACAACGATTGGGATCGATTAATACATAAATCTCGTACACAGGTTGGGAAATTCGTCGTAATCTCTTGCAGACAGAGACCTTAATCTCTTCCAAAGAATGATGGAAGATGTAGAGGAATTTTGATTTACCCACCAATATGGATTCCGCTCTCGTACGACCGTAGTCCGTAAGTACTTTGGCAACTCGTTTCAGTCACCCTTTGAATGACAATAACCTCGCCGATATAAATAAAAGGGGAAAAACGGGTGCGAACAACAATGGGGATAAGCAAGTCTCCGTGCGAGGATGATTGTCGTTAAATGACGCCGCTCGTATTACGGTAACATCGATTGCAGATCATTCTTTACTAAATTTATAGAAATTTTGTGAGATTTCCGAATATGTCGAATTTTGAGATAACCAAATGTTATTGGTTTTTCTTTAAAAGACATTTGTAAGCCATAGAGAAATTAATTTTCTTTGCATTACAGATACATTTTCATCTTTGTATTCATTTCATTCAATAGTCTCACTATTTATTTACCAATTATAGCTTTTATTAATCTACTTTCAATTTTTTCTATTTAGCATTTCGTTATTTTCAAATGAAATTCAAAGTAGAATTACATTTATAGCGTATAATGCGTGATTTGCTTAGACCATAATCTATGATTGTGCAATTTTCACAATAGCGATGATAGTAAGCAAAGTAACGGGTTTTATCATTCTCAGTTACATCTTGATAGGTACGTGCTTCTGATAAATAGGATATGACTCTCATTAATTCAGTGCCTTGAAAACGTAGTATTGTGTAATCAACGTCATTTTGCGGCTTAGACATAAAAGATTTTAACGTTCTACATTCCATCTAGGACACTTCCCTCCTCCTTTTTCTCCTCCTCCTTCCGAACCACAAAATGACATTGGCGGTTTTAATCTAAGATAATGACACATTTGCAATCTATTATTTTCAGTCAGAACCTATATAGCGTCTAAAAATAGTGAATCGCTTCATTTTCAAATAAATAATTGACGAAAGCTAAGAGTTCAAATGAAAAGGCCAATATTCCAACATCCAACAACATAAATAGCTTACTTAATACTGAATACAAAAACACAAGGCGGAGACAAACATCGATGTCAGTAGTGCGCACGGGTACGAAAGTCATAACTCGTGAGACTCATGAATAAACGCGCGACATAACGAGTCTTTTCTCGTGGGAATTTTATACGAGACGAGAATATATCGTGAGAGATCGCGATGGCCAAGAAAAGATGGAGAGAAAAAGAGAGGGATACACGCGCGATGTATGCACTTCGTATTTGGCCTCTAAAATAACCGCTAGGGACGGTCCACACGGGGAATAACAAGAGTGGGAGAGAACTCTTCTACGTGATCCTCGAAGAGTAGCATTATCCCGCCGGCCGGCGCCGCGATAGCATCTGAAACGGCGCGAGCGAGAGGACGACGAGGTCGACGAGTGCAGCAACGTTGTTGCACGCGCGCATTGCATACGTAGGTAGGTGCATGCACGCCGCTACTTCCGACGAGAAAAAAAGGACGATCTTTCTCTCTCACTCCTCTTTCCGCCTCCCTCGTTGTTGACGGGGGTCTCGCGGGTCAATCGGAGCACAATTTCCGCCTGCTCTCATCCTCTCTTCACGGTCAAATTGCCCTGATCCCGCGATCGGCTGATGACCCGCGAACGCACCGAGCTGATCAACCCCGGAAATTTCGAAGCATGTTAGGATCAGGATTTCCGAGGACGCGTTATGTTTCTAGAAGCATTCTCGAAGGCCCTAGGCGAATCTGAACTCTATTCGAATTTATCGAAGCTTCACAAAGTATATAGATATATCTCATTCGTATTCTTTATGATTAAAAATAAAATTTTCTTTGAAAATTGAATTATTTGTACAAAACGTGGCATACCTGGACAATATCTTTAAAATAAAATTATCTTATTAATTCACATTAAAATTTAATAATGATTCATTAATAACTCATTTATCCGATTCAATTTTAGATTTATAGAAATATTTTTGAAGAGGTCTATTATTAAACAATTTCTTTCCTCTATAATTCTAAATTCTAGATTAAACATTAAACTAGTAGAATTTTCCTTTTGTTTTATTTAGTTGTAAATATTGTGATAAATATATTCAGAGGTGTATTAATTTCCATTTTTCGTAAAAAATTAATTTCCTTCTTCCCTAATATGTATACCTACAAAAATTTAAAGAACTTATTCAAAATACATCTATTCATGTATCTAAATATTTTTGTCGTTTCAAACATCCTCGACTGGTTGCATTTCAAAAGATTCACTTTAACTTCCACATAGTCACCTATTCTATTCCATTCTATTCTAATGCATTCTCTCGTTCTCGGCTGAAACTTCCGCCCTCTCCGGAGTACTCGTCATGTAAACGAGTACGATTCGGCGCGAGTAGAGAGTACGAACGGAGGAGGAGACCAGCGTCGTGACACGACTCGGCCGCGATGAATGATTTATCGCCCGCTTGCGGATTATCCGTCGCGCATAAATTACACACTCCGCTCGAAACAAAACGCGGTGCGTGCGCGGCAACGGCGGAAATGCGAAACGTGGTAACGGTATCGCCGGAAATCGTGGCGCGAATTGTGGCCTCGACCTCGCGGAGGAAGTGTCGAAGACAAACGCCGTGATGCAAGACACAAACGAACTCTGATACACCCGCTACTTCGCTGTATTTTCGTAAGCAGATTACAGCCGCGTACTTTGTCATTGCTTATATTATTACCCGCATCGACTTAAATTCCAAACCAACAAGCTTACCCGTTCCGTCGAGGAATAAATGTCAGTTGATCCACACGAGATTTCGACAATAAACGTTTAGCTAACGAATAATATTGTACTTTCTAACTGAAGTTTATATGAGCTCTGTTTGAAATAGAATCTGTATTGTTGTTTGCACGACGCGAAACTTGAAATTGAGCGATACATACCTTTTCTCGTACATTTGTACTTAATATTAATATTACGTCTATAATTATTTAAAATATCCTTATTTCGTTGTTAGAAATATAGAAAAATATCTTGGGAACAAGAGAGCCTTCGATTCGGTTGAAGTAAGTTCTGGTAAAGAATACAATAGATGTAGTAAGCTTTAAGTCGTAAGATATTAGCCAATCACAGTCGAATATGAGGAAAATAATCGACTATATGGTTGGTAGATGTTTTACTGCTTAAAACTTACTACATCTATTATGTTTCGGAAGTAATACTTGCTTTTTAACTATCGCGTCGTGGATCGAGTCAGCTTTTCCACTAGCAAGGTACTTATCGACTTTTAAGCCGGCTTTTCCGTTGAGTAGGCAAGTTACAACGCGGCCCGACATTACGCGACTCCGAATCGGGCGACGGTTAGCGGCGGACGGTGTACTCAAAGCAAGAACAGTTACGGCGATAAATGTCGAAGCATGCCGCCGGGTGTGTTTTATTTCCGCACTCCCGCGCAATATGGAAATTCTCAATTTTCGCCAGACACTACGTAATTTCCGTCTTACGCTTTCCTCGATAATACAACGCCGCAATTCTGTCGATTCGATATTTCGAAAAAGTTAGCATTGTTAGCGAAAATATGTATATTTCGCTTTCGATAACTCAATAACTGAATTTCTCTCTCCGTTCCTTTCTCATTAAAATAAAGATTAAACTCGGCACCGTTTACAATCGATAATACTTTCTCTTATCCTATTGTTATATAATATTTTAAGTTCGTTCCAGCAACAAAGTTTCAACTTTTTAAATCGATACTTTCGAACTCGTCTCAACCGACTTTTCTCGATATGAAACTTCATGATTCCCTGCACTACCGAAAAAGATGACATTTTGCATTTGGAGGATTGAGTTGTCGGAAATGCCATTACTGGAATTCGCGAGAATGCATGTACAGCGATCCGGAAGTTCCGCCGGGAAAATCTTTACAAGCGGCGCGGCAGTCGGGCCGCGTGAGAGCAAAACGATCGGGCAAAAACCAAAACACGAAAGTAACTCTCTGTGCTAAAAGTTCCGCCGCGCATTTTCGAGTAGCCGGCATAGCACAGAGTTTCGTAGTTCGCTTTCAGAAGCAATCGGGGAGATTCCAATTGAGTGTCGAGGCCAGACTTTCTGGGTAAATAAGAGTTTATCGAGGACTATCTACAATTTATCCATTGACGCCTCTCGTGAATCACGAGAATTACAAACACTTGTTATTTCGTGCATTAGGTAAGCATAAATTACAGTGCTCTGGAATTCGTTTGAGAATTATTACTGATGAAATCGACCTATATTCCTATTAAAAATTAAATAAGTTTACTTAATTTTCTCAGCCGTTGCACTTGCATTCGAGAATTAAATTAAACTCTGCCATTGTCGTCAAGAATTTTGTTCGTACCGTCACATAATAGCTCGCTTTTTGCTTTGTTGTCGCACAGGATTCCGCGAGATGAAATATCACTTAAATGTACCCTTGTACAAGAACGATATAATCGGATTCGAGCATTCGGTAAAAAACTGCTGTTTCGCTTGGCGGTCAAAGTAAAGAAGTTAACTTGAAAGGATTTAGTGAGTCTAAAGACCGGGTTTAAATGACAGGGGATCCCTTCCTACGCGAGAAAGAAGATCGGCGAATCACGTCTGCGCATCCGCAGAGGATCGCGGCGACGCAGTCGAAGGAGAAAACTGCATCTCCCCCGCGCCGTTGCATCCCGACAGCCACGGAATGCCAGGGACTGGACACGGCTATTATTACCAATTGCGCGTAACAGCTAATTACCTGTAATTATACCGGGGATATCGAGCTTTGAGGATAACGGCCCGGTTCCTGTCGTCTGAGGGCGATTGTGGCATGCCGTCGGGGTCTCGATATTTACCGACCGCCATGCGCATCTCTACATCGTCATTGCTCGCCATTGCATTCCACGCTTTTGACGAAGGGGGGAACTTCTTTGATGACCGCGAGATACGCGATTGCAATTAGGACGACACGTGAGCGACCGAAAGTGGAAAGCGAAAGTTTTTATCTTTCGAAACGGACAGCAATTCCGCGTAATGGGCGCTGAAGATTGCACTTGATGGAGTTAGTTGATTTGACAATTTTCCATCAATGCAATACTAGGATAATCGATCAGTTCCGGTATATTTTTTGCGATTTTATATAAACGGTAAGTTTTATAAATGAAATAAAATATGTTCCTCTAAGTATAAAATACTGCTTAGAGAAACGGAGCCAGGAACATTTGTTTTAAGATAAAAGCACGAAGATAGAAGCACGTTGTACATTTCACATGAATCTCAATCTTTTGCTTTTAGTACGTAGCATTTTGCTTCGTACTTAAAAATATTCGTTTATTCATCGCCGGTGAAGAAAAAGTATATCTATTAATATATATCACTCACTAATCTAAAAAAAATAAAAAAACTTGTAAAATGAAACGAATACTACAATATATCTTCTTAACGCATAATTCTTTACTTAAAGTAAATGTTTGCGTTTTAAGCGAATGTGTCGTAACGTCCTTGCTCATATTTCTCAAAGCATTCACTTCAATGAATAGACGCGAAGGAATTTGTTTCGCTTTATTCACGTAATACAATACCTGTTACATTCGCCTGGTAGCGTCAGCGTCATCAAGACACGTGCTGGCCTCCCAGAGGAAGTATAATACCTCGCGGCGTCGTATGCTGACGCGACATAAATCTCTCTCGCGTGGGTCATTCGGCTGTCTTAAGCCCCGGAAGCGAAGCGAAGTGAGCGTTCCGTAATTATACGAGGGAGAAAATGATGCCCTTTTTTCACTCCCTCTAATGGAATTACTACAGAAGCGAAACTTCAGACTTACGTGACGTTATCGACGAATGAAACGCGCGGTCTCGGCGAACGGCCATTAATTAGGAGCTCGGGATGTATCGACAGATCTGCCAGAACTCGCACTCGCGCGCGAGGTGCGAAGTAATTTTTCACACCAGAAAACTACTCTTCGCATTTTATTCGCACGAACGGCCAGCTGCAATTTTCACAAA
Source organism: Trachymyrmex cornetzi (assembly GCF_001594075.2). Taxonomy (NCBI): domain Eukaryota; kingdom Metazoa; phylum Arthropoda; class Insecta; order Hymenoptera; family Formicidae; genus Trachymyrmex; species Trachymyrmex cornetzi. The sequence goes on along the minus strand of NW_017296881.1, from coordinate 2,272,084 downwards.
TCAGAAGAGTACCGTCGCGTATCACGGCATGGGAATCGCATATTCTACCTTTCGACACTCGCACATTTCATAATAAACTGAGGCTGACGTTCGTGATTTTGTAATATCTATGATTACAAATCTTATAATAATGTAATTTTTGATAATTTCATGAATGTTTAGCGAGATGTTTGAAGAGATTTAAATTTTTATGTTTCCACTCTCTCATAACTTATTTACACTCGCTAATAGGACTTTCTATAATTCTTATAATTATAATTGTTAAGTGACTTTATAATTATATAATTATACGTATTATATAAAATCACATTACATGTATAAATATTATCACTATATTAATGATAAAAAATAAAACCAATTTTTTTTTAATCTTACATAAATTGCATAATTTTGAAAATAATAATTTGAAATTAATTTCTTTAATTCAAAAGTCTGCTTAAATCTTTTGATAAATAATAAATAAATATTTCTTTCAGCTAAATTCCACCGAAAAACAATAAAATAAATAACAGACAAATCGTACAATATTTTTATACGTACAATTAATATATAAACGTGATATCAACGAAAGAATGGAGCAGAGAATGGAAGACGATAAATTTCAACGTGGAATTCTGATATCCTCGAGGGGAGCTTAGCACGACGTCCGCTTGTACAAAGGATTAAAGGTGTTAACCTCGCGTACAGGGCGATTAGGGCCACTGAGAAGTGTATATCGCCCACGGGCGATACGGCAGGAGACGAACGGGCACTTTAACGCGACGCAGAAATATTCAGCGAGGAGTAGTAGTAAAAGCTGAAGAGTGAGAGAAAGAGAGTGTGTATAAGAGAAAGAGAGTGTGTATAAGAGACAGAGAGAGGACAGAATGTATGGATGTGTGAGAAAGAGAGAGTGTGTGTGTGTGTGTGAGAAGCCCTCGTGTAATACAAGGGCAAATGTCGTCGCCTCGGTGATATCCAGCCAAGTTTCGCCGCTTTTGATATTGCGACCGAGGAAATTTGCTAACTTGCAAACTGCCGCGGTAGCGATAGACCTCGTTTCGTCAAGCACGTACCGTACAGCAGCCGTACAGACGGCGGTCTATCCGGCCCGATGAATACGTTCTCGTAAAAGGCATCGAGATACTCGGCGACGAGTTAGTCGACGTTGCACTTGCATATGTGCCGCTACATCGGCGATAATAATTGACATCGGTATAGCGTGTGCAATACGTGACCTCCAAGTCAGTTACTTATACCATTAAAAGCTAATAATAAATGGAGAATCACGAAATGCCAATTATTCATTTTTTTTCTGTATATTATTAAATCCTATGATTTCCAATTAAATTATAATACCTTCTCGGCAGGTAAATACTTATTTACAATCTGTATGAATTTCTTCACATATTTCTTTATAAAGTTATCGAGGATTTAATTTTATTAAATAAAAACATATTTTTCTCATAGCTCGATATTTTTCTGATGACTGGCCGATTTTCAATTTGTAATCCACGGGTTCAGCTTGATTTTGATGCTTCCGTAATAAAATTAATTTTTATTTTCATTAATTTTGGTTAATTTTGGACGATTTTCCAAAACTATGCCGATGCCAAGTAAGTGGTTCACGACGTTGCAAGTAGGGCCGCCATGCAAGTAGTGTCTCGGAGGTCAACGAGAGAGTTAAATAACGCATAATTGCCGTGAGAAGAATCTAAGTTGCACCAGATTCGCAATACAACCAGATGCCGGAAGGCAGCGGCGAAGGATCACGGCCCCCGTGCTCTTTGCGAGTCAGACGCACACACACTCGGAAGTAGTAAATCGCATTTCGCTTGAGACTGCGAGGCTTGGATTTATTTTCACGGAACACGCCCACGGAGCACGCGTTTGTATAGCATTGTAAAGAAATTACGACGGTCTCGCAAGGAGCCAAGCGAGCGCGTCTTTACGACACGCGTTGAAATTCGTCGATGTGAATAACTGATAGGAAGCCGTCCGTATGTTTCCACAGGAAATAATCGAGAAGCACATCGAGAGGTACAATAATTCTTTTTTTTAAATATATACATTTATATAAGAAAAAAAAGAGACAAAATTATGTATTTTTAATAATTATCGCTAATTTGCCCAATTATGACGTCTTACAACCATCATTAGGTACATCTTCTCTCTACCTTCGACGCTAAAATAATAAATATCTAAAAACTGAAAGTAATAAATATCTGCTTGACTATCCTTCGGCACAGTTCTCTGCAGTCATATAAATGAAACATCTACCGCAGTGCGATTGCAACGTTCGAGATCACTTGCGACAATTTTCTGGGCTATACTTTTCTCATCTCCCACATCTTTGGGAGATGGTTTCTCACCTCCTTTCCTAAGGACAAGAAGAAGCTTTCTTCTCGCGAGTCGCTTGGGACTCACGTGCTCTTTCGCCGCACATGACGTCGGCCGCATGCACGCGATTGCCCAATGCTTATAATGTGACTCCAGCGAACGGGGCAATTTGCGGTAAATCACTTCCCTCGAATATCTCTCTCTCTCTCTCTCTTACACACAAATACACACACACCCACACATTCTCCTCCCTCTCCTCTATCCGCCGCCGCTCTCTCCCTTTCTCTCGTTCTCACTCTCGCCACTCTGCACATGCATTCCGTATGATATGCATCCTCTTTCCCTGTCCATTTATCTTGCTCCATGCCAATTTCATGTATTCAGGATTTATACAGTTCGTTACTTTCACTTATTGTTAAGTCATTCGTTTCTGTTGCTACTTTTTTTCTTCGCTATTTTTAGTAAAGCAATCCTTCCTTTACGGATTTCCTCCACAAATCTCTCTGGGCACGCACATTTCTAATTTTCTTTTCAAAGTAAATTGGTGGATCGAAAAACGATCATGACAAAAGTAGGATAACGGTTTAACACATCGATGATGACAAGTGGCGTTCATTAGATAGTTAGGCATGCAAAAATTAGATTGCGCTACTTCGTGAAGAGTCGTACCGTAACTTCCGCTACTGCTACTGTTATAACTCTACGAGGTGACCGGAAAATACAAAAATCACATTGATGCAATTAATGAATATGTAATATTTTGTAATTATAATAAAATCACAATCGAGGAATGATAATCAAATTTTATAGAAATTGGATAACTTTATTGTAAAAAAAAAATGACTCGGCAGGTTTTATCAGATTTTTCTTTCATATTCGGCACTTGCATTATTTTTAAATTAACATTAGACTCCCGTTTCTAATGATTTAACTTGTTCAGATGCAACTTCGTAACTCGACACGATCATTAACTCTTGGACTTCTTGGTCGCGAGCTTTGCCGCAACTGTAACGCTCCGCATTTGACTTCTACGCTCACAAGGGAATTTCATTCCGGGTCATTTAATATCACCCTGTTTCTTCCTTTTCGATTTTCTCCCGTTCTCTCACAATTGCACTTGCGGTCTGACACATCTCTTACGTAACAGTCTCATTCGCACATCTCGGTACTGCTCGACAGAGGAATGAATCACGTGAGATATATATATATATATATATGTATATATATATATGTATGTATATATATACACACATACACCATTACGTCTCTCCGTCAGTAAATATGCATATACATGCGCACATGTATGTGTGTGTAGCACGTGAGAGCTTCAACCTGCTCTCTCGTTCAATGACCGTACACGGCAACCTTTTGATTCACTCGGTGGCACGTGACCGACGACGGCTCGTTGCCAACAAAATATCTCCTTCACTTCGTCATCCACTTCTTCCTTCATCGGCGTTTACTAGATGTGCTCATTACGAGACGTGTTACATCGCGTTACGCTATGGATACATACGATCGAGCGCATCGTGTTTAGTAATTATGAGTAATAGCCGGTAATACGTAGGTCCCACAGATTGTACACAGATTGCTCATGTCTGCACAGGGTGGCCCAAAACCATCACGTATCTTACTTAATCACGCAGAATAATGAGCGGATTATAAAAGATGATGGTTATTTTAAAGACAATACGACATCGAGAATGAATTGTTCAACAATGTGTGAGAATTTAAGAATTCGAGTTATTTAAATATCGAAAGAGCAAATCAAAATTAAAATAATAAAATCATATATTCCAGTGGAATGTTTGACTATAGGTTTGATATCTCAAGATAACAGATTTAATTGCCGAAGATTTTAATACAAGATTTAATTACCGAAGATTTTAATACAAGTGATTTTCAGGATAAATCGATTTCATCAAGGGATAATTTTAAAACGGTTAATCAATCTTGAAAAAAAAAAACATTCGGAATGTCTGAGACATCCTGTATAAATCCTTGGGTTTATACAAATCGTTCTCTCTATCGTGAAGCTTTCTCATCCTCGGAGACGATATACGGGGGCTATTACGAGCCGCGGGGGCATCGATCATACCTCTCGATATCGATCGTTGAACCTGTCTGAGGAAAAGCTCGCGGCCGCGAGAGAGGCACGTGCGCTGATTTACGTCGTGGGACCCAGGCACGTGCCACACTGGTAGACATAGTAATCTGCCCCCATCGTCCCCCGCTTCACCCTCTCTTTCTTTATCCATATCTCCTTTTCTCTTACCATTTCTTTTCGTTTTTGTCGCATCTTTCTCTTTTCCCGTAGAGCAAATAAATGATGTATAAAGAACCTCTCTTCCACGTGTATTTATCGTCAATTTTATACGATATGGTTCGATACGAGTATATCAATTAAATAGAAGCTGTAGCTATAGATAATATTTATTATTAATATATTTTCCATTTATTAACATCCTACTTTGCAATTTGATAGAACCTGGCTTATTAGTAAAATAAGCACACTGCAGGAAAGGAAAATTACTACTTGTAATTTATAGGAAATATTTCAGGAATCTGTGACAGGATATTCGTTTGAAATTTAATGACAGATATATGCCCTATCCGCAAGTTAACTACGTTTAAATTATTATAAGACATTCAATGTTAAAAATACTTGAGGTGACCTACGGTCGAGTGCCTTCCGGTCACCTCGTAGATTTATAACAGTAACAACATCGGAGGAAGTTACGGTATGACTTCGCGAAGTAGCGCAATCTAATTTCAGCACCTAACTTTCTAATGAACGTCACTCGTCATTGTCGTCGTGCGCCGAACCGTTATTCTACTTCTACTTTGTAATCATGCAAACGTCACTCCGTTCCCCTGCGCTCGACCGATTGCCATACAAAGTCAGCGAATTGCACAGCGTGCACACACATACACACACATTGCTATCGCATCACCGACCACCAGACTCGGCAATTCTACCGAGCGACCAATCCTTATCCCCGAGACATGACAAATCGCCGTAAATCAGCATCATTTCGGCGCCATTAATCACCATTTGATTATTAACCATCGCGGACGCGGCAATAAAACACCGTTCATCCATGTTGCTTCCCACGTTTCCACGGTAAATTTGTTATATCTTGAACAAGCACAACCTCATTCGTGATGGTTTCACCCACGATTTGTACCCCAGCGATTCACTGTGATCTATGTACAGATGAAATGAATGTTCCGAGAGGGAAGGGGCGGAAATACCAGCTTTAATCTCTGACCTTGCGAAAATGACATTGATTAATAAACGTAGTTGACATTGTAGTAATAATTAGCGTGCTGCCGATAAGTATACCTGTGCAGGATTCCAGCGGCTGGCTGGAGGCGGCTTCTTCTATTCAAACCTAAGACGGAGCCGGCACTCGAAGCCACCATCCGTTTTCGCGAGCCGGGCCGATCGGCCGTCACGCTCGTTTAATTTGCATAATCCCATGGCGCGCGAGAAGGGACCGTTAGGCCGAAAGTGCCCCGCGCTGCGAAAGGATCACCGTAAGAGCATTCGGCCGTTACGGAATGCTGGGAAAGAGACGAGAGGATGGAATAAGGATGCGAAGAAAGACGAGAAGGTGGAGGAGATGGAAGAAGCGCGCGGGAAAATCAGGTGGAGAAAGGATAAGAGAGAGCGTGGCAGGCTCGCGTCCGCAAAAACACGTCCACTTTACCACCAACAGCGCACCGCCGCCAGAATCGACAAGCGATTCTTCCTTACTTCCTTCCTTTCAGCCTTCTCTTCTTTCTTTTTTCTTTTTTTTTTTTTTCAATGGATGAGATGTACAATGTACACGAATGGTGGAATCCAGGACCGACTTAATCTTTTCGAAGCTTGATCGTATTTAATCATAGTCCATAAAATTGAAATTGTACTATCGACAATTTATTTTTATAATTTCTGGGAAAACAGATCATATATGAAGCTCTAAAAATATCCGTATATTTTTGTCATTGATCTTATTAGATTTAGTGATGGTAGAAAATAGAAAAATTCTCTTTGAGAAAATCGATAAAGTCCTCAAAACATTCCTTTATCTGAAATAGACTGTCAAACGATCGTGAATTCCATTTGAAAAAATAAACAGAATGTTACTTGAACTATTCATGCCTTGACGTACATTTCAATTTTACTGTAACCTACATATAATTTAATACTTTGTCCTCGGATGCAGTATTTAATGTTCTGTATTTCTGTTGAAAATAATCGTCCTATTTTTTTATTATGGTATAAGAATATAAATAGTTAGATTAAAATATAGATGTTTGGAGTTCTCGAATATGACGACGGACATAAGTCGTTCTTCCTCCCATCCGCATCCGTGCCGCAGGACACAACCGGTATGCCATGGTGAGGTCTCATTAACTCAAGGACGCCGCTCGCAAACCCCCATTATCGACTCGTGAGCGCGTCATTACGTGCGAATCGCGCTTTTCCTTGCCCGCCTTTCCGGGCTGAGGAATCGCATGTCCTTTTTCCGGACGATAATGGAAACGCTTCTCAGACTCGGCAATCCTGTCCTTCGGCGCAACACGCTCGCTCGTTCATGCGCGTTCAGCACGCGTTTTTCTTTTCCTCTCTTTCTCATCCTGTCGACGACGATTTACGGTGTGTTGTTGTTGTGAGATTGCTATACGAAAATTATCACACGCGAAAAGGAAATTCATTCCTTTGTATGAAAAACTCTGAACAATCGAAAGAAAAAGGTGATGTAGACGCTGTACTATACGCAGGATTTCATGAGACTACGTGTATTTTTTTCCAACTGACTTCTCGATAAGTCTATTTTCATTTAACAAGATAATTAGTAATTTGATTTCAAGATCGATAGTTTTTAGAAGTATAAAAGTTTCCAACAACAATTAAGCTGTCGATCGATGCAACAACAGATTCAAGCTACATCCTATATCGAGGATTTTCGCACTTGTAAACTCGCAGTTGTAAACTCGAGATACGAGTGTTACATGAGTTACCACGAACGTGGAACAGGTATAACGCGACATCAGAATCGCTGGCTCAAGGCTACCACAGCAGAATGGTCATTATCGTGCCGCAAATTACTTGTTAACAACATCCCGCCGATCGCCAATCGCATGCAATGCGCCGTCATACGTATCAAGAGGTTGATAAGAAAAATAAAATGCTTCCCGGTGACCAATGACGAATGTTAGTTCGTGAACATACGTCATAAGTATCATTAATAAGTACTCTGTGTCCAAGAGGCATACAAATTAAAAGCATGCTGTGTCCAGTTTCTAGATCAATAAATGTTACACTTCTTTCTAACATAATTACTTTAAATCATTCATGAGATTGTTCTATGTGAGATTTTAATTTTATTTAAAATTAGCTATGTCCTAATTTTTAGAAAATTTTTAATCAAAGATGCAATTATTAAAATATTCAACTCCATCATTTAACTTTTCTTTATTAAAATCTTTATTCTTGAGAAACGCAATTGTGATTCTGCAAATATAATGAGTTATCCGACATTCTTAAAGTTCAACAATCTCGTCATCAATTTTTGCATTTTTAAATCAACTTCGAATTTATAAAAATATACCAATTCGTAAAAATAGAAAAAACATTTTAATTGATAAAAATAAAAAAATATTCAAATTCATAAAAACTATTTGTCATACTTTAGAGAACGCTATTTTGTTTACAACCGATGAATATCGATAATCATCAGTAGCGACTAAGGTATTCAATTGAATTCGCAATTAATTTTTCCGATCGAGCGAAGCAGGCATCGAGCAAACACTCGGAATAAAGACGTTTACGAGTGAGCAACGAGCGATAAATAAGAAAGAAATCGCGATTCCCCGCAGCATAGAGCCGTTTAATGAGCATAACGAAGCGAGATCGAACGTCGCGTGTCGACCGACGATCGTAACCGAGCATTTTATTATATTTTCGTCACGGGGGGTCTGTCTGTGACCCCCTTATACCGCAAACACTCCCGAGCGGCGTAAATTAACTTCCTTATCGTCGCTCAATTACGCTATCTTATCTTGATTTGCTGAACGACTGAGCGCACGGATTCGATCGCCATTGTGCGTTGAATTGCTGAAATTGCGATTCTGGGACATCGACAGAGTGAGAGAGAGAGAGAGAGAGAGAGAGAGAGAGAGAGAGAAGGGATAATCGGTAACGGTAGAAGAGAGAGGGAGAAACTAATATGAAGAGAGCAAGAATGCTATTGCTGTTCTGATCTTATCGAACATATTGCGGGGGTGTATCGCTCGCTCGATAACGACATTCCGGTTCCCCGTTGCTTGCCAGCATGCTTGGAGGAAGAGTCGCGCGGATAAACGAGATATCGATCGATGTCATCCTATATATCCGCAAGATAAGCAGTAGCAGATCAATCAATGGCACTCGATATTCTTGACCAAATCCATGTAATCCTCTTTGCGAATTAACGTTTATTTCGTGTAATACATCGATTCCGCATTATTTTTTTTCCAGTTTCGCAACATAGCCGCAAAACGATTTATACCTGAAAATATTACGATTGCCGCTTATGTAGTATATAAAAATACATTTACTTCGTCAAAGCGTTCTGGAATTGGAGCGGAAAACTTCCGATATTTCGGGCTTCGATCCTATTAAGTCGTTGCATGGAATCACGGTTTCTGTTAGATAATTCTCGTTTCACCGATGCACGATCGATTTATAGGCTTCAAATGTATCTATAAATACAAAACAAATATTTTTCAGATATACAAGTTTTTAAATAAAAATTTAAGAGTTATTATTTTCTCGGTTCTCTATTTTAGCGCGTTGGTAAAGGGAAAAAATCCTGGTTGCAAAAGTTTCGCTTGCGCAATTTACATTTTCATCAGAATTTTTATCTCCCGCAACACTTTCCGTTTTTTTTCTTTTTATTTTCTTATTCTCTCTTTCGTTCCCTCTTTCTCAATGTATATTCTACAGATTGCATGCTCTAACTTCTAATTATGTAACGAGAGATTAGTGTCGGTTCGCCTAGGTGACTTCAAGCTCAAGAGAAACTTCTGTGCCGGACAGAAGTCGAGTCTCTCTTCCGACGTGTTAAATAATATCTCGCGACTTAACAAAGAAAGCGACGCGTTGAATGAAAGACGATCCGAAGCTCTTGAGAAAAGAAATTAAATCTTTCTCGCAGAGATGGAAATGTCCTTCTCCTCCTGTTCCCCGGTTTCTAACGAGAAACGCATTTGTCTTCGTACCTTCAATGGATGCCTTTAATCACAGCAGTGTCCATTCGTTAATTTCAATTAGCAAGACACTTTGTATACAGGATATCCGCATTATGTTTTAGCGATTAATTCGGCATTAGGTTTCTACAAAGATAATGGAATTTAATGTAACATGATAGAATACGTGTTGTCTTTAAGTAATATCTACTTTGGTTTAATGAAGAAATCTGTGATAACAGTGAAATAATCTACATATATTATTACTTCTTGTGAATGTATAATTGAGGGGATGGGCGGAATAAAGACACAATTCTACTTAGGCCCTTTTTCCGGCAATTAGCTTTTTCATGTATTATCGATCGTAATAGAAAAGTATTGTAACATGTAACTTCTTAAAGACATTACATAAATTCACTTAATATTGTACCTATTTATGTATAATAAAAAAGTAGCAAGTTATTTTAATTTGTATTAATATCAAGATTTTGTAATTAGGCTTTTATTTCGCCCATCCCCTCAATTATTCTAATCTAAACAGAACTTCGTATAACATGTAATCAATTTTATTATGTTCAAGAGAATGCTTGTAACCTTGGCCTTTTAAAAATTCAGGAAGTACGATATAAAATTATTAATTATTCATAAAATTCTGATGAAGTTTTTCAAGTACTTTATTAAAAAAAATCTCTGTATATAACTTAACTTTCAAATTGAATGACTGTTCATCTCTCATGTTACCGTCAAGATTTTAAAAAGAACAATTTATCTTTACAGCTCATACACTCACTTCAGGTTATATTTTTGGGTTAAAGCCGTACTACCGTGAACATACGGAATAATGTACCGAGTAGGCAGATGGATCCTTCCGAGTAATTGTCCCAGGGGACAATATAAAGTGCACGCAAGTGTACGTAAGTTTCGGTCTTTATCGCATTTTATCGCGCAGCCGAGTGTGCGAGTCAACGAGGAGAAATGACCTTGGGGAAAGGATCCCCTAAAAGACACATGTCAGTAGAAGGCACATAATGGACGAGGGAGACGTCGTCGACAGAGTTTGACGTCATTCCAGTCTGTCGTTCTGCACAAAAGTGACGTTTCTCAGACGAGTTTCTTCGGAAATTCCCTCTTTGCGTCGAACTTTGTAAAATCGAGCAAGTTTTATTGAGAAATATATATTACAGTTACTACTATATAAGATTTATGATATCAGATTGTGAAATATTTTTATAATACTGATCGCGATTGAATTTATAATCGCGAAAAGCTGAAATGCACGTTCGACATTTAACAGTTACAGAAATAAAAATAAGAGAGAGAAAAGTGTGTCAAAAAAGGAGACGCTGCTTAGGTATTATACGTCGTTATATTAAAAAGCCTGGGGACCGTTTCGCTGCTTATGAATTTTACGCTCCTGTTGTTATGCGATTACCGTAAAAAGGGCTGATCGCCGAGACGCGGTAGGAAAACTGCGCCTTTTTCGGGCTCGTGCCGTTCCGCAGCTTCGCATCGAGCTCTTCGGAGAAGCCAATTACGCAAAATACGCGACGGGATATGGCTAGACGGAAAAAAGTCTGGCGGCGATTACTGTACCATAGCGCTACTTCCTGATCGAGTCGTCGCCACTGGTGCGGTCCACTCTTGCTTCTTACGTTGATAAATAAGAGCTTTTTGCCGCGAGTGCGTTTCCCCTTCCCCTCCATAAATTGTCAACCGGTTTAAGATGAAGTAAGACTGCGATATTTTCATATTAATCGTTTAAAGAAATTGCGAAGACGGACGATTTAAAAATCTTTGGTTTAAAATTATATTTGAACGGATTATACTATATTATAAAACTATGAAATTATAAATTATTTCAAAAAATGATTTTAAAAAATTAGGGAGAATTGTAATTTTCGAGTTATAATTTTGGCAAAAAAACTTGGACGGAAAAGATTGTTTCCCACGGTTTACGGATGTAACCGCTTTTCTCGGTCTGGATACGTCAAATGGTACAAGAATTGCAGCCCATTGTAAATGTGCCACGCTTTTGTACACAGCGCGAATGAGTCGCACGCAATTAACAGGAATTTATAGGCAGTAAAACTGCTTTGATCGAGATCGGGTGGAGAGTGGTTAATGGACAGATCGTTTTTATGCGACACATAGAAATAGATCCTATAAAGACTAAAAAAGAAACGGAATATAGGGTAGAGAGATGATTAATGTTCCCGTTAATATTTATCTGTTATAACTATTCTATAAATATTAATTCCATATAATTATCTCATAAATAGTACAATTATAGGTTATAAATAATTTAAATTTAATAATCCATCTGTTCTCACTCTACAGTACAAATCACTAATCACTCTATGATCCCAGCTAATAAACTTTATTATTTTTTGTAATCATTTTATTAATCGTGGAGCAATTATTTCCATCATTACATGCATTATCATAACCTTCTTCTAGTTATATTTATCGTTTTGCATTATCTTTTCATGTGTGTAATTACGTTTTGGATTACGATTAATATTACTATCATTAGAGTTAATTACATGTTATTTCCAGCCTTCGAGTTAACAAAATGCAACGCTGGAAAAATTACACCGTGTTCGATCTTGCTAAAAGCAGCTAAATCGGAATTACGCCTCGTATCGAAAGCGGGGAAGGGGCTTCTGTGCGTATCGAGTGGTGCATTCATCGCTGTTGCATTTATCGAATGCAATGGCGCTAAATGCGACTGAAAATCGAAGATCGAAAGTGGCGTGCCGATATTCATTTGACCGCGCTCGTTCACGTATATACCCCGAGTAGCACGCTTAGGTTATGTAGCTTCTTTCGCGGGTTCGCTTCGAATCTGCGATCCGTATATTGCATTCGATTCAACTCTCTCTCTCTCTCTCTCTCCCTCCCTCTCTCATTCGTACTTTTTCAAATGAGCACGCTTTCAAAGGCGCACGTGCATACACTGTGCATCGACAAACAGATCGACAATTCGCAGATAGCCTCGTTGGAAATGTTACACACACTGTTGGCAAATCGTCGTTCCCTTTGTCTTGCCCTTCCCCCTCTATTTTTCCGGCGCAAAGAATGGCGCAGAAAATAAAGGGAGAACCAAAAAAAAAATGTTTAGTGGATATTATAAACAAGCGACTCGAATTACGAGTCTCGTTGCATACCAGGCATCGTGTTCGTTATCCAAAATGTGTACATCGACGGAGCCCTGTGGATCGAATCGCAAAGCACCGAAATTACCATGCAATAGTCGTCGGTCATGTAATACAGTAAAGTATAGAAGGTAATTTTTCCTTGAATATAATCCCGTGATATTTGCGCGCTCATCCCGTTTATAAATTTATTTATATACTGCGTCAACTGCAAGATATAACATGTATAAAGAAAATCTCTTTTTTCTCTCTTTTTTAATAATTCTCGATTAATTAAATTTTGTGAAATTTAAATAAAGCGCAAAAGTAATATTATACACAATCAAAAGGACGAAAACATCGTGAGCTACCGTTCGAATTTAATTTATGGAAATATGATATTATAAATGTTACAATAATCATAGAAATACATTGCATGCAAATATTGAATATTCTTTCATATTCGTCAATTATCATAAATTATAATTATTATAAAAGGTAATGAATTTTGTCCATTTCTTTCTGGAACATTTTATTTCGGTGACAATTTAATTTCCTTCTAAAAATTTGGTTCAATTTCCAAAAATTAGTCCTCGTTATAACAAGATTGAGTGACTGTTGTATGATAAATATATAATGCACCACATACAGCAGTTACACAAGATCTATCATTCTTCCTTGTCTAGTCATACAAAATACATGAGAAAAAAAAGACGTGCTCACGCGTCGCGCGTGCTCTATCTTTTACGAATGTATTTCTCTTATTTTACAACCGCGATAATCGCAATGCGAGCGTGTACGGTGTTTACACGAGAAGTGTATCAAATAATATCTCGTAAATTTACGAAACGCACGATGTTTTCATCTCGTCAGGCAGACGTTCCACGTATAATTTACGATGCGGCTTGGCCTGTGTTTCTGGATTCTCGCAATTAAAAATGTATTCTATTTCAGGATGCGATCGTTGCGTCTCATCAAAAGCGAATGTCATAGCGGTATATAGGCTCTAATTATAAATCTACTAGTTTAAATCTCTTGAATGAGGAGAGAGAGAAAGAGAAACACACAGAAAGAGGAGAAGGGAAAAAAGGGAGAAAGGAAGGGAGGAAAAAGGTTTTAATTTTTTGTTTGATTCGTCAGTTTAAAACTGGTTTACATGAACAGGAGTATCGCCCATGTGATATCAATGTAAAAATAAATTCGAATGCTGCTCGGTAATTTCATGTTTTGCTGTGATAAACAAAATATGTATATCCTGACATGTTCGTATCGATAAGAAGCAGATAATAATTCAAAATTTACGAAATATTTTTATAAATTTTAAAGTTATCGGTCGGAAAAAGTGTTGCAGCTTTCTCGTACTAAATGAAGAAGTGCAAGAACAGAATCTTAGAAATTTCAGAAACGTTCAAAGTTTTTATCTTTGGTAAAAATCACTATTTACTTTTAAAAATGTTGGAAATAAATATAATATTAATAATAGTAATATTTAATTATCAATATTTAATTAATAATAAATAACTACACAACTGATATTATATTAAATATCAGTTATATATGTACGAGTATATTGAAAATAATGATTTATTAGCGAACTTATAAACTGTGCTTTACAAAGATTTATATGATTTCGTATGGCTTAAATTTGTGCAGCGGGCGTACGTAATATCTCAATATGCATATCAGGCAGAATGTTATGCGGGCAGCAAACATGTACATGCAATTAGAAAATAAATCTAATCCTAGAGTTTATCGCTCTACGGAAACTTCGGGCGACCGAACTCGCGCGCGATTGTGATATTATTACCGGCGCACAATACAGGCACGATATAATCTCGGCCAGAAATTAACGTAATCACACGCGTCCAATAATTTCCGGATCGTGTCTTCTCTTCCCGTTCGCCGCTTGACAAACAACCGATTGAGGGATTAAATTTCCGCGCGCGCAACTCAGAATTAGACGATAACTCAGCTCGACGTATCGCCAGGATTAACGTGCGTCGCTGAGCAATATCGCTACTGAAACTGCAATTGAAAATATAAGCAATTTGTATGCAGCAATCCGATAGATGAAAGGCTATTTCGTCAAATAAAGATTATTTAGATTGCAACGTAAAAATTCCATTTTTTTAATTAATTTATTTATAAATCAGCTCGAATTTCTATTTTTTTTTATTTTTATAAACAATACAGAATTATCATTTGTTGCTTATTTTATATTTCATTATAAATTTAACTTACCAGACGTATAAAAACGACGTGGTAAAAATTTCACATTTAATACTCTTTCTTGATAGCTTAATATAGTGTAGCTGTTCGATATTCTTAATATCTTTTTATATATCCGGGGAAAAATTATTCATTTAAGAAGATAAATCGCGAATAATAGGCTTCACAGTAATCATTTATATGATTTTCTACTGACGAGCGCTCATTTACCGCGCTGCACCTGCCTTTTAATTAATTATCCTCTCAATAAAATACTTGGGAAACCATCTGGACTTTCGAGAGACAGAGTCCACGTTCAGAATGCCGCTTGACAAATTCATACAAAGAGCGAATCATGGTCGTGACTAATTGCATAAATACGCATCGTGCCTTTGAACCAGTATCAGTAGGACAGGTATTAAAATCGGTCAATTCGACATTTCCCAGGTACAGTGCTTTACCGCCCTGTCTGATCAGTTTAATATCAGGTAATGTTTAAATCTCGAAGAAAAAAGCTTTGCCCAAGTGATTCATTGCTACTTTTTTCAAGATATCTCTTTCTCGTTCTCTCTCTTTTCAACTCCTTATTTTCCTCTTTCACTTCTTATTCAAACCGCATAAATACAGCCATCGAGAGTACAAAATGTAAAAAGTATTGAACATAAAAGTTCATCTTCGTTTGTCGTCAGTTTATCTTTCTTAAATAGGAATTTATTTCATTGGCGGTTGTGGCGAGTTCTCGGTTATGTCCACGTAGTTATCGTATTTCTTCTGGCTCTCTTAATTTTTCCGTAATATAACGAGTTTAAATGATATAACTTTTTAAAGCGCCGTAAAGTAGCAGCAAATTAATTAGAGGGCTAATTAACTTCTACTTAATTATGTCTGAAGTTACAAAAAGGGAGACACAATGCGAGAATATAATTGAATAAAATAAATCATATAAAATACATATAAAAATAAATATAAATTGTACAAAGTAATTTCGATGAAGAGGATTGAGAAAAGTTTTTCCACTTCGTTTTCTTCTCACCAGTCTCGTATTACATCGTCCTTCGTGAAGTTACAGGTTAAAAATTTTCGTCACAATTTTCATTACAATAAATCGTCGATATTCCACGGTCGAGTATCAAGATCTACAATGACGTCACCATCGCCGTCGGCGTACAAGCGGCGTTTTCCGTCAAGTTTTAATGATAGTTACCGAAGTTTAGTCGGTGTGACACAGCCGTTCGTTTCCTGAGCCCGTTGTTCGCTCCTGGGCGTTTTGGAAATTAAATTAGATCCACGCACAACGCTCACCATACGTTCACGTTGCCAGCTTGCCTCGTCCAAGCAACCAATATTAACATTATTCAACTATCTCAAATATTACATATAATATATACCGCCAACACGGAGAAAATTTTATATTTAAAATTACTATAATATGTGGTAGTAGCTGCGGTAGTTCATGTAAATTATCGGTCTAAACGCTATAGTGATTTTTTTAAAAACAATATAACCTAATTTTTACACTTTTTCATAGTAAAAATTTTTTGTTACAAAATCAAATATACCTAGCAAATTTTGTTTGCGTACCGTAGTAAAAATTAACTGTTTTTATGTTAGAATATGGCTT
>NW_017296881.1:2110562-2253552 GCF_001594075.2 Trachymyrmex cornetzi | reverse complement strand
TAAAAGTTAAGTCGGAATCATGTTGTGAGAGTCCATCGAAAATACAAGACATAGTAAAGTCTAATTTAAAATTGTATTGAAACTTAATATAAAATTTTCTCCGTGCAGTTAACCCTTCAGGCTTCCTTCAGGAAGCCTTCAGCTTCAGGCTATACTCCAAATACGGACGAGTAATATTATTTTATTCTGTAAGCCTTTTATTACATATATTGTAATATATTATAGACTTTTTAAACTACTTATTTTCCCATAAATGAAAACTTTTATTTTAATTAAAGTAATTTATTTTAGGTATAAAATATTATTCTACATTTCTGTTATTTCGTTATTATTATTCGAGAGAAATTCTATTCGTTAGATATTGATATTTACGTAAAAAATACGGATAATATTAGCTATTTTTTCCACCAACGAGAGGAAATGCAAATGTATTGGTAAAGAAAGCACATGGAAAGCACGAGTCGATGACAGACGCCAAAGCCTACATCGAACTATACGGAAGATCCATTAATCTAATTAAACTGATTCACAGTCCTTCGTTTTCGACGAGTGGCGCCCATCGGAAACGAAGAGCGAGTCGATGAGCGCAACGGTCCATTTGCTAATGCAAAAAGTTCGATTTTCTGAGACAGGCATCGCGTGTCCATGAACTTTTAACTACTCGATGTAGTATCCCGTAAATCAGATCGAGAGGGAAATTCGATACATATCTACTCCGCAACGTGAGCGTCGTTAATACTTGACGAGAGCGCGTAGGATCGTCTTACAATTTAAATTTCCTTAGTTTAAATCTTCGTAACGATGTAACAGCAACTGCGGACATTGAGAATTTTCTTCGTGTTTTTCTTTCGATTTGATCGGTCTCGGAACTCGAAAGACTTGCGTGGAGGAGACGGCTTCCGGGACTGAACCCTGTTTGGCGCGCGACCCTGTTTGCGTTTATATGCAAGTAGGACTGAATGCGCGGGCCCGCATGAATGCATCACGCGGACGTTGCATTGCGGGGTGCACGTGCAGAACGCGACCGCAAACGCGCGCGTTCGACGTGAGATATCTCGATAATTAATCGGCGAGCTGCCGGCGCGTGCGCGCATGTGCGCGTGTGCGTGCACGTGAGGCGCGCGCGGGGCATGGATCGATGAGCGCTCGTCTCCTTTTCTGCGGAACAATCGCGTATCGCAGCCGTGAAATAGCGTATTTGAGCATTGTTCAATGACGTCTTGCTGCCAGTTACATAATCGAGCGTATGACAGATGCAGGCACGCGAGACCGAAGAACGTATGTTCAATATTTTTCGAAGAGAATCTGTGAAGCTACAAAACTGCGAATGACTTCCCCAGATAAACAATAAGTTTAAAACAGAACCGTTTATTATCTGAATACGTCAACTGAGAGAAACGCCAATTACTTATTAATCAAAGTTAGACGTTGGAATAATATTTCTATATGTATTTATCTCAGATAATGACTGCGCGCCGATTACTTTCGGACTTGCAACACAATTAAACTGAAATAATAATCTCACAAATTAAATTTGCTCGTCAATTAATGTTACTAGCACGTTAAATGTTAACCTGTCAAATTTAACTTGTGAAATTATTATTACTTCAATTTGATTGTGTTGCAAGTTCGAAAGTAATCAGCGCGTAGTCATATGTTTGAGATAAAATGTAATAAAACGAATGAAAATGTTATTCCAACGTTTAACTTTGACCGCAACTGGCAATTCTCTTATTATACTTAGCTTTCCGGATAAATTTAATGAGAAGATAAATTTGATTTAAATTAAAAAGTATAAATAAAATACAGATTCTCATATTTGTTACTATATATAGTAACTATATATAGGTTTTGCTTTAAATACATACACTTTAAAATGTATCAAGTTCTATAGATTCATCTTTCCTTTAATCATAAACTACATTTAACATTTTTTAATTCTCCCGTATTTTTTGACAATATAATATAAAAGAACGATGAATACATTTTCCGGTTGATAAGAGAATAAAAATTTATATTATTCGAAATGAAGAGAAATCTCTAACAACTTTTCTAACAGCTGCAAATCGCTGAATATAATTCATTGGAGCGTACTCAACCAAATGCCAAATACACGCGCGGGCGGTTGCATAAAATTCCACCGAAAATGTAGCGTGTCGTGCAGTTTTATAACATCATGCGTAACGACAAGTGCGGATGTTATGCACGAAATGATGCGCACGATTTGTTCCATCCGCTGAAAATAAATTAAAATCGTAACCCTTCCGAGCTGTTGCGCGAAGTTACACGAAACTGTCATTTGCCACCGCTTGAAAATTCGGCTAAAACGAACTTTTATGCGCGGCATGACGCCATTTTCCACTCGATTTATAAATTGCGAAACGGGAGAGCGGTATCGCTGTGAAGGGCTCTACTACGCTGCGCGATCGCTTGCCAATTCCAATAAGACTCGGGAACTGGATTTTCATAAAAAAGTTCAGCCCCGCCAGCGGCGGCAATCGCAGGGCATCCGGCTCGCGAAAAATGCGAGGAAAAAGGTGGCCGAATAATTTCCGCGCGAAACTTTCGGGTATCCCGTTCCGATATTACGGGAATATACGAAATTTTTCAGTCGTTCGTTACCCGACAAACGTGGTTGAAAGAAGAGAAAAGAATGAAAAAAGATACGTGCACTGTGGTCCGAGCTAAAAGAGCACATCTTAATATTTTATTCCTTTGCAATATTCAAAATTTGCTCGTATCAGGGATATTTGTCGACGAAATTCTTTGTTAAAAAAAAATATGTACTCTAGATTTATTCTCGTATATAAAAAAAAAATAAGATTTCATACAAGATTTTTTAAAAATAGGAAGATACGTTTTTTGAAATACGTTGTTTTTAAAAGATCTTCTGCCGAACAAATATTTATATTGGATGAGAACTCGTTATTCTTCCAGATACAAATTTGGATACCACGGAGACGCCGTCGATCCCCTCTCGAGCAAATATTTACTTTACATGAGAAAAATAACACGATACTTGAAGTATGCAAAGCAATCCTTTATTTCCTGTACGCCCGCACGTGTGGATGATACATTAGACTTGATAATACGAAAACGAGAAGCGAGTCCCACGCGGCGTGACCACATTATGGTCGACGTTTCCATTAACGTACGATCGCCCACGACAAAAATGTATCAAATGTTACACGACGACTTGGAATTTGTAGATCACGCCACAAATGTATGCTAATGCAAGTCTCGGTATTAATATCTAAATTTCAAATTCCGGATATGCAGGTACCTCAGTACTATTATATAGATAAAACTAGCAAATTCAAAAATAAGAGGATCTGTACATATTTCACGTTAATGGCTACGTTTACATCGTGCGCTTAGTCCGCGACCTATACAATAGGTGTCTTTGTATAATATATAGGATAAACAAGGATATCTATTGTATAGGCCGCGGCCTAAATGCACGGTGCAAACGTAGCCAATGTACGAGTTATTGTGAAAGGAATGACAAATGATATGTAATATGTCGAGGCGCTAATAAGCCAGTTAAATTTAAGCGGTCGAATCGACTATAAATACAGATCCAAATAGGAAATCTTATTTTATCGATCCATTCCATACTATTCTTTTTTTCTGGCGAAACTTTATCTTTCGCTCTAATCATACACATACATTATTTATTATTTTAAGCAGATTTTGAGATATGAAGACATCTGCGATACATTTTGTGTGTTTAGTAAATAAATAAAGCGTCATTTGTATTTCGAAATCTTTATCTCTTAAGTCTACTCAATATATTCAGCTGTCAAAACTATGATTGATTTCTATTCATACAAGTATATTTTTCAATCAAATGAAGAGGAGATGTTTATAGTATCAGAATCTCATTATTCCTGTATCATTAAATGCTGTTACCAACATCGGCAACACAAACAATCCTAAATAATATGTAAAAAAAATCCATAAAATTTCAATTCATTCAAAAAAAGATGTTTTTTACAACGAAGAAAACTTGTCTTATTATACAATGGCACAATTACAAATCTTTTTCTATGATTGGCGATTATTTTATATATGTTAAATAGGCTCTATTGCCTTAGAGTTGAAATTTTATCATTTCGCTTATATAGTATAGAGACGAAGAATACGAGGCGAAGAAATTGCCGAATAATCTTGCGGAGAAAATTTCGAGGACGATTCGACGAGCGGGATGCATGCGAATAAAACGCGAGCATTTGCTCTATAACGAGAGCAAGATGGGATGATGAATCTTGCGAAATCGTCAAGCTTGAATAAAGTTTTGCGTCATCTCCAAAGTTCTCGTCGCCGGCAGCTCGCGTGATGTGAAGGTAAAATCTCGTAATTAACGCGGATAGAAGGAGGACCTAGGCAGTAAATCTGTCAGGCTTCGAATAATACTCCAAGTTTTTACTAGCCGGAAGATGAAACGATGCCTTGAAGAGCGAGCGTGGAGCGTCACGAAATGACAGCGAACGACATTGCTCCGAAAATTAGAGCTCAATGATTGTGCGACGATTCAACTTCTCTAAATCACGATGTTTTTTTCTTCATTAAAAATTGTAACCACCTGTCCCATGTATACATCTGTACAAAATTGGTATTTTTAGTATCTCTTTAATAAAGAAGTTAAAAAACTGATTTTTTAATTGTAGTATTAAATTAGAGAAACATAAAACATTCTGGTTAATTAAGTTATCGATGACTAACTGACAATCAGATCGATTTAGTCCCACTTGCAAATATAATATTATTTTGAGTTATATAATGTCTATTATTTCTCAGAATATTCATACAATAAATACTTAATAACGTGTTAATTACTTAAGTAAGAAACACTTAATAATGCAAAATTCACATCTTTAATTCAATCTCAAATATCACATACAATTTTTCTCATTTATTGAGTCATTTATTATGAAATTCGCATTTTGCATTCTCATATTTTACCTATGAATGGAATATCTGATTTTCGTGCGAAAACGATTTACGTGAGATTGATTATCATCCGTTCGTAGCTCGACGTTTGTATGAAAAATAAATCGAGCGAACGGCCAATAACAAATTAACGATCGACCGATGACTTTCCGATGCATTTCGATGGCCATTTCGCAGAGACGACTGGCCACTGTGGCATAACATTATCGCCCTCGATAATGAATGACGATAATCGAGTCTCATCGCTGACGGTGCCGCTGAATGCATTATTGTCGCAATTAAAATAGACCACGAATCATTTGAAGATTTTCGATCTCGGTGACGACTCTCTCTACATATGACAGTGTTTATATGCAATAAAAATATCGCCAAATTACTATTTTTGAAATTATAATTCAAACACGAATAATTTAAAAGCTAATATCAACGAGAATATCAAAGAGATTTTATGAGAAAATTTCTTTTTTTGTTCGCTTATTTTAAAAAGAAATCAAATTAAAGTTTTCTTAGCATTTGTTTTTTTTTTACAATATAAAGTCAATCAATAAAATCTGCGTTTAAACAGTTTGGTATGATCTTAAAAAATATATTGCACAGAAAATAAAAATGACGTTATTTTCTATGATCTATGTCATTTGACCAAAAGAAATATTATACAGTAATTTCTATGCATCCAGATTGTCTACCTGTGTTATGTTTATATTATAGCAGTACTTTATCATTTATATGAGAAAAAAAAAATAAATATTGTAATTAACGCTAGGGGCGCTATCGTGTGAATTCAAAGCACAAAGGACTATATGTTCCTATTATAATTAATAATTCTCCCTCCTTCCCTCCCTCTCTCTCTCTCTCTCTCTCTCTCTCTCTCTCTCCTCTTCCTCTTTCTTTTCCGACGAAATAGCTATCATAATGACGGAGTGACGATATTGGCAGTAACGATCGTCGCGACGCCCTCGTATGTGGCGTGTGGATAATTCGATTGATTTATCCATGGCGTCGTCCGATAGCATGGCGCAATATAACACAGCCGATGACACGAAAACACCGGAAGCCCCTGACTCGATCATGCGAATTAGGCGCTGGCGATAATCGCAGGCGACCGCGTCGCATTAACATATATATCGGTCGTTTATTTTGAAAGCGACGCGGCGAGTGAAATTTCCGTAACACAGGAATTTAATTTACGGCTACAAATCGAAGCTGGTGTTGCATTTACGTAAAAGCTTTGATTTATGCCACTGTCACTTACATAAATTATTATTCGTACTTTTAATCGATGCCTGACATTATGATTTTCTATTTATTGTATGAATTTGACGTTATTTCCTGTAAAAATTTATAGTTTAAAATGTCTAATTCATAGAAAAACGTCATTATATGAAAAAAAAAAGAATTGATTTTTGCTGCTGAAAATTAAACATGACTGAAAGCTAAACATGATTTATAGCTCAGACCACCCTGTGTAAGCCAAGTTGGCGGGTGCCTAATAGGCGGAGAGGGAGATATAGATGCAGACGGAACGTTTATTATGCTCCAGGACATTAGTCCCTTCCCGAGCAACACGAGAATTATACATTAATTAAACAGTAATTAGAGAGGGAAGTCAAGATGGGAGCAAATGTTCATTATGTGCTTGCGCGAGGGAAGATTGAAAATGAAATACTTGAGGCAAAATAAAGGTTCTAATATGAACTCATAACTATATCGCAAATTATGTGTTAGATTTACGATTTTATGCTTATATGACTGGCAACACAGTTATTACTTAATAATTTCAATAATAATCGGAATTATAAATATATTATATATTTATATTTTTTATATAATTCCGATTATCCGTCGCGGTCGAACTTTCCCGCAGACATTTAGTCTCTTGTTTTTGAGTGGTGAATTTTTGTAGTTTAATCATGCTCTGTGGTTTTTATCGTTTTATCATGGCACCGGCGGCGGTTGTATTTATTTTCTTTGATAACAGGGCGTGTTTTAAATAAACAACGTGATATTAATACAAGCGATTCCATCAATATTGCGCATAAATGGCGCGTTAACCGCGGAGGAAGCACTTCGCGAATGTTATATATTTCGCAAACGACCCAAACGACCGATAGGATAATTTTTAATACCTCACTTGATGTATCGCGCGTACCAGGGGCAAGCGGGTGCGCCCATCATAAAGCAAGATGTTAATAAATGATCGGATTTTCCACGAGACTCTCGCGATATCGCACCGACGTGACGGTTAAACCGGGGGGGGGGGGGGAAAAAAAAATCTGCGACAACGGGTACCGTCGACGGTGATGCAAAATTGCGAAAAATAGCACGCGCGACACAATCGCATCACGACGCGTCGACCGGTGTAATGAAGTCGCATAAGTTACAATCAAGCATTTTACAAACGTGGCACCGCTTTGGACGTTTGTTAGTTATCGCTAGCACGCGCTAAACCGCTCGGTAGAATTTACTCCATGTCCACACGGGAATGTAATTTATATCTGGTTAACACGGTTAATTTCTCTCTCTCTTTCTCTTTGCTGTCGCGTACACACGCATGTACATGGTACTAATTTTGTATAGTAACGAACGATTTTTCGTCGCGGTCGCAAACCGCGCGCGATGCATTATCTCCAAACGAATTCGCGTTTTTAATTGTATTTATCCATGGATTGGGCCGGACCGGGTCGGATCTGACTGGGCTGGTACAAAATAGATGGAAAAATCGTGTAAAATCGACAATTCTGATTCCTCGCGACCCTCCCTGCGCTTTTCTCGTCGTTTTACAATTTGCGAGTAACATACTATAGAACGTACCACGTAAATGAATCCGAAATAAATGGAAAGATTAATGAACGTGCTTTCAACAGCAAAATTCATATCAACAAATATATCGCTTATACAACGTTTTAACGCGACGCGAATGTGCTAATTTCCATTAAGAAAAAATTCACAAAGATTCCACGATTTAAAAAGCAGCTTACTGAATATCTCGTATCGTACAAGAATATCTTTTTTTTTTAAAAAAAGGAAGGATGACATTTTTTACATTTAGAAACAGAAATATGAGAAAATGCAAAGATCTTAAAATATGGATGATGCACCATCCGAACGAGTACAAACACGAGCAAAAGACAGCACCTGGATCCTTCTTTTTCACTTTCAGTAGAAACGGATCGGAATGAAAAAGGGAGTAAACGCTCGCTCGTTAAACTTGACGGAAGGAAATATCTCCAAGGCGGAGGCTCGCGCACTTCGGAAGTAACGAAATTACCTTGCCGATGATTAAATGCACTTAATCGCCGAGGCAAATTTAGCTTACTAATAATTCCCAAAGGGAGAACTTGCGCTCTCCGTGTACCTTACTCCACGCTCCGGTGGTGGTAACAACGAAGGAAAAGGCAAATACGAAAAGGAGATAAAGGGCGATGATTACTTACAACTCTCGTCTCCGGTTCTCCTTCTTTCTACACCCTTCTACATCTCTCCTCTCTTTGCCTCTATCTCTCTAATTCTATGTATCTGACTGTCTCTCTTGGCAGCCACTTACCTGAAACAACAAGAAATAAATGAAATTAGATTTTCAATTATCCTCCCGCGCGACCGGGCTAATTGAGCGCAAAAAGAGGAAAGAAAATGAGAAAACAATCGCTCGGCGCTCTACCGCTAATTAGTCGATGGGATTCTCCGCGCTTGTGAGAAATGGGGTGAAATTTACAATCACCCGCCTGATGCTGCGCAATTACATTAGGCGGCCATTGTCTGGGCGAAATACCGTATCGCTGCTTCTATACTCTGGAATGTAAGCGAGAGAGTAAGGTGGATCATATTCGCTACCTATGTTTATTACGAGATACGGTACATGATTTGCCGCAGATAAAATCGCGCATCTTCCGACGGATTTTCAAGGAGAAAAGCGAGTAAAAAAAAATATGAAAATTTAGTGATAAATAATATATGCGAATAATTAACCTGACAATGCAAATACAGTTCAAAGAAATTACAGAGGATAGAGAAGTTCCGAGGAAATTTCCAGAGGAAACGAGAAAGGAAATAGTCATGGAAGGAAAGAACATGTCGCGGGATAGTCTGAAAGAATATTTGAACGTGAATACGTTTAAAGGGAAGCCTTTCAACGGCGTAATAGCTCATTTCCGATACGCACTCCACGGTAAACGTTAAGCATGTTCGCGGTATTTCACTTAGACGGTCGGCCGAGAGTAGCGTAAATAGCGGTTTTTTCCATTAACATTGGTCTCGCAATCTAGATCTGTCTGGCAGCAGTCTGAAAGCCCTTATGGAAAATGATAAGTAACTGCCGTAGCTGTTTGCAAAATTCAACTTCCGCGCTGTTTAGCTTTGTAAGAAGCCTGATAAGCAGCACCACATCCATTTCTCGATTAACAAAACGTATATTAACGAGAGAATTCTCATATAGAGATACAAAATGCCTCGTAATAATTATTTCTTGACTATTAAAGACGCAAGTATGATGAAATAATAGTTCAACTGCAATAATGTAAAGCAATATAATTCTTACACACACACATCATAAAAAATTTTAAAACATCTACAAAAAATAGTATCTATCCTAATAAGTAATAATTCCGTCTTCATTTCTATTAAAAAGATCGCTTCCTTATTTAAAAAATAATACAAATAAAAAAAACATAACTTTATAATTATTATCATGAATGAGTTAAGTAAGGATTTATGAAGTAAAAACACGTTCTATTAATATAAAAAATAATGATGGTTTTGGTAGCAGCACTTTTCTTAATTCTGTGTATATAAAAATTGATAACATTTTATTTTTAAATTGTATATGTAGAATTCAAATAGAGAGAATATTATCAAGAACTGTTGCGAAAAATAATATTAATCGTTTTCTTGTACTTGAAAGAATTGTCATACTAGAATCTGGAAAATTTGATTTTTCGAGTTGCGTAACTTTTGAAATAAGAAAATGATGTGCTGTTTTAATAAAATTTTTATTCGCACAAATCTGGCCAATTTAATTTCATTTATCGAAATATTCTGTGTCAACAGATCGAAAGTTCTGACAAAAACGTCGTAAATGTATTAAATTAAACTGTAAATTAACAATTCTGGAGGGGAAAAAACGATACAATAGAAAGTTTGAAATTCGATCGAACGATTATGCAATTTGGGATTTTGTCGCGTAACGTCGGAGAAAGAGTGCATTATTAGAAAGTACACTAACTCGGTGACAGGTACAGAATAGTATTCCCGTAATCGATTAATGCATCTCCGAACGGTCAAGTTTCTCCTTTTATTACGGCATCGCAAAAACAAACTTTTTTACAAACAGCTATGAAATTCCAACAATTTAATTGCAAGAAATTCAAGATTTTCTATAATAACGAGAGAATCTGAAAATAATAGCGCAAGCGAGATCTTTAAATAATTGAATTGGTGTCCGTAACAATGATCGATCCTGCTGAATAATGTTAGTCAATTAGTAAACTATAAATGAGCAAACTTTTTTCATGTTGTTAAGTATTTTCTCATTCGATTAAACGACTCGCATGCCTGACCGTTCTCTAAACTTCCGTTATGCTTCGAGAACTAACTCCGATAACGGTTGAAAGTCCTTCGAGGAATCGTAAAGCCAAAACGCGAGACGAATTAGCGCTCTATGTTACATAAACGTCTCGTCCGCGCTTTTAGCACAATTACTTTGACAGTTTTAATCTAAAACTCAATTCTAAGCTTTCATCTGGCGTCAAACTCTCCGACTCTCATCGTATGATCATATTCGTGTTTATATCAAGTTACTACAAATTTTCAACTTTCTCAACTAACCGTACTTTTATAGTTAACAAACTTGCGCAATTTGTTGTTTGATGCACGTTTAGTGCTTATGTATACATCTATATACAGTTACATAATGCTTATGTATACAGTTATATAATTATATTGAATTAATATTCTCCATTATTATACGCCCGTTTATCACTATTTTTTTTTTGTTTCGCGCGTATATATCTGTTGATATATATTATAAATATAGTTTTGCTTATTTAAGCGCAAGATAAATTATTGCCGTTGATTATACAATCTATCTAATAAAGCAAATAAAGAATCAAACAGCCGTGTTTATCATCAGATATAGCTATCTGCAGATTTCGAGTTTAACGTTAATTCCAACTGCTGGACCAATAAACACTCCAGGCGTACCGCTATGAATATCGCTAAACCTGAACGGAGAACACAAATTATTACGGCGAAAATGCGCTTAGCTGATTATTGACAAATACGGGCTGCTGGTCGCATTGAGAATGAAGGGAGAACTCGGCGACGCGATTCTCTCGCAGGCGAGACGCAAATTACGTTCAACAGACGCGCGCGCACGTTCATAACATCACGAGAGATGCACTAATTAGAGGAACAATAAGTTCCACCGTCGCCGCCACAGTACTCGCTCGCGGACTTTATCCCGGAGCCGAGCACAATGTACCACCGCGTTGTTCGTAATCAACAATGTTGTACCTTACGCAACAGCTATTATACTTACCGCGCGCGCGCGCGCGCACTTATGCAATGCTTTTACCTTCCGCGTGTTGTATACGTTGCATTGTGTCATGGTGGTCAAACAAATGCGCGTGTCAACGTCGTTCATCGAGCAGAAACTGCACTGCTGTTTGCAATAAGCTGAAATCCTCAAACTGTTTGCGTCAGAGTTGTGTACGATGAGTTATACGTAACGAAATAATTTGGTAAGGATTTACGTAAAATCGACCGATTTTATATAATCATTTATTTAGTTTTATAAAAAAAAATGATTATATATATATTTATATATACGAATAAAATTTCTATAAATTATTTATTTATTTATTTATCAAAAACTGTTTGCTTTCGAACATTTATTAAATTATTGAGACTTTCAATATTTTCCGTTCCATATATATATATATATATATACTGCTAATTTATAACTGATAAATTATAATGATAAATAAATAATTAATTAAATTTATAATTAATAATAAATAAATAATAAATAAATAATTATAAATTAATTACAAATAAATAATTATAAAAAAATATTACAAGTGTAAAGAAATGTTAAAATAAATGTATGAAAATGTTATCGTAAAAGATATTAACATAGTCCATATATGAGAAAAGCTGAAGATAAAATCTGTGAGAATTAATTCCTTGCACATTGTGGCAACTTGAAAGTGCTGATATGCTGGTTGCATACCGATGTACTCGCGATGGCACAAGAGGCGCGCATAAATATGTGCGAATTACGCATACGAATGAATTTGTATCATCATATACTACGTATGCAAATGCAACACGTTCGCCACGTGCAATATGCAAAGGACAGTAACAAGCGTATTTCGAATCAGCATATATATACATATATATATATATATATACACGTATAAAAAAGATTTAAACTTAAATCTTAAACTTCACGATGCAAAGGATATATTGCTCAAACATATTCTCCATATGCAATATTTTTGCTGACACACTCGAGAAGCATAGATTTACAATATCAAGATCTAAAATGCGCTCACAGACTTTATATATTTTATTACACAAAGTACATTTACTGTGATATATAAATAATGATTAAAATATATAAAACAACAGAATAAATAAAATACCATGTTTTTTTTCCTGCTTTAACTTCGCGAAATGTTTGTCAGCTAAATTGGTCGTACGCGTTTAGCCGCTTATTTTTTGTTATCGTTTGCACAATATCAATTCTCACGACGCGCGATTACGTAAGGCCTTTTTGTGGCCATCGCTGATGGCGCAACCGCTTATGAATAATGCATAAATGTCCAAAGCTAACGTTGCGTCGGTCGTTTGACGATTCGGTAACACGACGCGAAAAACTCGCGCAAACTCTGCGTCTTTGCCGCTTCTTATCTAAGGTGGCTTGCAGACTTCGCCGTACGAAGTACGAAACATTTATTCCGCCGATTATGCGGCGGCGGCGGCGGCGAGAGATAACAGCTCACGCTGTGTCAGACGGGCGAAAAGACGTTATCTGTGCTCGGTATGCAAAACAACGTCTATAGAGTGATGCCCTATTCCCACGTGTCACAGTTTCTTTCCAGAATACGACAGACCTCGCGTAGTTACCCGGTGTCGCGTGGTGTCTTATCGATCGACATTGAGTTGCTCGAACGTAAATTGACAGAAATTCAATTGCAAAGTGGTGAGTGAAGTGACGGCGGCAACTATTATCTGATCTAAAAATTCTATAGCTGTACAAAACAATTAGCTTTTTGTGGACTGTTCAGAGTTAAATAAAAATGTTTGTCAGAAAAATATAATAAAGGATAATAAACAATTTTTTTGCTGTCAAATAAATAAATGAATTTTCTTTGAGTTAATAATTCACATTAAATTCACGACATAAAAATAATAAAATTAATTTATTTCAAAATTAAAAATAAATATATGTATGTGTATTATCCTTAAGCTTATTCATACAAAAGAATTTTACCGGAGAGAGAGAGATACACGACGGAATTTCTCGTCCTCATGATGAGAATATTATTGTTAGAAAATGTAACGGGGAAGAATGTAAGGCGCGCTGAAAATTTCTTTCCGATATTGGAAGGCCGGCGCATTATGAGACTACACACACACACACACACACGTAAGAGGATTATTTTTATATCCCTCGCGCCGCCGCGCCCGCGAGAAATCGCGCCGAGTGAATGTTCCGAACAAATAAATAACAGATTCAACGAATCGCGCGTCGATAAACCTGGATCGCGCCACGGATAGCGTATATATGGGGAAGAACTAAAAAGAAAACGGAGCTATCTCACGTGACTAGAAACGTTAAAGCAACGTTTGCGGTATTCTTTTCGAAACGAAGTCATCGATTGTGCCTCATCAAACAGAAACGCGATATCAGATTGCCGAGTGAACAGATTATGGCAGTTAGATCTATAAAATTCTGGCACCAGTGTGTTTGGATTTATTACTATTGAATATTTATACACTCGCGCGTATTTGCATAAATTTTATTTTAAATAATATTCAGTTCATCCAGAGAGAGAATTATCTTATATTTTAATGCAATAATTATAATGTATGTATTAATAACAATAATCATGTAATAGTAACAAGGATAACTTTAATAATCTCGAATTGTGAATAAATACGTAATATTATAAATTGCTTTGTATCACGGAGTACTATACAATTGAAATTCTATCGACAAATTTTAGAAAACCGTTTTTAGTTGTCGGTATTTTCAGTCGACAAGAGCAATTCTTCGCTTAATGCATCCCATCTCTCGCTTTAATAGTCGCACTGAATTAAGGAATTACTTTTAGCCGTCCCAATTGCATATTAAATCCCATTGAGATAAATGATCACTAAAGAAGTGCAATAATTCACCGGCGGATTAACTCATCGACATGTTAATTTGTTCCTATGTACGAAAAGATATAGACAAAATTTGATGTATCTTTCGAAATAAAATAACATTTTATGTTATTTTCATTCAATATAAAGGTTATGTAATTGATTAAAACACAATTAATAAAACAAATCAATTTTTAGTTCATGCAGTAGAAGATGAGTCAGTTAGTTAAAAAAAAACTTTTAAAAATGTCAGTTTTTATTTTAAATACCAACGATACAATTAGACAATTTTGCGTTATTGCGTTATCAAAATAGACCTGTTATGGAGAGACAAAAAATACAGTGTATTGTATTCTATTTAATGTCGACAAATGGAAATTGCTGCCGCCGCTTTTTCGAACCTCTCAATTATGCGCAGCGAACAGCAGTGTCATTTTGGACGTGTGAAAAGCATCACGGGGGTTTAGTTAATGCGCCACTTCTGTCGCTTTTTGTACACGTTTTGACAAAAATTTCGATGTAAAAACGGACCGCGGGAGCGGCGAGAAGTGCAAGTCGCATATTCGCTAGAGACGGATAAATTCACAGCAGCTAATATTCCACGCTTTTGACTTCTTTACGCTTCCTCACCCTCAAGAACATACAGTCGCTCTCGCTCGCTCGCAAAGGATTTAATATCCAGGAGAAGGCAAGGATGAACATTCACGAGAGGACTGGAGATTGCACGGTAATTCTTATTAATTGCACGTTAAATCCCGTAGAAATGGACCACTAGGCCACGGAGAAAGGCCATTATTTCGCGCTCGCGCGAGCTCGTATTTAAGTGGCGCCAAATTATTCATAAAGAAGGAAACATTAATGCTGCTTCTATTCTGACAAAGAATTTCTTAATTGACACATCTTACGATGAAATAATAAATAATACTATTCTAGCTGTAACGTCAAATTATTTATAATCCATTTTTATGTTTTGAACGAACCATACTCGTGAATAATTGTAACTCTATTACAATTTCATTCATATCGCTGATCAAGATTATTATGCAATAATAATAATAATATTCGCGAATAACAAAATTATAAAACTGTGTTTTAATTCGATATAATTTATCACATATTATATGTTTAAAAAAATAGTTTAAATTTTATCAAATAAATTTATGGGATTGTTGAATTTTTTTTCGCCGTGTATTTTCGCACGCGTGCCATGTGGAAATAGCGCGTTTCTCGGAGTGCACTCTCCCCTCGCGAAGAAGATAGAAAAAGAGACGCAATTTTCACGTCGGGCATTCTTCTCTATCTTTAATACTCAACGCCGGTAGATAGCTCGGAACGCTTCGTTGGCATTACCGCGTATAGCGTACCGGGGATTGCACGCAGGAAAAGGGAAAAATGGGAGAGAGAGGGGATGTTTCGCCTCTCCCGGAAAGATTATCGTTAAAGCTCTCGTCGAGGAGCGTCGAGGGCAACCGAAGGGAAGAATAAACCTGGACGTATCAGAGAGCCGGATGGTGCAGCGAAGATGCAACGCGGGTGAGCGAGGGAGGGAGGGAATGTGCTGCAGCTGTAAGGCACCCCCGTTTTATTTCATGCTCCGTTTCGCGCGGAAAATTACAGCGGCGCTTGCGATTCTCTTTGAGAATGCATTTTAAACGGCTCTGAACGAACCGCAAATGACACTCGCGACTGTACTTCTCGTCATGCACCCCGTTCTTACCGACCACCCTTCACCATCGTTAAATTTGGTCTCGCTCTTCCTTATAATATCCGGTCTTTTGAGAGCATCACGCGTTTTCTCAATATCCTCCTCTCTTTTGCTCAGTGTCTATGTCTTCTGCAATATCTATTTATATATAAATACGAAATGCGAAAGGTGTCGAGAAACATAGCCCATCCTCGTTATTATTCCGCGATAAAAAATAACGTCGATTGTCTATTTGTAAAGATTGTCAGTGAAAAATATTTGTTTCAGTATATTGTTATTCATCGAGTGATAGCGAAATATCAATTTATAGTTTACTTCAATAAGAACAACGCGTAAATATGCTGCATGCTCGCATAAATTTGGAAAAAAGAAAATGACGGAATCGATTCGAGAGCTAATCGTTTTTGGCTTGTATTTCGAGCTGCGTGTTTTGCTAAAAGCCACCCGCATTTATATTAAACGCCAGTAAATCCGTGCATTCGTAGCGCGATTATGACGTTTACGGGGATTTTCCATTAACGTAGTACCGCGCAATTCGGGCGGATAATGAAATTAATTCTACGTTACGTCCGCAAAAGAGTTGCTCGCTCGTGCGGAATATAATTATGTATCGTTTTAATTATACATTCCCGCTAATCCTTTTGCACGTCCGTTCGCCTGTAAAACGCAATCTACGGTCGGAAAACTCCGGTGCTGAAGAACGCGTTAAACGCACGCAAGTATCTCGTGCTAGTGACGGTTTCGCTATTCAGGAAAACCGTCATATACTTATATGATTGTAATTTAAGAAATCACGAGAGCGCAAACGACGTCCGATTATATCTTCGTTAAGGGCGAATGTATTTTCAACGCCGTTCGACGATTCCGTAGATGATGAAAATTTGAGTATGGAGTTTCATGGATATCGCGTGTTGTTTATATGTGCGTTAGTTATTTCGGAGCTAGATTGCTGTCGATGCACCGTGTATACTCAACGTTCGTGTTTTCAACCGGCCGGCGGCGACTAGCTCGCCGAACAGAGCAGATCATTTACCGAGCGTGTGCTCGCGTTTCTGAATTTTACGCCATGAATTGGGCCGGCCGATCGGAATTCATGAAATTCGTACGAGCGGCCCGGGTATATCTATCTGATAGGCAAACAACTCGGTTATTCGCGCGCATTGCGTTTTTTATCACGGATTGAACTTTGTACAAGCCACAATAATCGCGTCGGCTTGTTTCCCCCATCATCAGCTCGAGCAATCTGATTCGTTAAAATTATTTCGTAAATAATATAGGCGGTATCAACTTTCGAAAGGCGATTAACGATAACCGCGCGTTAGAAATAGCGTTATCATCATATGAATAAAATATTCCGTTCGCATATGTTACGTATGTATATTGTCGCGGCGGGCTATCTACAATATTTATGTATTTAAAACACAGTGAACTCAATTCTCTCTTAAACTATATATCTCTAACGAATCTGGTCGATTATAATAAATTATTCCAAACACCGTAAATGAAAGATTTGAGAGAGAGAGAGAGACTCATAATTTTTATAAAAGTAAAAATTTAAAAAGTACACTGAAATTAAAGTGTATTAATATACCGTGTGTTTCATTTTAATCGCCCAGGAAAATGTCTCGAAAAATATAAAAGATAAGAAAAAATGTTTCAGACAAAAGTTGTATGGTTTCGAGGAGGACATAAGACGGTGCTATTAATTTGAATAATTATATGAAAGTCACATAAAGGTCACTTTTAATTTCTTAAATGTAACGCCTCATTTTTCATTTTATTTTCTTATAGCTCATCTGAAGAGCTTTCAAAACATTATAATTAAATATTTTTTCATGACGTACTTTTCGAGTTATGAGGCTTGAAAGTCATGACCTGGATAACATTTGTCAAGATCAAGGCCATTGGAGGTTGTTCCTCTTATTTTCATTTTTGCACTAAAAATTACATTTCTACGTAAAAATGAAAATAAGATGTACAATCTCCAATGGCCTTGATCTTGACAAATGTTATCCAGGTCATGATCCTGAACAGCATTCAAGAGGTTTTAGCCGTCAATCGGACACCTTGGGTAATGCTAATGCCGGCACATCCTGTGACTTTCGAGTCTCATAACTCGAACAGTACGTCATGAAAAAATATTTAAGTATAGTGTTTTGGAAAGCTCCTGAGATGAACTATAAGAAACTAAAATGAAAAATGGAGTGTTCCATTTAAGAAATCAAAAGTGACTTTTATGTAACCTTCGTACAATTATTCAAGATCAAATTAATGGCATCGTCTTATGCCTCCCTCGAAGCTATACAACTTTTGTCAGAAATATTTTTCCGTATCTTCCATATTTTTCGAGATATTTGCCTGGAGCGATTAAAATGAAACACACGGTATATCATTATTACTGAGAGGATAAACGCAAAATTTTGATGCAACAGTTAATGCGTTATAGTTCCGGATAATTCTAGATTGCGGCTGCGTCAAAATTCAAATTCTGCATATTGTTTGGATCAAGGACATAAATTTTGATATGCGTTATATAATTATAATTCGCAAACTTCCGCAGCGCATATTGTAATTCAATCCGCTATCGATCAATACGCGGTCGTGCGATTGTTCGGACGAGAAAATATTATTCCATAATTACGAGAATGTTTGAACACGTTACCGAGCTCATCGAAATATTAATCGCTTTTGGCTTATAGAATTTTATGATAGCAATAACCATGTTCATCCTGTGAAAACAGCAACTTAATGAATCGCTAGTAAATTAACAATAATTTACGTTTGTATATAAATGTAATAATAAAACGCGATAAAATTTTAACGCAAAGATTCAACAAAATGTACTTAAATTTTCAGTGAACGTGTCATAAAAAATATAAACAGTAATTTTGTTGTTATATAACGTTTTTAACATCAATAGTTATTTCAAAGTCTCGTCAAATCTGATTTATATAAACTAATTGTAAATTTCACAAAATTACAAGCAAGCATTCCTAAAGATATATTGTGAACGGATAAACATACGATAAAAGTCAAATGAGCAAATTCCCATCGTAGAAAATCAATTCACATCATTATCCTTTGCATTAACCCTCTCAAAAGTGAAACATGCACATGCACGTGTCACGGAAGGTACCGCTTGATAAAAAGCTCGTTAGGATCGCGGCGTGTGTTATACACAAGGATGAGCGAGAGGGACGCAGCCTTTCGTAAATAATAAGCGCGGTCTTAAAAGGTCCATTTACCGCGTTAAAGGCATGTAAATCTCCTTGGACAAGAGCGAGCGGGTGGCAAGCAAGCAAGCAAGCAAACAGGGCGACGAGAAAAAGAGAAAGAGAGAGCACGCGCGTTCCCGGGGATAACGGTAGATGGGAAACGCGCCGCATTATGACGCTGTAAAGCCGCGGGAGTGCATTTTACGTGCGTTACGTCAAAATGCGGTTTCCTGCTGCCCGCCAGGGTTAATCACGTCTAAGAGCGAGACGCTCTCTCTCGTTAGTCGTCGTGCGAAGGAGGTTGTGAAAAATGGATTAGAATGGGAATGAGTGTCGCGACGCTTAACAGACATCGAGAAAACTCGACGAGTGAAGGGGAGATTCTATCATCGCCGCGCGACAACTTGTGTGTCTCCTACTTGTAAGCTAAATGAATATTTCATTTTACAAAGACCCGACAAGAATGTCAAACGACGAGACAGCTTGGATGCGAATATAAATAAAGATAGAATAATTCGTTTTCTCCCCCAAAGAGAAGAATTGTAAATACAAATTATATACTTTACGTACACATTTGGAATACATCTTGTACTGTTATTTAAGTGAATTGGAACGCTCTCGATCCAAGATTTACGTCGCTTTTCGACTGTAAGCATGAATTTAATCACTTTCTTGTCCGAAGAGAAAAGTTGGAGCAAGGAAGCGCGGAACATATGATTTCAATTGCACCTCCTCGATCGGGAGTAAACTCGCAGACTGTCTCTTTCGCTTCTGGTTCTCCTTCTGCCGCCTCTCCATCCAAACCAATGAGAACGTCTCACAGCATCACTGCGGAACTGTTTTCCCTCCGCGGCAGTTCCTCGTTTAAAAAGTCCATGTCATACTTCTTCGGGAGCGATGGTCTTCGCGTCTCGTGTGTGTCGCGAGAAATTACACGCTCGAATTCTTCTTGGCTCGCAGACGTTCGTATCTCCGAATTCAATCTTGAGAATATGCTCTCGCTCCATTCGAAACTTTGTCCTGTCTCACTCCAATCATCTCCTTCGAACTGCACATCCTCGTTCCACGTTCAAATACCCCCTTTTCCACCCCCCGGAAGCGACAGCCCAAACTTTTCTCAAGCTCCGCCACGATGCTGCGGAAGAAGAGAGAGGTGTATTTATGTGTACCAGTCGCTCTCTGGTCGCGAAACTTCTGGAGCGCCGGGCACGACGGAGTAACACCGAATATCATCGACAAACTTTAATATCGTTCTGCCGCGGCCAGATCGACCCGTCGCGATGCAACTTTCGCGAATCTTCACGTGCTCTCGATCATGCCTCGACGAGACGAGCTTGAATCCGAACCGATGTCAAGACGATTTCTTGAGTGAGCACGTTACGTCAAAGTTCTTCAAGAGGAATAAAATATACGATTTATATATTGTATTTATTTTTCTCCTGTAGTTTGATTTTATTTTGCTTCTTACAAAGAGAGAGAGAGAGAGAATTCATTCTATCGATTTCGAAAAGATAGATATTTTCAAAGCCGATTATTTCGGTCTTTTTTTACCTTTTACATTTTTTCCAAATAAATTTTTTTAACCCAAAACAAAAGAAAGGAATCGAAACGCGAAATAAATTAAGACTACTGAACCCTCGTTCCGTAGAATAAATTCTTATGCAGCAGAATTATGGGGTCCAATGATGGAGACGTCGGGACAAGTGCATGTGCTATCGTCGCCAGACATCGACTTTCGCCGACGAAATCAACGAAGCAAGAAGGCGACGACTGCGCGCCGCATCGCCGCCAATGCATCTCTCTGTCGGTAGCTATTAGCTCGCCGCGGTAGTCAGAACGAGCATTTGCTAGGGAATCGCACGACCGGTAAGTACTTCCTGTCACTGGGGCTGCCGACGCTCCTCCTCGTAATTTCCCGCGATTACATAACGACGAGTTTAGGCGACAGCCGCGGAGGAATCCTGTGTAGAAAGTGAGTTCCTATCGTGCAAGGTATCTTGCGAATCTAATAATTTTCTGTTTCCCTTTCTACGGAAAAAAATTTTTATCGTATTGTGCGTGAAAGGACAATTTCATAGTTGAATAACTAAAAAATAAATATTTTATTCGAAAAAATAAATAAATTTTCTGTATATATAGCATGATAAAGGCATAAATAAATTCTTTTATAAAAAAAAATATATATATAATGTGTACTATTTTTAATTTGAGTAAAGATCTCTGTTGTACGAGATTTTATTTGCTACAGAATAGCTCGCGAAGATGAGAAACAAGGACAGTGTTGGTAATCTAATCTAGTACAGATTACGAAAGGAACGTCGATCGATGGAGAGAGAAAAAGGGAGAGACAGAAGGGTGGGAGAGAGAGAGGAGAGAGAGATATCGATTGAATATTTCGTAGCCCGTCGCGCGTGTACGTACTGTTAACCGTAATCATAGCAGCGACGGCGGCGGCCATGGGTAAAATCGAAACATCCATCATACCTGTCACCGCGCGTAAATGCAAGCAGTGAGCGGTGCAACGACTCATTCCTCTCTACGACCGGGACTTCGCTCGTCGCTCGAATGTAAATGGAGTCGTCGAGGCGAGATGTGAGGCGAGGCGAGGCGAGGAATATCGTGATCGAGAGGCGAAAGGATACTGAATCGATGCTGAATCGACCCTTTGTGCGAAACAAGTCAGCCACCCACGGGAAAAAAAAGATCAGGGGAGAAACATTATGTCGATATCGACCTTCTAATGACAGCCTGAATATGCGGCTCTTTATGTTTGCGAGCCTGTGTACACTCCATTCGTAGGCCGATAAGCCAGCATGAATAGATAACGCGAGATATAAAAGTGACGTTGGAGTACGATCGGATAAACGGGCGCGATGAGATGCAAATGGGGAGTGAATGGGCGTTAATTAAGAAGCGAATTGACTTATCAGACGATCCCTAATAGTCGAGATACTTAACTTGAGATAGAGACGTGAACAAAGTGACGCTTGTACACGTTTCATTAAACGCCGGAGACATTATACGATAATTCAAAACTTATTCCTTAATTTGTACACGTTATAATATTTAAACTCTTTTTATAAATTATATTAAACTAGAATTAGATATAATTAATAAGAGACTCCAAACCATCTTGATATTACAAAATTATATTGTGCAAAAGCAATTTTAAATAAAAAAATTAATACGATATTGTACGAGAGAGAAATTCAAAAGAACGGAAATTACCGGATGACAATGAGCCGCATAATTGATTCACGTCTGATTCGTTCTCTAGTGTGGAAAAGACATCCACCTTGACTTCGGAGACGTTTCCGACGTTCTCATACATGCATATCGTCGTCGATGTCATCATCGTCCTTGTCGTCGTCGTTGTGCACCACTTCAAGCAGCATCTCCTCGCTATTTCCGCGCAATCTCACGTCGGCTAACCAGATTGCGGGATCATACATGGGCGCCGAGCAGGACCTGATACCGTTTTCATCGAATAAAATCGTCTGCGTGAAATTCATTCCGCGACAGCGAACTTTCTTACGATTTTTGCGATCTGCGTGGGTTCGTAGATTGCGCGAGAAATGATACCATCGTAGATCGACCATTTTATATTTCTGCATTACTGTCGTGTTCAATCCAAAAAAATTTAAGTAAAAGGAATAGTGTTTTTTTTTTGTAAGTTTTGACCTTCTAGATATGATAAAATTATTAAAAAGTTCGTAGCGTTTGGGGAATACTTCAAAAATTAAGTATGAACATGGTGTATTTATCAATATTTCAATATTCTTGCTTAATTTTCGAGGTATTTTTCAGACGCTATATAAACTTCTTAATAATTTCATCATATCCAGGAGGTCAAAATCTACAAAAAAAGCATTCCTTTTACTTTACTTTTTGTCCACTTTTTAACACCTTCCTTTAGAAAAACATTTTACATGTATTTTTATAAAGAGCGTCAATTATGGTATAACTAGCATCGTTTTAGATAAAAAAAGCAGAATTAATATGTCGATATTTACCAGTATCTACAAAAAGTGGAAATGCATGGCGAACGATCTATAACAAATATCCTTATCGACATCCTACTTTCTTGGCGAGTAATTCCTATGTAGACCGCAGTAAACCTTTACCTATGATAGAGAGATAACTGTCTTGAGAGAAACCGAGGAGAGTGCACGCGTTATCGTTAATAATGAAGAAAGATTGGCCGGGAAGAAAGATATCGGGGTGTACGACATCAATGTTGTTTATAATGTCGGTGAGTTTCGGTGTAATGCAAGAGATAATCATTATGTATCCAACGTACGTAACGGTTCGCTTAGCCGGGCGCGAGTATATCAAGCGACGGGGAGTAGAGCGCAGCCTCGCGCTGGTGGCTGGTCCAGATGTGTCGGCTACGAGTATTGATAGGTGAGGCTCGATAGTAATCGATAAAGCAGTCAGGGGTATGCAAGAAGATAGAATGCTCTCTAGAAAGAGAGAAAGAAAAAGAAGAAGAAGAAGAAAGACATGACTACTATTCGGTTAACATATACCAGAGCTTTTTCTCTCTTCCTCCCCCTCCCACCCTCTCTCTCTCACACATACCTTTACGTGTTTAATGCGCGCGAAGTCGGGGTCCAGATGGAGAGAATCTACCCTCTCTTATCGCCTTGTCGGACAAAAGCCTATGAAAATTTATCACCGACGATGAAATTCAGAGGCCGAGCTCCGCATCGCGCCAATATCTCGATCGGAAAGTGATTCAATTGGAAATGACTATATTGAAACTGATACTAATTGATATGTAATATTTTTATAATATAAACATTTTTGTCCAACCATATTTGTTTATTAATACGCGGAAGAATGTAAATAATTTTTGCAATAAATATCGGTATACGTGTAAAATATGTTTATTTTAACGAGAAAATCAATAAATTTTTGAAAGGTATTTTGTGAATATTATTTGAAAAACTCGTTTAATATACATAGGTATAAAAGCTGTACAATCGCAAACAATCACTTGTGCCCTCACAATCGGTACAATATCGATTTCGCATACCGCCCGCCGCGATTTTGGCAAAAATTCAGCGTAACGCGACGGAATAGAGCGTCTGGCACAAGATTATCTGTGTGAGATTTCTTGGAAGAAGAGACAAAATCCAAGTGTGAACGATTTCAGCCCGGCGAAATTCACAGAACGATCTCTCGCCTCGCATCTTTGCGACTGAAGAAATTCGTTCCGGAAAAGTTTCTAAGAGTAAAGTGCACTAACATTACGGTTGAAAGCAAGTCTACGAAATATTTATCGAAAATTTGGAAGATCTCATATATACTATCTATTCATATTATCAGCACGTCTATTTATCTCTTGACGGACGTAAAATTAATTAAATTATAATTTATACCAAATAAATTAGAAAATATAGATACATCTATATTTAGAAAGCTTTTTAAAATTTTTTTTTAAAAAAGACAAACGACTATGTTTGTAAACAAGTTACAAATAATTCGCGAAATATTTCTTAACGGAGGGTCTAGAACACATTCGGTATATTAACAGTATTAACTATTTATCGTATTAACACAAAGTTAACATAGTTTCTCTGTGGCATTATGAGAATTAATCAGATAATTAATACATATACATATATATATTATATACATATTCCTATACCGCAAACACTGAAGTTCAGTTCATAGTTTCTCCCGCGGCATTATGTTGTAAATTCGTCGCATTTATCATACACTGCACCATGCTTATTAAACATATGTTGTTTAATAAGAGAGATACCAACGGGAATAGATCACGCCAACCTTTAACCACTTCTAATTCTCCGTCACGCATACCCGAAACATTCGTACTTCGGTCATTAATAACCGAGATGGTCGTCTGTGGTCTGGAATGAAATAAACTCTCGATTTACTCGCGGGATAATACAATATTAACGAGCTAACTCTGAGCTATAAAAGCATGACTGTTTCGTAAAAATCATTTTCTTATCCATAAATAGAGAAATACACTGTTAAATTCATAATGTCAAATTGATGAGTTATTTTTAATCATTTCTGTAAGGTCGCCAATGTTCCTATCTAATGTGTCGTTCATTTGACTAAAATAATGTAGTCAACAATTTAACTTAAGAAAATGTATTAAATTTGACTCAAATACATACATTAATATAAACGATATTTACTTTGAAACACAAAAATAGATCGATTTACATTTTGACACATAAAAATAACAAAATGTTATTTAACTCAAGAAATTGGATTTGCTCCTTTAATATCTAACAGTGCGTGGTAAAAATAAATCTTCGTTTTCCTCGTCGAGAGTTAGAATTTACTGTATCAGTTATCAATAAATATTGTTTCGTAAATATAAGTTTGTTACGCGAATAGTTTGCGTCATCTCTCTATCTTGTCTGTGAATTACGAAATTGTGAGGCAACTCGTTCATGTTCGTTATTCGACTATGTATTGTGTATTGAAATGCGAGCTCTAAAGCTGATAAAAAAGAGCCTTCATAAATTTTACGATATTTTCAAGAGCTTTCAAAAAAAAAAATTCAAAATGTGTTGCGTCAACAACGAATGTATGTCAGCTATGTGAGCATTTTAATAAAAATTTATTTTTTATTGGTCTTTATTGTGATGTAACGTGTACTCTCAATGAGAAGTTGCAGGAAATTCATCAAAGAGCTTCAACAAAAAAAAATGTGTAACGCCAACTAAATTTCTGAGTTCAAAATTGAATATCGATTCGTCCTTTTTTAAAATTGTTTTTCATTGCTTTTGTAAATTGCATTTTAATCAAAATTACATTTAAATTGCGTTTTCGTCGGACGTGGAATTTTCCCTAACTCTTCCCATATTAACGGTGAATAAGCAACTTTTATCGGAACTGCTCTGGAAGAGCGGCAGCTAATCCCGACTTCTTTCGACCGCCGTTTTTGCCTAAAAGTTGTAACGTTAGCGCGCACTCGACACGCCGACTTGGTTCGGCCACATTTCGAAAGTTTGAACCGCACGCTGGTTTGGTCCAGCTGGCGCCAGGCGTATTAGAGCGAGTCGGAATTAGAGGATTCTCCCGAGACTCGTATCCCTGAAATGCTTAGCATTGCAGTGTCTGAAAATCGACGAACGGAAGACAAGATCACTGAATTATATGTCATCGTCGCCTGATCGAACAAGAATGGTTATCGGAGAACCATGAGTTCTTATCACTAAAGCAGAATCCGATTCATCGAAACTGCGAGCTTGCAAGTTGTCGTAAGAAAAACTATCGTTATACCATTTGATCGAAATGCAATTCGATTTCTCTCACCATTATATGCAAAAATTGAAAGATAATAAATAAATGGTAAATTTTAAAATAAAAAACTAATACGCGATAAAAAAAAAGGACGTGACAAAATTATGCTATAAAAATGGAATGTAAAATAATTGGAAGACGATGGTGCAACATTCGTTTCGTTACTTGGCTCAACTTGGTTACAATTACCGGGTTACGGCAATAATCTACTACAAAGTCGAATCCCACAATTCTTGACAATCTAATCGGAACGTCGTAATGGAACGCGTGACGCAATTGCGGATATAGATGGAGAACGTGCGTGGAAAAGTAATCTAAAATCAAAATGAGGCATACAATGTGTTTAATCGCGCGTTCTGGTTAATGGTAAAGGCAACGTATGCAACGACACATGAAACAACATCTACGGCGGCGTACTTTTTCCGCACCGTCGTTGATTACTCAGGCGAATCACGCGTGCGGCACAATTTTTGCACCGTGCATCCCCCTACACTTTAATTGATAAAAGCCATTCCACCTTAATCTGATTAAAGCAATTCCCGTTTGCGTCGGGAAAATTCTCCTTTTTTTCATTCGCCGAATCAAACGTTTGAAATGACACGGCGATGCAATTTTCGAGCAATTCCCGAGAGATATTAAAAAACCGGTTAAAAACCAGATTAAAAATCGGTCACGTCATTATTCGCGCGCTTCATGCGTCAAACGTGTGTTGACAGTGCGGCGATTTAGCAGCCTCCTATAATTAATTTAAATTCGTTGATTCCGTTAACGACATTTATATCAATCTAAATGTGCGCGCATTTCTCCGTATTAATCCATTTCATCACATCCATCAGCTACGTAATGCGTCTGAAAAATCCGTGATATTATTAAAAAATATTAAATTCATTTTTTATTTTCCATTAGTTTTTAAAATTAAGTTCATCCTAATATACGATGTATATTAAATAAGCAATTTAATTTAATTTAACTTTAATTTAATTTAATAATGAATCGATTTAATTTACCATCATGCTGGAATTGTCTAATTTGAAACAGGATAAAAATCCCGTATAAACAAACTGACCCATAAAACTTGTTCTACGTTTCTAGACCAGAAAGCAGCTACAGCAAAATAATACTGCATTGCGGTTGCACCCTTCAATTTCTGCGTATCGATTGTTTCCTGCAAACAATCCAATCTAACATGAACATGTCTTGCTTCCAAACAGTACCCATTCAATCCTTTCAATTCTCAAATTCATTTTCGAAACCCTTCAATATCCGCTTTAAAAATATTTTATATAATCACAATTATTTACTCAATAATTAATTAAATAATCTAATCAGTGTATTGAAAATGCTACCTCGATTAATTAATTTAATTATTTTAATCCTTTCTTTTAATCCTACCAAAACGGGAAAACAAATAATTCACTGCAACTTTGATATATTATTTGCAATATCACTGGAAGAAAATTATTACGTTTCATTGAAATGTTTATCCCGAAAATCGCTGGGTGGTCGGGGATCGTGTGGCAGCTATCAATCTTTCTCTCTTTTGCTCCCCCTCTCTCGAATTTCCCTTTAATTGCGACACGTCTAGCGGCTTATGGCGCACAGCGCATCCCGTAATTTCGCGGCATTATCCTGGTATGCGGGGGCAAGTGCTCCCGGTTCAATCAATGTTCGCCTGATGCACGGTCCTATCCCTTCCCTTCCTACTCCTCCAACTCTCTCGGTCGTGCTATCTCTCTCTCGATCTCGAGATACCCTTCCCTTCATCTCTGTTGATCTCTCTTAGACGCAACGCCAGCTTCTTCTCGCTCGCGTGCTCCATACTCA
The DNA here is from genome assembly GCF_001594075.2 of Trachymyrmex cornetzi. NCBI lineage: Eukaryota > Metazoa > Arthropoda > Insecta > Hymenoptera > Formicidae > Trachymyrmex > Trachymyrmex cornetzi. Next base: position 2,225,199 of record NW_017296881.1, on the reverse strand, counting down.
GGGGCAACCATAGTCTCGCCGACCGAGATGCAAACCACTCAATTATAGTGTGGCCCCGGAGGCGCAAGGATCAAACCAGAGCAACTGGCATTGCCCTGGCATGGGATTTCACCCGGAAATACAGGGTGTCCTTACAAAATCAATTCAGTTCGATCGGAGTTGGAAATAAGAAAGAGGAAGAGTACAAGTTTACACATGAAAAATATTGTATTAAGTAAATAATTATTTCTGATCGGCGCACAGTTCGCTAGAACTGGACATTTTTTTGTATATAAATTCACAAAAACTATTATTTCACTATTAAGAACCGCCTTGATATGAATATATTTTCCATTCATGTATGTTGAATTATTTTTTTACTTTTCACTCTAAACAGAATGATCTTTCAATGTGTAATTAGTGAAAGTACATATTTTAAAATAAAAAGAAAATTAAGAATTTCCAATTAAGTGTATGAGAAAAGTTGGAGAAAACTAATCTGCCATTAAAATTAATGTCGCGAGAAAATTGTATATATATATCCAATTCTATGTGTATATACATATTGTATATAATATTATCTTTAATATAATTTTTTTATAGCAGCATACAAATTTTGTAGAGAAACTCAGATACCGCAAATTCAGAAAAGAGAATTGGCCAACGCCTTGGGAGAATAAAGGAGATAAACTGACATTTGCAAACTTAATAGTCGCCATAAAAAATGATCTTCGGTCTGAGAGAGGCAGAAAAAGGGGGAGGATCCAATTTGTCGAGGACATTTTGGACGGTTCTTAAATTCTATTTGACATTGTAATCTAAGATGCCTGAGTTCGCACGATAGCAACAAGGGTCTTCGGGTTGCCGCGGGAACAAATTAGAGGGACATCATTGCGCGAGTGACGATGGTAGTCACCGACGAAGCGATTTCCGTCCTTAATCCAGGCCTCCGCGGACCTACTTCCGGCGACCCGTACGTAATGCACGTAGAAGTCGTCGTCAGTCTGGCCATTCAGGAAATTGGACCCATCTCACCAGTTCTATCATCATCCGTGACGAAGGGTCGGAATGAGTTCCCTTATTTTTTCATCAGTGGCGTCTCGAAATGCATCCTGGTAGGTTCAAATTCGTCTCTTGCAATTATCTTTGAATTCGCCGCTTAATTGATTCCTCTTATGACTGATCCAGATTTCACAATAGACGATTGCATTTACGTCCATATACGAGTAAAAATAAACGATAAAAGCATTTATTTTACGAGGTAAAATATATTCAAATTTATCTTCTCAGAAATTTGGTTGCAAGAAATATACATCCTATTTTTGTTCCTATAAATGGACATTTAATAAAAAAATAATAATCGATGCTGTCAAATGAAAAAATTTACATAAATCTCTTCGAAATGCTATTCCCGGATGCATCAATAATTAATGCATTGCGTCTTCAATATCGTAACATAGTTTAGTATGTCAAACATAATTATATCCTTCGCAAAAATAGTAAGTAAGAACGTTAATTGCAAAGATGTTACATGATGCACCGTTAGAAAACCGTATCGCAGACTTGTCATTAATCGGTTGCTACATTAAATACTGATATTTACGGAACACACTTACACACACACACACGTAAAAGATATGAGACATTTATAAATTTGAATTATAAATTTTAATTTAGAATATCTAATATAGTTAAGAATATTCCTACAAAAGTGATAATAGTACGACAGAGTTTATCGATCGTCTCGGAGAAAGAGTCGGAATCATTTCGCCGTCGAGTTTAAATAAAAATCAACTAGTTTTGTAGGACGGCGCGCGCGACGTATTGCGAATATCCGAAATAAGAAGAGCTTTGGATAGCAAAGTGGAAAACTATTCCAGATTTCACCGATTCATTTGAAATAGAACGCACTTCTGTCGACGGACCGCAATCTGCAGAGCTGACAATCCCAGTAATCTTCAGCAGTTTTGAGCGCTCAAAATGGTGGCGTTTTCTCGCCGAAATGATCGGTTTCGAACAACTGAAATAGAACGTCTTCAACGACAAGCTTAACTGCAAGACGACGAGTCCACCTGGCCGCTTCGAAATAGAACACCTCGGAGATGTCGAGTTTCTGTTGGACGTCTACCGTAAAAGAGACGACAACCCAGCGATCTCAGACATTGGAAATAGAACACCGAGTGAGCGGCTGTTCTCTCGTGGCTCGAAAGCCGACGACTTTGTGCACATCGTGTCGTCGTCGCGTCAGTACATCCTTCCGAGGCGAAGTACTGAGTGCTAACGTGGTGAAGACATAGCCATGTGGACAAGAGTGCACGGTAAAAGGTGATCCCTTCGATGTCTAAAACGTCTCGTAGCTACTGGAGAAGATTTGTCGGCAGCCGGTTGTAGGCGACAAATCCTCTCCGTCCTGCGGAGCTAACAACAACCCGTCCTCTCGGCTCTTCTCCTCGAAGAGATGTCGTCGACCCAGTTCCACAAGGCGCCTCGAGATCGATGTGCCCCGAGCAATCGAAGAAAGGAGGATACGTTTCTCGTCTTTTTCTTTTTATTGCCGGATAACCGGACGGCACGTCTTTAAAGAGCAACGACGTCGAATGCGAACGGCGACTTAAAACCTCTCGCAGAGAATATGCTGTCATTAAACGAGGAGTAGCACAGTTTTATACCGTAGTAAATTCGGCCCAGAGGTCACATCAGTGTTTGCCGAAATCATTATTCGGAATATCTTCCGGCAAATCTCAGTATTTATACTCGGCAAAGTTTTGTTAAATAATACAAAGTTTTGTAAGCTAATATTCACTTAGGAATATAAATGTTATGTATTAATTCAATTAATGCACATGTATGTCTATTCAAAAACATAACTTGATAAAGTGTACCATAACATAAATCCCGATGTACTTTCTCAAAACAAGATAAAAATAACTCGTGAAACGTAAATTATTTCTTATAATTATATTATATATATTGGTAATGGATACAATTTTATTTAATGGTGTAACCTAATTACACGAATTGTAAGTCTCATAAAATATTTCAGTTTTCACAGATTCTTGTAATCATTCCTTGACTTACAATAGACGCAATGAAAGCCGTAAGATTCTATGCAGCATAGTCTTCGGTAATTTGTATGCCGAACATTAATCGGAAATAACGTTGTTGCAAAAAATAAAAAAGTAGATCAAAGTTACGATAACTTCGCGTCGACGTCGCTGCTATTGGGAAACAATTTGATAGTGTCGCTTCATAAGGGGACAAAAGGGGACGCGTCTTTTCAGCCAAACAGAAGAACAACAATACCCTTTGAACATCAGGGGGGGGAGGAGGGAGTTACATGGATCGGATTTTTCTCCAATCGCCGTAGAATTCTCGACTATTGTGCCGTCGGACGATTTTCCGCTTGGCCGTGCTCGCTGTTTAATGAAAGAGCTGCCGCGTGGAAGTGTAGAAAATCATAGACCCTCCTTCGAGAGGGGAAAAAACTTTTCTTGGAGCGAGACGGACAGTAGTGAGTCGCTTTGCTAAAAAAATCTCGTTGCTACAAAAAGCAACTGGACCGATCAGGTCAAAAAATAAAGAATAGAAACAGAGACCTATTAACTTTGGAAACCAGGTTAACTCGGGGAGGACGCCCGTGGGAGGCACGATTCCTCAAAGTGTCACGAAGTACCCTTTACGGAGACGCATCGGCGGACGCCACGACATCGATAACTAGATTTAGACTGATTGTTCTACTTGTGCGAATGTAACTATCGTAAACTGAGATTAATTTCATCTTTTTAATTAGCTTCGATCAATAGAAAGGACAAGATAAATTGAAATTAAAATAGACTGATATATACACTAATATATCCATACATGGTCTTTCTAGAAAATGCAATAATTTAATTAATTAAACATATTATAAAAATTAGTCTAACTTTAACTTTGACTGAAAGTTAAATCAAAATAACGAAAAAAAAATAGATAAAATAGATAAAAAATAGATATTAAATTATAATAATAAGCGTCAAAAACGTATATAACATTTTAATGTTTGTTAATATAATTTATTTAAACTAAAATTAAAATAGATTACTGCACGAAGAGAATACGTATCTAAAAATTTAGCTAGATACAGATCTAAAAATAATTTTGTTGGACTATCAAAATAATTATGTAGAAACTACGAGTGCTGCATGGTGACCTACAAAAAGTTTTGACATTCTAGCAAATTTAAGCGTCCTACATAATTATTTTGATGGTTCAACAAAATTATTTTCAGACCTATATTTAACTCAATTTTTCAGCAAAACTATCCGCGTCTTTTGTAAAATTCACAAAAAAATATTATAATAGAAACTATTCTAATTTTAAAAATAATAAATATCACAGTTATTAAAGGTTTTTATGTCAAAATGACCGATGAAAGACTGTTCTTATCACATCGATGGACTACGATTGTAAAAACAAGTTTACGAATCTCCGGTATTTATACGGACAGCTTGTAAGATATCGCAAATAGCGAAAAGACTTTTCGCAAATGGCGTGCGGCGCGTTTTACCTTACGATACACGCGATAAGCGTTACAAATCACACTGCCGACCGGATGAGAAGCGCGCGCAAAGAGCAGGAATATTTACAATGGCTCGCGGTATTCATAACGCCCGCTTGACGTAACGACTCGTGAACGAGCTATCGCGGTCATCTCGGCAATTACGACGGCCGTTCAATCGGCCGCCTATATAACCGCCTAACGTACACTTGCGCTTCATCGATCACACGCCAGAGAGACCAAATACGAGTCGGTGTTGAATTAGCGATGTGTATATGGCGATACGTTTGCCTAAGGATGCCGAGACGAATCACCCATAAGGGTCATAAAACCGTATACATAATTTTGTTACGTTCAAGTAAAATTACAAAAAATATATTTTAAATCATTTTTTTCAAAAGAGGGGTCCAGTTGTGTAAAGATTATAATTCACTCTTACCAAAGTACTCGCCATAATAACGAGATTAATGATATAATAATAGTGTAATAACGATAATCACTGTGATGAGGAATATTCATAGTAGCAGAGGCAATTGTAATAATAACCATCGCGTAATGCATCCGATGTACTGTAATCGATGATGAACGAGGAAGGTGGAAACAGGTGCGACTAGTCGGAGCAAGGGAGCCGCCGGGCGCCTGTAGCTCGCTTGCTCGTAGAAATCGTTGTAATTATTATGTGTAAACGGTGTTCGCGCGCGCTCGGAACAGTTAAATTGGAACGGAGAAGATCGCGGACTTCCTGCTGGCTTCTCGCGCGCTAATCCATCTTGCCTGTCGTCGTACAATAACTATTATATCCACCACAAAGTGGACCAGGCCAGGATCGAGCAATATTATTACTTTTTCCTCCTCTCTCTTTCTCTCTTTTCCTCCATTTCACATCTCTTCTTCCGCCTCTCGACTTTCATAGGCAGAACCTACTTCTCACGAATACACAGCATGCGGAATTAATTAGTAATGCAATCTGACTCCTTTTGCTCATAACGGCGTAATGGCAAAGTGTATCGAGTATTTCGTATCACCGATCGTTTTCCAATAAATATTTGTAAGCAATTTTCTCTTTGTAAAAATATTATTAAAATACATCATTCATGGTTAACCTTTCGATTTATAATTTTCAATATTTCAGCGATGAGATAAACTCAAAGCAAAAACTTTTGTAAATATTAACAACATTTATTTGATTAAAAAAGTTATTAAAAAAACAACTCAAATTTAACAAACGAAGATTTATTCAAAATTGATATTGGAAAATGCGGTCAAATTTCACATTGGTTTGTTATTCTTATTTTTTGATTACATTTGTAAGAATCGATGGCGCGATGAATCGGTCGATGAGATAACTGTCGTTTTACTTTCGCGATGCGAACGTTCCGTTAGAACGTGGACGTTTTAAAAGTTACCGAAGCCACGTGTGCGAGAGAGAAAATGATTAATTTTCCCATCTGCCGGCTTTTCGATCGTCGTGAAATTAATTAACACAGATTTAGTAATTACCCCACTCTCGCTAGCTCGCTCAACATTTTGCGTTCGTACAACGTAACGATACTCGCGATCACTCACGTGCAACGTATACTCTGCGTCAAATATCAAATACGCACTGTGCAGACACGTTCTAATTAAGTCATACCGAAGCATTACGATGTGGGTTAATCACGATTGTGCGTATCGAGTTACCAATTTATGTCGAATTCGCCCAGTTTAAAGGATGCTTTAATTGGTAATTATCAGTATGTTACTAACGTAGTGATTCAGTTTGAAATCAATTATCGATCAAAACCGCCACAGGCGTATATTGAAAGGCTTACAAGCTTCCATAATAGTTCTGAAACATCACATTATCATGACTAAATTAAATTACAATAACGGAAATGTAATAAATACATATTTGATACGTATCCTTATCACAGAAAAATTACAAAGCTTCATTGTTGAAGATTAATAGAAATTTTATCTTGTACGTAGATTATATGATAAAGAAAAATTCATAATTAGCTAAACGTAGTTAGATTACATTAAGAAGGAGCTCACATTAAATTTCTTACTTAAATCTAAAATAGAAGTTCTTGGAGAAATATTGAGACGTCGGTAGAGAGCTTTTAAGTTAAAGACAATTAAAACTCCGTTTTTCACTTAATTTAAAAAGCGAACGTTATATACTTAACAATTTTAATTCCCCATAAAGTCAAGATATTTAATATCAAAAATGAGAAAGTGCAGTGAGAAAGAGAGAGAGAGAGAGAAGACAGTAAATCGTATCTCTCCTCGACATTCTCCCGTAAAAATTTTCATCTCAGACTCAAGGAAGGATACTGTTCGTAATGTTTTGTAGTTAGAAATCGCTTCGTATAATCACAGTGAGGTGAGCCACTTCCTGTGAAAACACGACGGATACGACAGTCCAGCCTCTTCCGCAGCGGAAATCGTCGGGTATACGCGGACACGCAACATTGTGAAGTGCGATAATCAGCCTTGTAGATTTAAGCGTTCGTTACCGCCGCGATTCCCGGCGCGCATTTCCTTTCTCTTTCCTACATGAATACATACGACGGTGATAATGACGGTGAGACCGCGGTAAGACGTTAAGTATTAGGAATAAATGCAGGAAGACGGACTCACTGTTGTCCTCACCGCCGCCCATTCCGCTGATAGTGTCACGCTTCTTGTGACCCGTGTAATAAGCATGCAGCTCGTAGCTCTTTCCTTCTTTTCGTAAGAATATGTAGCGTACACATTCCGTTTTTAACTCATTTTTTAACAACAAATTCTTTAGCCAATTTAAAATCTATTTTCGATTTTCATAGAAAAAAGTGTAAAGACTTTAAATCAAAGATCTTCAGAAAAATTAATTTCCTCGGTCTCTTAAATTTTTTTACACTTATTTCTTATTCATATCTCGGTGAATAATGAGAAATAAAGCAGAGATTCGTCTTCAGTATTATTTATCATGTTCAATATGTCTCTTTAGTATCATTAATAATAACATCATTAATTTGTCGAGATTAAGTCGGAGCTCTTAACAATAAGTAGTCGAGAATAAGATACAGTGTACTTCTCCTCCGTGAAATTCGTACTTTGTTCATCGAAACCCGTGGTACTCAGAAGAAATTGATTGTTTCCAACGACTCGTCAACGATTCGCCGTTGACGCAACTATCAATTCGCAAACCGCCAACCGTGTAATCTGCCGGTGTAACATATGGACGGGAAAGAATCTCGGTAACCGTATTTCGCCGTGGGCCTTTGTCGAATGCCGTGGTATTCGCTCGTAATTCAACGGACATTCGCGAAAAAATACACGGGTGATTGACGTATTTGGCTCGGGTCTGATTGTTGCAAAACGCGAATTCCGACATTTCTCGCCGCAGGTTGTCGCGGCCGGTCATGAATACTTTTAGCAGGCGGATCGTGGCAGATAAAGGGAATTTCGCGTGGCTTTGCAGGCTTGGGAGGAGACCCGACTCTGCCGTTCGAAATTCTGCCGAACGATCAGCGATAGAATCGTTGCACCGATAAAGGCTCTCAGGCGCTTTACTCTGGACTATAAATCTCGATGTTATCTATCGCTTACTTACTCACCAACTACGTCGGTATAATTTTAAGTCAACGCGCAGCTATAATCCCAGAGCAGCTCGTAACTCACCTGAAACCAAGAAGATAGAGATGAAGTCTTAATATCGGTGCATTGAACATGCATGCGAAATAATACAATAGAGAGCTAATGCAAGAGCAACGATGGCAGAATTTGATGAATGGTCATTGTAACAGCACCACAAAATACGCGCGGACAAATTATTATTCCTATGAAAGAATTATCTCCAGAGTGCGTTATATCGTTTCAGAAATTTTCAAATAAGCTTTATTGCTTTTGGTTTTGCATACTGGTCACGCGGTGGCAACAAGAGATACACGGTGCCAAGTAGAAAGAGAAAGTACCGGTTAGCCAAGAGTAATTGTGGCACGCATGATTTTATCCATGTATATCTATCACCAAAGAAGGATCATAAATTCATTACATAAATGTTAAATAATTTGTATGCAGATGCAAGATGGGAATCTTGTTTTTTTTTTCCAACGTATCGCAATTAGCATTACTGCTTCTTTTATTTATAATGACCGGTAGAAACATTTTATAGCAACGCAGAGCACATTATTCAAGAAACACTGTAGCACAAAGTACACGTTACATCAATTATCATTACTATATACGTTAATTTGCTTAATTGTAGTTTACGTGTCATTTCATTTCGCCAGATACAAATCCTAATAAATATTTTACTTTTTTTCTTATTGTTACTTCACTCGATTTTTGTTTCTCATATTTTTTTCAACGATGTATGACGCAGTAGCTGCATTTAATGAACAAAGCGAAACAGCCTATATAACGCGAACGCGGTGAGCTGAAGAATGTTCGATAAATTAAAGAGAGAAAATTGATCGCGCGTGCCGATGGAAAGGCAATTTATTTGTTCTCTTGTGTAAAAAAAAAGGAGAACACTGGTCGATGAGCAGATTGTCGATTACGACCCGCTCGGTGCAATGTGTTCGATTATCGCCCGAAGGCGACGATATCGGCGCCTACTTCTATTTTCCACGTCAGATTTCCTTCTCAGAGACGCCGTCGATAAAATCAAGAAAACGAGAAGGGATACGCAAGGGGGTGCATTTCCAACCTTCACTCTTTCTCTCTCAGCGTTTTCTTTTCTACGTTTTATCGCTTTTGTCCATGTTCACTTGCTCACAGTTCTTCTCCTGGTAAATCCTTTTCTTCGTTTTCTTTCAGATCTCGACATTTCGCCCCAAAGAAGCACATAATAATAAAAATACTATTTTTATTTAGCACACGGCGTCCGGTAGTAAAAGTCCTATCAATAAGGAGTTTATTTCCCAAAAGCTAAAGTAAGTGTTCGGTAAGTTGCTTTTACTAGTATTTTCGTTATATAATAAAAAAAATCATTTTTCTGCAAAGTTCCTTCTATAACTACTTCCATGTGTAAGCATGACGTGTGCATATCTACTTTGATATCTCATATTTCTATCTTTTTGTGTATGCTTTTAGGAAGCTCGTGTTCCAGAGTAAACTGCACTTCTCTCTTTCGCTCACTCATGGACGTTCATGAGGAAAGCGTTGACTGACGATATTGCGGCGTTTATGAGCTCAGCCTGGAGCGTGGACGCGGTCGCTTTAATGCACCATATGGGCCGGTCGCACGTCGAATGACCCACAGAGACTTCCTTCTGTGCGTTGCGGCGATTGACGACCTAATTACACAGCCCAGTGTTCATTTATGCGGACATTTGAATATTCATACACGCACCCGTGGCATCCCTTGAGTGCCCGGGCCCGCCATTCGCAATGCACCACTCGCGTAATTATTCACATGGCGTGCAACGCTACTAAACTCTCGTCAGTAAAGCAAAAAGACAAATAGAAAGTTCCAACTGTCGTAACTGACGGGCGAACTTCGTTCAAGGTACGATGCACCACGATGCGTTTTAGGATTTACCGAATCATTGTTCTAAATAAGAATGTATACGAGAGTAAAGTGTGACGGAAGCAACTGATCGAGAAACACCTCTATACGTCGAGAGATACCATTACCGGTAAATCGTAGAGCGCGGGAATCGATGTCCGACCCATAAACCTCCTTGGCGATTTCACGGAGTAAATTACTTTATTGGCGCCCGATCGCGTCCTTTCTTTCCGGGCAATAGAGCGGTTTTTGCACGCGATCGATCGCCGGGACGCGGTCGGGACAACTGCAGCTTGTCGCCTTGACTTCTTTCTCTCGTTATCGGGAGGGAAACCGCCGTCGTCGGAGCGTCGATCGGTGATTCCGTCCGGACACAGGAGCTGCTTATTTCATAGAGCATCAGTCTCCTGTACAGGATCAATCGATCCCGATCGATCCATCGATCGCTCGGGGCTGTTACCCACATTAAAGCGCATAACCCGTCGATCGACGGAGAGCCGATGGGAACAAGGCAAACTTTCTTGCCGAATTTCTTCCTGCAATCTCCGACACCCGCCATTTCGCCTCATCCTGCCTGGTACATCGCTCGTTTATCTCGCAGCACGCGGTCAAGGATAATGCGCCTCGAATTCCTCTTTCGCCGCTCGTGTCCGGGACGCCCGCCGTCATAAGGCTCCCGAAGAGCCGCCATTTGTTCGGGGCCGCGAGTTTTTCGCTTAATTTTTCAATTTCAGGATGTGAAGGACGCGCCGAGAAAAACGCGCACTCCCGGTGTCCGGGAGACAAGAAAAACGATTGCCGCAGAACGAACGCCTGCGATGATGGACGAGTGCTCTTTTTTTCGTTAATTGATACCGAAAATGGCTGGTACCAGGACGGATTAATTGCAACGCATCAACTGAATTCTTGCAGCAGTGACTTTTATGATTCAGTTAGGATCTGTCGACACGGTTCTTAATCCTCGACGATTTAAGTATCTTAGTAATGATGTCTCGAATGAGACTTTTACTAAGGTAAACTTTGAAGCTGAAGAGCAAAGCTTTCTCTCATCTCTTCTCATTGCGAAAAATCAACAAAAATATTATTTTAGTAAAGTGTATTAATTGAGGAGCTGAATTTTATTATTTATTCTCATACTTTTTGCTTATTCTCATTTTTTAAGTATCGATAGAAATTATTTTTTAATAGACATTTCAAATGAAAATAAATTACACACATATTACTTTTCGGTTAACCTTATCCATTTTATTGAAATTTTCATTCAAAATACAATTATCAAAAATAGTTCATCCAAAGTTAATTCATTAATCGAACAAATTTTAATTATAAAAATCATTAAAAAGTTATTACAACCAATTTCAGAATGTAAATCTCTCTCTCTGACAGCTAAAAAAATTCATTATTTAATTCTCAATCGAGTTTAACTCTTTCAGAGGAGCAAATACAATTTTCAGAGAAGATATTTCTAATAAAAGGAATTACCTATTCGAGAAATTAATTGTTTATTATGTGAGAAATTCTCTTTCAATATCGTGGCTATTCTAACTGCTGTTTCACAAAGGTTTAACTCAATAATGACTGATGCTTCAACTTTCAAACAATCGGCGTCTTTATGAAGCATTCGAGATATATATATATATATATATATGTGTCACGATCGAACCGGCATGCCAACGAGAGCGGACTTCTAGGTCAGGGGTCACGGCAGAATAATATCTAGCAGTTTGGCTTAAATTAAAAGTCGTGTTATCGTCGTTGCCGTCGGATTCATGACGCGGGCAGGCAGTCGGTGGAAATGAAACATTAATATTTTCGCATTTATAAAAGCTCGCCGCGCAGCGACACTTGGCACACAACGCAAACGTTGCGAGTTTATGAAACAAGTATATTTACGGGGACATGAAGGCGATGAATTCTGGCATACCGTCACAGAAGAGAGCAATTCGCTCGTTATTATTTTCGTTCTAGCTCTCTCCTTTACGTGTGCGAGAGCGATTCACGCTCCTTCACGCTGTTTAAGTACAGACGAGACACGAACGAACACAACTTATTACCCTCGACCCACATAAACACATCTGCTTCTGCCCCGATCTACAACGGACAATCGCGACTATTCGCTTTATAATTCATGTCGTCACAAATGTCTCTCTTAGCGGGATAAGAGCGTCACTTATTTATTTATTGGATCACAACGTGCGAAATTCGACGACACGTTTGAGAATCGCTCGTTTTAAATAGAATTAACGGATTGGAAATCGGAGAAAGTCTAAAAGTAGCTGCTCGACGAATAACTTATAAACAATTTTGAAAAATAACATAAAATGTTGCATTTGTTTATAAAAACAAAAGAATATTGACAAAACTACGAAATTTATCAATTAAATCTAATTTAATTATCAGTTAGCGACAGAGAGTAACTAATGTGAAATTCTATGTCAGTTATAAACAAATTTGAGACTTTTATAGCGTCGCTGGTATTGCTTATATTAAAATGACTGCGTTTACTATGCTAAATTACATTAAGGTATTATATATATACATACATACATGTATCGATCTCTTGTTACACATTGTAAATCTAAAGATAGTTCGTCCCTATTCCCATTCGTTCGCGACCACATCTTGTTGTACATCCGCTCTAACTCGCACTCACCCGGTTGCATTTCGACACGAATGGAATTCAAATTGTAACTCGCCCCCGAGTTCATCCCGCGGAACTTTCTAACGGCCAATTTCTCGTAACGAAAATCCCTCTCGTAAAACTAATAGAGTAACTATTACAAAGTCCTACATCTCCATCTGTCTCTTTTTTCTCCCCCCCCCCTCCCTCTCTCTCTCTCACTTTTTCACTTGCTTTCTCACTCCTCTCCCACTCTTCCTCTTTTTCTTCGTGATTCTCGTTCCGACTCTCGCTCACGTTCCCCAACGTTGTGAAATTTAATCAGAGTATAATAACCGTGACGTTATCGAATGCCGAGCACGCAACGGCTGCTATATCGAAGTGAACGAATTGCAACCGAACTGCGGGGTTACAGGGGTTGGTCAACGTTGTCGGCGAACGAACGCCTCATTTCGCGTTTCGCCGCGGGACTTTCTCGCGCATCGAATCCACAATGGAATTGGCTCGGGTAATTGAAACGCGGAGCTATTCTTCCTATTCCTCGCTCGTTGGCCAAAGGAGAGAAGGTCAGTTCCATAGGGAAGATATAATAACATTTTGTTTACATTTTATCATATCACAGTTATTATTTTCTATGTAGATATACGTGTGAGTCCTTTCTCATTAAATTAATACGCGAGACAATCCAAACTGTCGAGTAAAAGTTTGAGATTGCCGGAAGTTGACCCAGATAACAATAAGGAAAAAAGAAAAAGGTTCTAGGACTTGTACATTGAGTTTGGCATCGAAAGGATAAAGTTCAATAAAAGGAGCGCCACGAGGTTGCAATAAAGTTTATTGCGTGCGCGGCTTTCCCCTTTCGGTGAACGCGATATCAACAATATTCGCGAGAGGAGGCGTCAGTTTTACAACTCTCGAGAGCTCGAGAGTCGGCGAAGGTGGACGGATCATTAGCATTAATAAACGGCTGGCGTCGAAGTTCGCGTCGTTTTAACGGCAAGGCGAGGACGGCGGACGCTTTTAGCGGAACGCTCTTGGTTGCCGACGCTGTTTTGTCGAATGATTCTTCTTCGGTAAGTTGCACTCGAAACCGCCGCGCCGGCGGCATTTATATGCAACCTTGCGGTGGCTTAATGACGATGGTGGTTTCGCGAACGGAGGCGCGACGCCGATTTATAGACCGAGCAAAAAATTTTCCGCGCAAAAACAAGTCGCTCGAGGAAATGAGAAATGTAAAGTCGCAAATTTAACTATCACAGTCAATCAGGTTTTTTTTTGACATCAAAGGAAATGAGTTTAATATTCACGTATTTAACAATAAAAATCAAACATCAAGAATTTATTTTATATATGACGGTTCCAAACGGACTGTACATTTATTTATTCATACTTAATTTGTGTTCAAGATGCGCATTCACAATTCTAGAGTCTGCAGGGCGTCATAAAATTTTACTGTTCCTTAGATGCAGCAATATGTACGTCAAGATTTTTTTTTACTTTAAAATAATAGCTTGGACTCGGTACAAATTGCGATTCTTACAAAAAGAGACAGTTTTATGCGCAAGCTTCAATTGTGCGAAAAATAAAGAAATGCCGCCGCGATCCTTAAAGTGCTCAATGGCATAGAATAAATGGGATAAAGCTTTTAGAAGCTCCAAGAGCAGGCTATTTAATGGAGTTCTAATCTGGATACACGTTCTTTTATCAGCGCATCTCCTGATATTTCAGCGATTCCACGCGACAATTTGATTGCCGCCGCCATCCCTCCGACATAACATCTAAATGGAGTTCCATTTGTAGACGGAAACGTACTCCGCGTAATCGTGTCGCTAATTAAATTCCGCGAGCTTTTTACGTGCATGTTTGCAGGCATCCACTGACATTCTTAATGAATGAGAATACGCATTTAAGAGTTTGATTATATCGGATCCTGTTCTGCACATGACACAACTTGTCGTGATAACAACATGATAAAAACTTGGACAAAGTTTACAGAAACATCGTGCTTTTATAGTAAGAATTTTTTTATAATCGTAGAACACATCGCACACAAAGCAACCGATCTTAATTTTAATAACCGACTTAATAATATACAGAGAAATTTTGATTTCTAATTATTATTTGTTAACGTATAATTATTAATTCAGTTATTTGGTATTATTCATTTATACTGCTTTATTATGTGCTAGCCTTATGTTATTACATCCCAATATAAGCGACAAAAATTCTATCGCTAAAATTACAAGCTCTGCCCTTTTTCGTCTCCTATCATAAATTCCAGTTAATATTTCAGCGTCACTTAACTTACGTCAGCTTATATCTCATATCGCGAACCTTTCAGCACGGTGCATTGCCCGGATGCACTCTTATCGATCGGTCGATCCAGAGTAAAGAGCCAGATTTTGATCTCCGCACGTAACTGCGGGCACCCACATTTAAACACCCCGGCTATTTATCGCTGAGCGAATTAAACGCGTTATGCTCCAAGGCGGAAACAGAATACGAACCATTCCGTTGGCCGAATGGGCGTAATAAATTCGGGTGGGCAAACAGTCGACGAGAGGAAAAGAAAAAACGTACAACTGTGCAATTTATCACTCGCAACAGTCATTGACGGCAATTAATCTCTAACGACTGCGACTAATATTTATATTCTCTGGAAGAAACGTTCGGCGCGCAAAAAGAGAGAAAAAGAGAGGAAAAGGGAGAAAAAGAGACAAAGAGGGAGGAGAAATAATGCGTTTCGATTGCAACTCGTTTGTCACTCGGGGCGGATCGATAGGGAGTCGAAAACGAAGATTTTTCTCGCGCGTGCCTGCGTTTCGTATACGCGTCTCACGATGCATCACGGAGTAGAAAGTCATGCTCTCCCCTCTCTCCCTCTTACGTTCGTGTACCAGGTCTCTTAAACGGCGCCTCATCGCGATGTTTCCGCACCTACTTTCGCGATAAATCGCACGGCGATAATGCGCGTACCGCGTTTCCCCTCACTCGGATAAACGCATTGAAACGTGGTGGTTTCGTGACCTGGAAAGAATCTTTCTTTCGCACTCGTATTCGTGGCTGAATGAATTCTTCGTTACGAGAGAGAGAACGAGAGGTTTTTTTTAGTCTACTTCGTACCATCGAGTTTTGACGGAGTAATTAGCAATAATTAGCAAATTGGAAAAAAAAACAGAAGAATATATCGTTGTATCAAATCTTGCAAATTGGATTTTTAATTGAGATAACATTTTCTATTTATATTTCTTTTTTCGAAGAAAAACTAACGATTTTATTCAATATTTTAAGTAGTCTAAAAAAGCGTCAATATCATCCTAGTGTTTTTGTTTCTTGCAACGCTATTAGAGAGATTAGGGTAATTGATGGACTCTATCAATGTCCGAGTTTCGGTACGTCGAAACACGTAGCCGTCAAAGGACGCCGTTCGAGCTTTGATCGAGGCATTACATATGTAATAGAATGCTGTGCACGGCAGCAAGGTTCGTTCGGTGCACGCGAGAAACTTCCGTGATTTCGAAACGACCGCGCGAGTAATCTTGTAACGGCCCTCTCGAAGATGAGGGACTGGCGAGCGTACCGAAGTGCTAAGTCACGAGAGCGGCGAATTTTACACAGACCGCCGCAACGCCAGAAACACCATAAATCATTAACTCTCCAACTGGTCCGTGACCGACATTATGACATCGACGATGTTGCACTTAGCGCAAGGTCTTGTAACTTGCAACACGTAAGTGTATTTGGATATTACAGCGAACTAGGACGAACTGACTTACTGCCTCGAACGTCGTGGCTGCAAATAATTCTATCATTTAGAGAAATACATTGGACGTCATATTTATATTGTAACACGAAAGATGAAAATATATATTATTAAGTGCAATTATCGTTTATCAATTACCGGATTTCGTTAAATTAAGTATATTTAATTTTTTGCATCTTGCCTTAAGTGCAGAGATAACTTAACAAAGCAAAAGAAGTATTTGGAAACTTTAAGACTTAAAGAACTCCTCGTTATCCGGCTAGAATAAAATGCATCATTAGTATATCTCGAGCTCTTTAAGTCGCAATTAAACCACACTCAATACCCGTTGAACTGAGCAACGCCAAGCGAGGCAGATCGACAACACATCATGCAGGTGCTTCCGTAAACAGGCGTTTTTCGAGCCATCAGTGTATTCGATCGTAATTAATATCGACCCTGCTGGATACGATGCTCCATCCGAGCTGGCCAATAATATCAACTCGGCCAGCGATAATGGCAGCTATCTTACTGCAAATAATGCACAGCTTGCCGCGCTCACCGCATTGTTGACGGATGAAACGATGAAAAGAGAGAGGGACGCGGCGACGCGGTCGAGAGAGACCTAATAATGGAAACACAAAGCTCTCGATCGACACAAATACACACGCGCGCAAATGAGAGCTACGAGCGCAATGCGATCCCGTTCTTTGGTTTCCTCGCCGTGACATATCACGAAAGGTTTCGCCATGATACCGACTATACACCGTCGCTCCGCTCTTATTATAGCGGTCGAGTTAAAGGGCAATCCTCCCAGCGCGCAAATTGGAGCAGTTTTGCGAAAGCAATTCGTACCTCGAGAGCGAATCATACAATCGCTGGATGTTGTTCGACTATACTCGGGAGTCGTAAATAATATTCATGAAAGTCGGCGAACTGCAACAAAAATTCTCGAATAAAGAATACTCTTTTGAGTAGATAAGATGTTGATGATGTGAAATGAGCAAGATTTGTTTTAGCGAATTAATGAGAGTTGTAGATTTGATATTTCCCTTGAGAGAAGCTTGAAAGAATCATTTTAATTTATACATTTGCATTTACTGCAAGACATACAACAAAAAAAACACTTGATATATTGAGACGTGTTCAATTACCTTTCAGATATCTGTTAGACTTTTACGCAATGTATTTGCATATTATATATGAAGAAGAGAAGACCACGATCTTGAACATGTTAAGAGCGTAAGGGTTAACGAGCCTCATCACAAATTACTGGTAGGACGACTAATGGCGTCGAAGATGAGTCGAAGGTACGACAGGTGCACGTTCAAGCGACTATATAAAGGTTTTCAGGATTATCCTGTCGCAAACGAGACACATCCTGATCCATGGTATTGCTCTCTCTCTCTCTCTCTCTCTCTCTCTCTCTCTCTCTCTCTCTCTCTCTCTCTCATCATGACGGAATTTGTGTCAAGCGAAGAGAAAGAGAAGAAGCGAGACGTCGAAGGTAGAAGCCACGAATAAGTATCGTTTCCTATCTTTAGAATTATAAATTAATGACTCGCGCTCCTTTACCGATGATAACAACGATTTACGAGCGGTTTGCGCGCGCCGCGAGTGTATGTTTCGACGTTTTAGATACGATCGGCCTTATCTGCCAGGAACGCCTGGTACTCCGTACTCACTCGGTACTCGGGAGCATGGCATTATCGCACTGCAAAATTACGCGGAGAAGTGCCGCATTTGAAGCAACGACGCAACGAGAAGGAGAATTACGACCGGAAAGACACATCCGGATTTTTCAACTAAGTTTGAATCATCCCCTCTCCAAGTTTATTAATATAGCAATAACGTAAAAGCACAAACTTTAACATTAAAATTTTAATTTCTTTATATAATTTTCAGAAAAATACCATTCTGTAAATTATACATAATTACATATATATGGATATATATATATGTATATTTTTTTAATTTTGAATGTTCCTATAAATTGTCATTCTCTATAATTTTCCTGGCATTTTGTGAAAAGTTTACAAAACGATTTGCAGATGGTATTAACGGGAGAGCTCATCAAAACGTCATAATTCATCGAGATATCAAAAGTACGATTAACGAGTCGAAATAATTCATGTTTTTGAGGACGCGAATTTTGCATTTCTCGGCGAATTTGCTTTTTTGCGAGCGCCGGTGCCGAATGACTTTCCAATAATTTTGACAGGTCGGATTATTCAACGTGGAAGAAGTTACGAGCCGACATTACACAGGTTTTTCGTCGACGTATTCCGAGAACGTAGCGGTGATCGTGCAATATTCAGAGACGCAGAAAAATCGCGCGAGCCGCGCGTGTGGCATACGGGCGAGCTTAAACATTCAGTAATTACGCGCTTGTGCTGCGCGCGGTATTTTATGACACGCGCGCATTCTGCATCCAGCAACACCCCATCGACGTAACGGGCGGTGCCGAGCGCTCTGTACAGCCGGGAAACACCGACTTGGCATTATTTTTTAAATCACGCAAAGCTTAATCTCGAAACATGTCGAGACTTGAAAGTTTATTAAAGTGCTCTTTCAAACAGATATAAAAACGGTCCAAAAATCCTATTGCGCTCGAGAAATTTACTTTTCAAACGCGAGAACTACAAATTAAGGTATTTTTTTTATTTTGTTAATTTTCAAATGATTGAAAAATTTCTAATAAAGATTTACACGCAATGATCTTGAGAATATAACTACAAAAGACGACTTATTTTTAAGGTTTACCTTAAATCATTTCTAATTTCGTCGGAAGGAAGTGCACTTACTTGGTATCAGAGTATTGACGTTTTAAGCTCGCCTTAGCTGTTCTTACACCGTCTTCGTGAGACGCCACTATGAAACCTTGTTTTCCGGTTGTCAAGGTAAATAAACGCTTTGTGTTTTTGGATGAGCTCTGAAAGGACGAGTTAAAGCGATACCTTGAAGAACGGCTTATGCTCGCGTTATACATCCGCAAGCTCGTCTTTCTTACTCAAAAGCTCATTTTAAGTTCTGACTATGCATACATAGACCTGTGCACTGAGCAATAACTGGCAGCAAACAAATAAAATATATAAAAACAATAAAAAATAAGAGGAAAGAAAAAGAAGTAAAATAAGGTAATATGATATTCTATACCCAAATTATAGCAGCCAATTTTTTTCAATATACTTTTTATCTTTTAGATTTATAGAATTTAATTTTTTTATGTAGTCATATATCTCATATAAAATAACCTTTAAAATAAATCCATTATTAAACCTTTTAATATGATCCCATTTATACTTTTTTACATCATACAGTAGTGCAGGTATCGCTCTACTTACGGGGTTACGTTACTCAATCATAAATCGAATAGTAATCTATAAATACAACACTAAATCCATTGTTCTTTTATCTTTTTTCATAAAATATTTATAGCCATTCTAAACATAAATAATTAAAGGGAAAATAAGTTAATGTCTATTTCTAGCAATGTAGATTAATTTTAATTATCTCGGTTCAACTCTTACTCTCTACCTTTTTTTTAATTTTTAACGCGTAGCAATCGTAAATTCAAAAATCCATAAATTCTAAGTAGAGCAATATCTATAGGTTTATAAGTGTCAGTTTTAAATGAGCATATTGTCAATTTCATTATTGTTTAAATTTAAATACCACTCAAATATCGATTAAACTTCAGAATACGGAATGACGCGTTTGAAGAGTTACTCTTTTTATCGTGTGAAACCTATATTTGTTCTGAAAAAAAGACGAGTATCGGATATCTTGGTTCGTTTCGTTTTATTAATCGTTACCGACGACATGATCAACATTCACCATTTAGTACACTTCTATCTCGTACGTGTAAATTACGGGGACGAGGACGAAGAGAACGATGACGACAACGAAGTGCTCCGTCTATTGCTTATGCAGAAGGCGGACATGTACGTGACCGCGGCTACGTCGTTAATTTCGCTAAGTACCAGCCAAAGTCGGACTATACACGCCTACATTGACCGCTTCATCTCGCGTTAAGTAATTGCCAGCCGATGGGAATTACAATCGCAGTCGTTCATCATCGTCCTCAGGCATGACACGCGGGAAACATGGAAAGAGATGGACAAGCGTGGTTTGTAACAGATATATAGAATGTTCGGCGATTGCCTGTAGATAGTTTCTCACCAATTTTTCTTTTCAACGGAAGTTTCGCAACACGAAATAATTCGAGTTGAAAAAAATTAAAAAAAAAAATCTTTCGGTAAAAGCGTTTTGAAAAATGAATAAATAACAAAATACTATTTTTTTATGTCACATTAAATAAAACTTGATAAAATCATAATTTAAAAATTTATCATGTTTATCAAAATATTCATATCAAACTGATATGGTTTAGTAAGCTTTTAAAATTGTTGAAAGTATAACGCTATTTAAATATTGCCTCTTTTTTTGTCAAAAATTTCAAATGCGAATATAAAGCTACAAACAAAAATATTCACGATGCAAGTTTAAATTTACATCGCGTGATGAGATAGAAATGTTTCATTCGCAGCAATATTAATTTTCAACGAAATGTACGTTTTGTTATACTTTTCTGCAGTATAAAATCCATTTTAATTTTTGCAACGAAGAGAATGGAGAGATCATCCGTTCACATCTACTATACGGCAGCACCCCGTATGTGGAACGCACGATAGCTGTACACGCGGTTATTATGAGTGAGATCTGTGCCCATATACGATAACTGTGCCGCTCTCCAGTTATGCCTCCTCTTTCTCATCATAACCGTATATACATATTTATGCCGCTGTGTATCCGTTCAAAAGAAGAAACGGCAGAGAGAGAGAGAGAGAGAGAGGAGATAAGAGGTGCAGACAGCTCGATGATTTAATAGATATTTACAATCTGGAATATATGTCATTTTCATTATGCTTTACATGAGAAAGTAAAATATGTAATATAGCATTATAGATATAGTTACAATTACATAACAGAAATATAATAAATTAATGTAGTTACGAATAAAAATAAAATGAAAAAAGAAAAAGGGAAAGTTTGTTACATTCCAAAAAGAGTTTTCAAGTTTCTTTATACTTCACTATACATCTCCTATGAAAATTTATCGTAATTCTTTTGAAGCCTCTTACGCGATAATTATTTTCAAGTCTTAGTGCTGTTAAAGATTCTCTCTTGAATCAGTTTCGTTAATTATTCGAATGTCGTAAGATCTAAAATTAAAGAGCAAGTACCAACTTCCGCTTTTGCGTCCGATTTACCATTGAAAACTTTAAGGACAAGCAAAAGCCACGACGAAGCCGCTCAGCTGTCCCATTTCATTTATTTATCACATCCACTTTCTACATATGCGGCAGTGTCAGGAAAAACGCTGGGAATGTCGTTTGGAATTACGAGAAATGCGCTCCATGCTGCGAATGCGATATGCGGAACACACGAGCGTGTTTTATGCACAGGGATGCGCACACGGGCGTGTAGGGTACGTTTATGCACACGTGTTGGCGCGCGCACGTGTCGAGAGCCTAATTCAGAACGCGGCGAAGCGTGGCTTAATTCTTTGCGCATATCCTTATGAAGGTGTTCGCGCTAAAAACACACGCTTTTACGCGATTCGTGAGGATAAACCAGCGGCGAGGATGTGTAAGAGCGTCTGCACGCGAGAATAAAGTTGTATGCATAAATGCTGCTTTTTCGACACTATCATTCTTCAGCGTGACCAAGTTATTAGCAACAGGTGAACAATGGGGAGTATTTCGCGCGAAATTTCACCCTCGCGTCACGGTAACGTAATAATACCAGATCCAATGAAAAAAAACTACTGTCGGGAAGCAGCGAAATGCAAAATTGGTTTTTATTCGTTGTAAATTACAATGTTGAATCTTTTGACACACAGAAATTAAAAATAATCTAAGATGTATACAAAATCTCCATTAAAGCTAAAAATAAATAATTATCTATTATAGAATTTAATTTCTAAAAATTTTTTTACTCCTCGGTCGAAAAAGAAATATTTCAGAAATTTTCCAAAAATTATTATTGAGCAAAATTTAATTTGAAATCCAATGAAAATTCCATTTTTAAAAAGTTGTTCACGTAAATTACATTTGTCAACAATATTAACTAAAATACATTCACATTGTATGTGAACAATGGAGCTCGAAATGCAGATTGCGAGATGCTGCGAGCTATTTCTGCCGCGTAATACGTGCGCGTTAATTAAAATAAATGGCTACGGAACGATGTTTGAATTTTGTGCACCGTTTCGCAATTAATATCGAACCGGCCGGATATTGATCGATAAAAGCGTGGGCGTATATATTAATCAACAAAATTTTCAAAGAGAGATAGAATGGCTGCTATATGCGGAAACTTAGATTTCACTCCGACTACACACGATTGCAAGAGCTCGTCGGCCATAAAACGTCGATGTTGCTTTGAAACAGGCTGCACGTGGCTGAATACATTTCCGTCTATACCGGTGCATCCACTTTGTTGGCACGAAAGCGAAACCTGAACAGTTTCTCGTGCGGACGTCGTAGAAGGAGGGTGAATGACGAAACGCACTGTGCAGACTTTTCACTTGTCGGAGAATTAAATACAATACTTGACAAATATTGTTTATAAGTATATACATTGTAAATACATTTTTGATTATTTAACTTTTTATTATTTTTATTATTCAGTTTACTTATATTTAATTAATTTGGAATGCCAAATGTACGGGTCGCTGTTTTCGCTGAAAATGTGGTATGTTTATTTATTCATCTGCTTATATTAGGCAAAAGCTGCTTCTACGCGTTAAATTACACAGTGCGTTTCGTCTTTCTGCCACGTGTGAAACTCACGATAAAAATGTTGGAACGTTAGAGCGGTACTTTTGCTATTTATTTACATTACTGGTAGACTAGGATTTTTTTGCCGGACTATCCACGTTGTTTGTTATTCATGTTACAGCCGCGACTTAACCGCACTCTCTTCTCCAGCCGCAGAGACGTGGAAATCTTAAAGTGTCTCGATAATGATCATCTCGCAGAATATCAGCACCGCTAGTACGAGGTATAGAAGAGTACACTTACACTTTAATGCATCGTTTCGTCACCGCTGATGTCGCAAGACTGTACAATTT
Source organism: Trachymyrmex cornetzi (assembly GCF_001594075.2). Lineage (NCBI taxonomy): Eukaryota > Metazoa > Arthropoda > Insecta > Hymenoptera > Formicidae > Trachymyrmex > Trachymyrmex cornetzi. Next base: position 2,201,707 of record NW_017296881.1, on the reverse strand, counting down.
TCATAGTTTTACAGAACGTCCTCGGAATTGTCGAGACAAACATCTAATATTTCATAAAGGCGGACATTATTTTTCATGTATATTTTCCATCCAGAAACTATACGTATCTATTTTCAAGAGAAAATTACCGCCGGTTGTTATTGGTTTGATAGATTGCAACGAATTAATTTTTCCTCCCACACAATATTTTTCCGAGCCAATATCTTATTAACGCGTTTATGTTTTCACATGTTTTCACGTGTTTATCACGGTGAAATCGTTTCGGAAAACACCGCAGAAAAATAAATCGAGTTGATCAAACGCTCTTACGTTACAGCTATATATGCGCAAATGCATATCTATATAACATAAATATTTTGTATTCGGTAGTGCGGTATACGTTCGGTCGACGGCAATTACTGAATTTACGTAACTCGGCAGCCCACAGTGCCCGCGCGCACGTGCAATTTATTATCCGTGAGAGAAGCTCCCGTCCGCGGCATTGCGCAACGCGCGTGCACTCGAAAACCTGATTTTCCTGTTAAGGCGACCGCAAAGTGACTTACGACGAAACTGGACGCCGCGCCGTCGTCATTTAAAATCACCGTCACGTAGAGTAACATCGGTAGCGAATGCCAAAAAAAACAAGAGGAACGAATAAGAAACGCCTCTCTCTCGCCCTCTCCTCCTTCCCACTTTCGTCCCGCGAATAAATCACTGATATCGTTCTCCGCGTCTCGATCTCACATCTCTTCCTCCAATGTCTTTATTAATCTTAATCCTCTCGAGAATCCTTGTATAACTATATTCTCTATATACGTACATTTTTAATACACATCCAAAGGATTATCGATTGCGCAATTTTGAAATTTTTATTTTCAAATTTTTTATTCCGTTCAGTTATCTCCTCTGTTATTTACTCCATTTTGTTATTCTATTTTATTCCATTGCACTCTACTTTATTACGCTTTTGTCTGCTATTTCTCACTGTCGGAGCGCAACAAAATATTTCCCAGAGTTGATGCTCTTACCGTAACGCAAAGTTTGAAAGTAGCACGACAGTGGCGTCGTTTTTCCAGACTCCCCTTCGGTTACGACAATTTGTTCTTAATCAAGGCTTTTCTATCTTGTTAACGATCGTCGCGCAAATGTAATTACAATGTATCGGTATCGCTGGAAAGCAGCGTAATAGCCGGATAATTGCGCTGTGATTGTAACGCCAACACGCTTTCCTACTTCGCAAAAGGGACACACGCGCGCGAACGATATATACGATTTGCCTCGGAGCGGCATCGCGAAATAGACTAGTGCTGCAAAAAAAGTCGCAAAACTGAGCAATCGGTTTAAGGAATTCTTTTATAAAGCTACAACGCTCGCGCTAATAGCCGATCGGGTCTACCGGTTTTAAATCGAGATCAAAGTCCGCAATTGCTTTCGTTTGATCGGGCGCCGTATCTCGCTACGCTACTATATCACCGAAACATTCTGCGCGGTTGTACACACGCACACACCGAAAACAGCGTGGAAATCGAAGCGTGGAATTGCTTAAGCAGAAATCGTGGAAAGGAAAAGAGGAAAGAGAAGGAAAGAGGGAGGGAGAGAGAGAGAGATACTGTCTTGTGCTCCTCGCGACGTTCGCCACGCTCCATTAATTTTATTACGGAGCCCAGAGAGCGCGAATTCTCATAGCGATCGATGTAGAAAGAGCGTAGTAGTTTTCCCTCTTTCCACGTATCTCTGCTGTTCTTTTCCTTTCCTTCTACTTCATCTCATTCTTTTTCCCCTCCTTCTCCTTCTCACGTGTAGGGATAACATTAAGCTTAACCAAATTCGCAATTAAAATGGATATTGCACAATGTCGCTTGAATTTTACAACTATTCTAATTCGCCACCAAGTGATAACAATACCGGCATAACGATATCGGATTATTAGCATAAAAATAGCCAATATTTGTGTATTCGATGTCACGCTTATCTTTGTTTTATTATTAGTGATAGCGACTTTCTTCACTGTGCAGAAAAAGTTTTTTCTTTAGAATCAGTGAATATATCTTCTCAAAGAGGATTTCTAATAACAAAATAAATCTTTGATTTAATCTTATCACAATCTTATGCAGTGTAAAATTAAAGTAATATTCAAAGATTAGATTAATAATTCCTATTTTCTCCTCTTGAATTAAGTGAAATTGATTTATTATCTTGAAACAAAATTAACACGTATAAATTTAAGTTTATGATATATTCTTACGTTTAAAATAAACCTTTACCTGGTGTTTTAGTTATAATGCATAATACTGGCACTAGAGTATTTGACACGAAACCACGATATCCAAGATCGTTTTATTCTAGATATTTAAGAATTTTCCATTTAAGAATAAAACATACAACATATGATAGATTGAAAAGTAATAACATTATAATCCGAATTAGAATCTTTTCTATGAGCATAATTTTAATCGTTAATTCTTGGATTTAAAATAAAAATTATCAAGAGTTGTTTCGTAGTATGTAAAATAAAAGAAACTGTTAAAGAGAGAAGAAATGTTGAAGAGAAATAATTATAATAGTCATTAAAAATAAAAATTTAATTATCCGATTATTTTTATTACATTATTAAATGAAAATGATTAAATAATAAAAATTACAATATCTCCCTTTATGAATGTAATTGTGCTTGCAAAATAAGGAAGCTACTTGGATGTAAGACAACGCCTTCGTTTTATACCGAGGAGTAGCAATTGTCGATTACGGACGGCAAAGATGGAGATGCACTTTAGCGTCGTTGCTTTAAAATAAACGCGCTCGCATTTACGCGTACATTTATTTGACGGCGTGCCAATCGTCGATATACAAGACGATGATATGCCCGCATTAATAGGCCGATATCGATATAAGTATCGGCACTGATTGCTACACGTTCCCCCACAGCGACCGATGCCTATCACTTCACCAGCAGCAGCGGTGGGCAGGTGAACAGGTTCGTTTTATCTCGCGCATAGTCGGCAACGCGTATCACAGTGCACCTAGTGTAATGCATGCAAATCACGTCGCGCAGATAAAAAAAAAAAACTTTTATAATCGGTATTGATGGACACGTCCGGCAGCGTGTCGCTTCCTGCGTAACGCGATATCTCGCATTTTGACGTGTTCGTTGACAGTGCGCGTCCCTATTGATCTACGATATTCGATAACAATGTAGACGTAACCCGTCCATCGAATCACACCGATTAAAGTCGTAGATGACGATTGAATTTTCCAGAACGAGAACGCGCCGAAAGAGACGGTTTTGTCATTCGTTGCATTAACCTTAATCCGTTCAAATTTATTATTCTTATACCAGACATTCTATTTGTATCGTCGAGATAATCTTACTACTTTGTAATTTCCATGAAAATAACTGTTTCTGCATAATTATAATGTATGAAACATACACACTAGATATTTCTAACGTATAATACATTTCTATTTTAATGGGGTTTATTTTTCTTCTGGAAATAAGGTTACCACTGAATGGCTGATTGGACTTTCTTTTTTGACCACATTGACCTTTCTCGTTGTTACCGAAGAATTGGTTTGAATCTAATTTAATACAAGTTTGATAATTTGATTCAGAATAACATGGTTGTATTTGCAATACATTGTGTGAATGTTGGATGAGATGACGCGATACCATTACCGAAATTAATTTTTAAGTTTAATGGTTAATTAAATTAATGTTTTCGGGGTTTTTATGATTTATTTAAATACACGGCTGAGGAGGACTTAGTACAGTCGAAACGTTCTGTGAATTTGTTAAAAAAGAATTACAAAAGAAAATAATAAAGTTTATCGTTTACACCTTTTATAGCTTGGTTGTGAATTGACCTGATAGAGTCTTCTTATTTATTTTTCCTGTTTGTTAGCAATAAATTTAACATTTTTTATCCCGTACAATCCAAACTTGGGTTTCTACTGGAAATCCTTTTGCGGAATCAATTTTGCAACTTCTATACGTTTAACGTAGCACGTGCAAATAAAGCACTCTCTACATGGTAATGGGATTCTCTGTGGTGCCCACCGGAAGCTTGGATTATTAGAAGATGCAGAACGAACCACAAGAAATCATCCCTCTCTCTCTCTCTCTCTCTTTCTTCCTCTGACGAGCGCGTGATCTATGATGGCTCATCGTGGAAACGTAGATTAATGGATCTTGTTGATAAGCACGCAACGTACGTACGATCCGCAAAATCGAGAGCTTGCCCCTCGTCTTATCGTATTTGTGTTGCTCGTTACGTTTCATTATACATTTCTTGCGAATGATACGTCGAACGAGCCGCTCGCTCGCCGCGTAGCGGAAAGCAACCAAGGAAACGTACAGTAATGGTGCGTAAAAGGGATTGGAGTACGGGATTAAAGGGCTGGAAAAAGATACAGAGTGACTGAGCATAACCGAGTAACCGCTTCTTCCTGGTGACCAGCAGGGTTAACGGAATGCTTCTCGAAGCGAGCACGAGTGAGTCAGCAAGTGAGTGCTTAATTTAGGTTCTGATTCGCCCTCCAATCTTGGCTTACAACGATTATTACATATACGAGATTCTGCGAGTGATACCTCGAACAGGTTTGACTCAACGATGAAAAGATATGATTAAGTCTTTTCTCGCGAAAACGCAGTGCCACGTACAGTCGAGATTTATTATAATAAATAAATTGAAATTAAACACTTGCTTAAGTGAAAAATCTAACGTAAATCTTCTTCACTTTAGCTTAAATTTCATTTATTCAATTACTCGTTATGTTTGGAAGCCGTTTTAAAGAGTAACTGAAAAGTCATTAACTAGAAAACGGAATATAGATGCGAGCTATGTATTTATAGATACTCCTGACTATTTACTAGCTTGCGTATTTACATTTCCTACGGACTACGTGAATAGGTGAACTCTACTATTTTCAATATTACCCGACTTATACTTCGTAGAACTATTATAGATTTTTCTGCGAAAGCAATTTCCCCGCGATTACGTCCTGTCATTTATGGATCAATTTTGTTCAAGTCTGCAACATCTTTTATCAATTGCATCGATACATTATTTCTTAATTTGTCCATTAGTTCTCTTAACATTTGGTAAAAAAAACTTTGATCTGCTTAATTCAAAACAAATTGTTAAAAGATTTAATTATCATTATTACAATAAATTATCATAAATTGAAAACTTATTAGACATTACATTCAATAAGTTTCACTACCACTTAATATTCAAACTTTTTAATATTACTTTCATAAATTTTCTATCGTATTCTCTGTGAAGTAAATGATACCTTGATTCTTGTACCACAATCAAAAAACATATTCGCGTTTCTATTGCATTCCAAAAGAAACCGCAGTTTCTGAATACAACCGTGTAGTAAATATATTCTACTCTAATAGAAAAAGCTTAACTATTCAGATGCATCGCGATAGCGGAAGATAAACCCACGATAAAATATTCCATTCATATATTTAAATGAGAGCATTCACACATCACGATGGTGGCAGAATGGGATAGGTCGGGGCAGCAGGAAACCGGACCGATTGGTATGAATGCGCTTTCATTTAAATATACGAATGGAATATTTTACCAACCATTATCTTGCTCATTCCATCCAGTCTCAATAACGAAAATAAACGTGACGTGAAAACGAAATCGTGTGTTTGATTCAGTCGATATAATAATTAATATCCTTACAATTAATATCTGTGATATTTTATTAAAGGAGTGTAACGCAAGCATGCTCGCATTACACTCCTTTAATAAAATATCACAGATAAAAGCTAGACTTCAGTCTTTAATTTTCTTAATAATGAACAGATATTAAAATAATATATATATCTGATATTCTTTCAATAAATGATATCTTTCTCGTTCATATCACTTATCCTCTTTGCAGAATCAATATAAATAATTATACTACATTTGTATTACACTTTATCATATATACTTATGACAAGTTAAGAATGTTTGAATTTATATTATAACTTCATATTTTTGCAAAAAAAAAATTAACTGTGAAATATCCATGAATATCTCAAAAATTTTGGTCAAAATTAAAATTTAGTTTCTAAAATTCCATTATTAAATTTAGAATAAAATTTTGATTCATTAAAAATCAAATATGTTAATTACACATTTTGTACAAATAATATATCCTAATAGTTTTGATGTTAGTGAAAATCGACTCTGCCTCATTCTAGAGTAGAATTTTTTCCCTCTCGCGTGAAAGCGCGGCGAGATGCAAATGCGGTCCCCTCGGTCGAGGAATTCATCGTCTGTTAAAGCGGATTGGATCCACGTCGTCGTCGGCTGCCATCGGCGATGAAACACGAAATTGCCGCTGAATGGAACGGTAATGAAACGAAGGTGATTGCGCGCGATACGCGACGAATACAGCGAGAATGGATGGCGATGGGTAACGATGGAGATGACGCGGGCGGTGGATGCTGCACACCTGATAATACAAGAGGGTATGTAAAAGAACTGGGAGTGCAACGTATGATGCATTACCACATATGAAGCCCGCCATAATTTGCTCGCGCGAATTATTTACAGTGAGCGCCAACATTACGAACAACATTACCGACAGAGCGTTAACGGCGGCAACGTGTTTCTCAATACCGGTAAACGCGACTGTAAACATTGTCGTGCAATGTAGTAAAACTGCAAAATGATAATGTTTCCTCGTTGAGAAACAGACGCTAAGATACGATTAACCATAGAAATATAAATTACATCAACTTTGTAGATTAAATACATGCGAGATTAAATATATAGTATAATATATCCAAGTTAGAAGATTACAAAATTACTCCAGTTTAATAAATAATTTAAGAGAGAAATGATATATTAACTAATTCAAAAGAGAAATAATTATTTTAATAATTATTGTGTTCTTAGAAGCTCATTTTTGCTGAAACAATTTTTTCGCATACTGTTACGCAATTTTTTTTCCATTTCTTATTTTATTACGACTTAAACATGACATAGGATATTTAACAAAGCAACTGTTTGTTTCAAAACAAAACATTATTTTTAAAAATTAAAATGGAGAAATGTTTCAATCTCATATTTACATTTCTAAAAATAAAATTTTCCCTATCAATGAGCGCTCCCTCAAAGTCTTTCTTAAATGAAATATGTATCCGCTGGCGTGTTAAGAAACGCACAAGGAAACAGCCGCAGGGACGCATTCGAATTCTGTACAGAACGGTTTAAAGGCGGCGAGCACGTGTGGCGGGATTGAGAGGGAGAGGGATTAATTAAAGCGAAGTTTTTCGAGCAACAGCGAAGAATTACAACGAGAAGAACGCCTGGGAGCTTTAAGAGAAACGGCGCGGCGTAAAGCTCAGTGCTTTACTATGTCTGCTAGCGGTGTTAGAGGCAGACGGGGAAGTTATACGTACTTCGTCGACATGGGAAAGTAAATCATGGCGTTTACGTTACTGCGATACTTTCTCTCCCAAATTTTTCAACGTTGGAAACTTTAAGTCGCCGTAGGGTAAATATAAGCCGTATTTAGCGAAGAAACGTGGTTCAATTAATTAATTTCTCCTTATACAGTGTCGTGAGTACGCGAGTACTTAATAAAATTATATTTAACTCAAACCGTCAGAAAATTTTTTTAATATTTCTATAAACAATTACGATCCTCCGTATCACAATTTATTCAATTTTGATCGTTACATTCCTATGTATGTGTCGTTTCTAGTCGATATTACATACCATACCATATATTACGTCGCAATGACTACTTGTTATTAAATACCGCACGATCGGCGTGTGTAGACATTGTTCGATAGAGCCAGTCGATATACATCGTGGTGCGAATAATAAATAACCTATCTATCCGCGCGGCGCATTTAACATTTTTCGCTTGCTCGCTCGTCTGAATAAAACATGAGCCGAGGCATTAGCGTACTTAAAGTATAATGCTTTCTCGCCGGCGAGTAGTCACACGTGGAAAGCCAATGATACAAAGCAGCTGGCGGAGTGTCTACCTTGCGGTCGACACTCGAGTCGACGTTTCGTTAAATCGGCAGACAGAGATCCAGAATCGTGACGTGGATTGACGCGAGGCGTACACGAGTTAGCATAAATCGCCGATGCAGCCACGTCACGATTTGCATCGCGTCGCGCCCATGTCTGATTTCAGATCATTCCGGCCGAAATCCGATCCGGAGTCGATAAGTCGATTTAAACGCGACGAACGTCGCGAATTTTTACCGCGCGAACGACTCGTGGATTTTAAGAACGAGGAAAAGCGGCCCTGGCAAAAGCTCTGCAAAATGAATTCACGATTGATAAGCGCTATCGCGTTTTGTTTTTCAACCTTGGTAAACTCCAATGAAGTTCGAGACGAGTTCGTGGAACAAGCAACATGACAACGCAAACAATGAATTGATAATAGCCACCGCATTTTATTTTCTCTGTGCAGCGCTCTCGCAGCCATAAATCTTGTGTGTGCGCACGTGCGTCATGTGAAGACGAAGAATTAAAACCTCAGCGTCAACGATGGCACGCGCCTCGAATAAAGTAGCGCATACCGAACCGATTGGAATAATTCAGCATTTGCTTTACGTTTAAAAGTTCTTACACGCCGATAAAATACGAATGGAGGGCTGCAATGTTTTCCACGCTCATCCGGTTTCGAAACACGGTTTACGAAAAAAAAACGTTAACTACGTCCATTTACCGTCATCCTCTCCCTTCTATCGTTGATCGATTACATTCCTAAATGTCTGCTTTCCGAGAAAACCTTGATTATCAAATGAAGAAACGACGTTCTAATTTTGATAACGTCAGATAAGCAATCAAAAAATAATTAATACTCTCTAAATCTGAATCAGTGGATAATCATTGATATCAAGTAATTAAATACGAGATCCCCAACCCAGCTAATCTTTATAGTGTCTAGTTAACCTTGTTTTAGTGCTTAAATTCAATGAATATGGCATTGGAAGATTGAAATTAACGTGCAAATATCAGTATTTTAGTTACATAATGCTCAAATATTCTTCCCTTTTTAGTTGAATTTCACTGATTATCAGTGCAAAGTATGCCACTGGGTAATTAGTAGCTATCCACTGACATTCAAATTTGGAGAGTACGCTAAATTAAATATTAAAGTTTTACAAATTATCAGGAAATATGCTAATCGTTCAGATTTATACACATAAACGTTTTAGTTATCTCTCAGAGAAAGATCGATTTATCAATTTACTTATTTTTGTATTCTTGTCCCGCAGTTATTATTGGTTCGTAAAATATGGACTCTATAAATTCATATTTCAACATATAAATAAGGAATCATTTATATTACCAACCTGTTTGGGACCTCCGATTTTCCAATAATTCACTTGGCTTCGGAATTGCGTTTCCTAATAATAACCTGGCCGATGAATCATCGAGAGAAAGCGCTCGCGATTATTTATAGAGCATAAAATACGACTCATGAAATGGGAGTAAACCGATGGGTACAACGTAGTAGTTACATAAGACCGCTTTTCGCAAGCGTTACCTTTCCCTGCTTAAGAACAAAGATTTCATTGTCTCAGGAATCCACCGTTATTGCATCAATATGCAATCATCGTTCGCTTAATCAATTCGAATGAAAGGCGGGTATTGTCAGAGAGGCAGTGCAAACACGATTCACTTGTCGCCCGTATCTCATGGATAACCGACAAACCATTTCTCAAAATTAATTCCTCCGGTCATCCCTTATTGACCCTAAAGCTTCAGACTGTCCGATATAATCATTAGTGTATAGTTGGTAAAAAAACATCTTCGACATATCTACTTCCAAGTAAGATAAAGACGTAAAAATAAAAAATTCAGTATATCTTCAGAAGAGAGAAAAAATGCTAGGAACTTAAAATTATTAAAAGCACAGTTTCAAGACGAATTAAAATTTCAATAAGAAAAATACGTAAATGTGTTAAAAATGTATAAAATAACGTCTCTCTCTCTCGATCTTTGATGTTGATTTAATTTCTGTTTAAAAGAAATGCGTCCGTTTATATAAAATCATAGCAATGCTTTAATGTAACATTTTGCTTTATTATTATATTGATTTTACATAAATTCTTCCACTTATTAATTGCATGACTTACAAAGTTTGTTTTCCCAATAATTATAATCAAATATAGATAGATTAAACTGATAATTCCGGATTAATCTTATCCGCAGCTCTTTGCTACAGGAACCAGATTCTCTGCCTGTCAATACAATAACTTGTCTTAATATGACTATAACTCAAAGTCTCGATCTATCATAAAACATAATAATTAGATCCTCAGTTTAATAAGCTAGACGATATTTTCATTACCTAGCGATTATCATCGTTCCGAGGATAGAATCCGTTAATAAAAGGTAAGCCTAAGGTAAAATTCCTAAAGAAGCAGGCCGAGTGTTGCTCGAGTAAAAAAATTACAGGAAGAAGAAAAAGAAGACGAAGAGTCTGCGTACGGTAACCAACCAGTGCGCTGCAAAAGTGTCTCGTGTTATCGTGAAAGAGAAGGATGTGGCGAGTTGGATAAAACGAGCGCAACGAGCTCAAACGTCAGAGACGGCAAACGGTCGAAGCGCGTGAATTTACGCACGCATGTTAGGCAGGATGCACACGAGGATCAGGACACGTGGGTTGAGATCGGCAACTTTCTCCGCTTTTGAAAGCGACCTCAGATAATGGAGGCGCGATAGCGACGTGCACAAAGTAATTGCGAGAAATCTTCAACCTTTCGTCCCGCAGTTGACTCTGAGAATTTTTGGAACTTTCACGTTTCTCTTGTTGTCAACGCGTAGAAAATTGCGAAGAAAAGAGCGTCTCAAATGCAGTCATCAATCAATAAAATACCATGAAATACATTTTTTTAAGTAGAATCTAAAACTGATATCACATAGCAATAAAATTCTACGAAAAAAGCACATTTTTTTCATAAGAACGCTTTTTGCCCTGCTTTCTACTTTTGATCAAGCTTGCTTAGTAATTTTTTGGCAAGCAATGGTCTTCCTCTCGTTGTCATTTTCATGGGAAGTACTGTCCCTCCTACTGTCATTATACAGGTTACTTTGAATTTATGAGAACGCGCTGATGAAATTCAATTATAACGTGTTTCGGCCTCGGAAGCGATCGACATCGCGAAAAGAACGTCCTCACAGTCCTGGAGGACTATAATCGAGCGGTGCTGGATCGTTACCCTCGTTTATACTTGAGGCAGGCGTAATGGCCGCTTTTAATGTTCTCGGAAAAATTCTACGCGGCGGCGACGACGATATGAGGAGGCATAATGGTCTAGATAATGCACGATAATCTGCATTCAAATTGCGGCGAAGCTGTTCCCGAGGCCGACATAGTAACGCAAAGTCGTATTTGCGGTTAAAGACGCATCGACGATTATACAGAATGTTCGAGAAGCTCGCAGCTTATCTCGAACAAATTTGATTTTCTTCGTACGCGTGCATTTTTAAATATCTCGACAATTCAACGACGTTATATTAGAATTCCGGAAAAACGGAACCCTAAGATTTCAGCGCACCTCTGATAAATTTCTCTCGCTTCGGCGTCTCGGTCTTTCGCTCTGTTTGCAAACTCCTTTCTTGAAGCAGCCGCACCGGCTTTCGCTCGTTGCCGCTGGTAAATGAGCCGCACTTGCTAAGGTGGGGCCAAGAATCCGCTGCAACGCGCCCACGCGTCTAAACTCGTAGTGCGACCTCAAGCGATTTAATTAGCTCGCTGATATATCCCTTCACTTCCCTCACCCTTTTCGTTTACTTATTGCCACCTAGCGTTCCTTCGCTGGTGACTGTGTTTGCGCAACAATTAGTTGCGAGTGATGCCTTGGCTAATCTTAAAATAAACGACCACTAAAAAGAAGTCTCGGAATTTAAAACAAATATAATCGATATATTCTAATCTTATTCCTTTTCAAATTAATCTGTTAATTAATTTATTTTAAATTAATTAATTACACGTAAAATTTAAGAAATATTTTTATCCAAAATCCAATCACGCTCATCTAGAATTGAAGAAGATTGGAAAACCAACGATGAATTTGTCCAATTTATTAGATATTAACGAAGAGAAGAATAGCTTAGCACATTAAAGTTTACTGATTAATTTATTTGACATTTGCCAAGGAATTAACAGTAGATTCGATAGAAATGGTAGGCACTCTGTATGCATTATCTCTCATGATAACATTAAATTGTACAGCAGCAACTCCCGATAATGCAACTTGTTGGTTCCTGCAGCGGCAAACAATGCACCTGGAGTGGATTGGTAATCTGGAGATCGTCGAGTAAATGAGATGAATATCAGCCACTCTCTCTCGACTCTACTAAACCAGCGCATTGTGTAACGGCATTGCCGCCGCTTATGCTAAACAGACACGAGCGGAATTAAAATTTGATCAAATGGGAGTGGTCGCGTTTACGATTGTAAACCTCTGCTTCTCTCGCGTAGCATTGCCGACATTTCCCACGATATTGTTCCCCGCCGTTCCTCGACGACCACGATTTCGACAAAATCGAATACCGAAGTACTTGTCTCTATCTCTCTCTGTCTCTGTCTCTCTCACTTGAATCCGTATCCGATTAATCCTTCGAATCGTGCGCTATTCATTTTCGCGTTATCTCGTTTTGTAGCAGAACCGATCGACATTTGGAAATATTTGTTTGCGCAAGTTTACATCGACCCGAAAGCACTCATCGAAGTTGATTGATTATACAATGTTCTAGAAACTCGAAATAGAATCCTAAAATCGGCGAAAAACAGGCAACAAATATTCGCTCTTGTAAAATCTACGCTTAATTTTTGCTATCAAAAATCTCAAAATCGACATTTGGTTTTCAATATTAATTACCTTAAATACTCAAATAATACTTGAAATTTTGTTGAAATTTGCCTCAAACTAAAATATTTCTTTCTTTCATTGTAAAATTTCTTTCACGATATGTTAAATAATTTTAATAGCTTACAAAAAACGCGAAAATTATTAATACCTTTTTGCTAATTGTGTAACGATACAAGTCTACTATAATAAAAATAAAAATTATGATTCCATAAACTTTTGATATATTAAATCGAAAAAAAGTGGAGTGCATATGCAACGTAAAAAATACAGTTATGAAGCAAAACATGGAGCAGTTATAAAGCGAAAAAGAAAGGACAATTTTATTACTTCGATAGCCGTGCCACCTTTGAATCGATTATACCACCGTCGTTCGACAACACACGGAAAAGAGAATAGATATGCACCGATGCATATAAAAGTGATATACGATAGAGTGGCTCAGTAATAAAACAGCGACGAGCCCCGGTGCGGCGCATAAAAGCACTCGGTATGTATATGCACATCCGTGTGCGTATGCCTTTTATTTTTACGATCTATCTACAGAAGCGAAGAACGATTAACACGGCGAAGAAGCTCGTACGCGCCGGCATGACGCACCGTCCGACACTTGCCGGAAATTGCGGCGCGATGACGGCTTTACGTTTCGTTTGCCGAGCGCACGCATTTCGAGATGCACGTTTCTAGGCATGTAATCGGACCGCGTTGCATTCGCGCCTCCTCGATAATTCAACCGCTTCACCGTGTTAAAAAGCCATACGGTCGATTTCCTGATCCTCGCCCGTTACATTCCTGATGCAGCGGATACCGCGGAAAGCCATCACGGAAACAGCGGGAAAGACAAGACCCCGAGTTCTCGGGTTAAACGGCGACCTGCCTACACTGAGAAAAAATTATTCATTTGTCTAAATTAATTTAGTTTGTTTTTATTTCTCTCGGTCAAAAATGTATGTATTTAAGTCAAATATATTATACTCGACTTAAATATTTATATTCTCCAACAAAAGAAATAAGGACGATTAAATTAAAGACGAGTAAATTTAATCAAATGTATTATATTTTGTATCGTGCTCGATACCATCGTCGACGAGCTACGATAAGTCCCTTCGATCGAGGATTTCATGAAGGAAAACATGTTTGAAACTTGTGAAAATAAAAATATTCTCATTCATCTCCCCTAGAATTCTTCTTTCCGAGAGGTTTCTTGCAATATTCTCAGCATCTTTCAATCTAAGCGGCATACCATTCTTCTGCGATATGAAATTGAAGATGACAATCTCTCTAAAGTATCATATAACTTCCTTAATACCTATCGCTATTTCCAATAAATTTTCTAGATACTCGTACATACTGGAAACAGGTACATCGAACGAGTCTATCGCGATGCATTGACGGATTCGTTATCCGCTGATGATGATGATTCACCGCTTTCGTAATTTCCCCGATTATAAATGGCTTGCCACCTTCGCCGCATTTCCAAGCTCACTGAATTACGAGTCGCGGTCATAAATTCTCATGTAAGATACTCGGCGTGCAGGTAGCATTTTCAAGGAATACGCCGATGAGAAACTAATAGGCAGTCGGCGCGGCACGCGGATTCAATCGTTTGGAAGTTAACCAGCAAGCACGGAGAGCCCAAGTCCCTCCCCTTGGATAAGAAACAGTCTCTCTCTCTCTCTCTCTCTCTCTTTCTCTCTCTTCTCAACGGGACGAAGACGGTATAATCGATGGGTTACGAGGAGCGTAAGCCACAAGTCATGGGTGATACGCGTTACGCGCAAAAGGGAAATAAATGCCTATTCGCGATATCGGAAAGGAATTAAGAGGAATCGCGCGAGGAAGAAGATTCTAGCGATCATAAAGTCCCGCGCGACCGCCGTTCATTTCATTGCTACCTTGTGCTAAGATATATTCCCGCGATTGTACGGCCGAAAGACTTGAAGAACTGTGAAATCAGTCCAACGAATGTTTCGAGATAACCGCCAAATCGAAGGCTGAAAGCCGCACGAAATTTCGACATCGACAATAGCGACGATTAATGCGTATAGGATTGTGTCGGGACGTGATTACCGACACGCTCGGAAATGCGCGGATGTGTTGAGTATAATCCCGTTGATAACCATTGAGGGAATCACGGAACGGTAACGGTAGGAAAGCGAATCGCGACAAAAGCGGATGAGTCAAATGGTTTTTATGATGCTTGCAACAATATAAGGTATAACACATCGGTAAAATATGACGTATGCATCAAATGTATCTTATTGTATCCTATAATGCTGATCTCTCCAGGTTTTATGGGTACCAGAAAAGCGGCGGAAATATCGTAGGGATAATAATAATACGTCGCTAGAATTAGCGAAACTATACTAATATCTTTTACAAGCATATAAATAACATCTTTTACAAGCGTATGATAAGTCATATTAGATAACTTGTTTTTATTCTCCCTCGTCTAGCCAATTAACTTTAATAATTCTCCAACGAAAGACTAAATTGCTAGATAATAAATGACAAAGATCATCTTTGGCAATATATTTTTAGTCATTTCATATTGTTAAACTCATAATGCCAAATTAGATCCAGTTTGAACTTTTTAAACATTTATATAAATCGTCATTGTTCCATTCTAATATGTTATTAATTGAACTGAAACAATTGAGTTAAATAATTTAACTCAAAAAATGTATTAAATTAGACTCAAACTTAATTCATTATTTGCTACCGAGAGAAATGTTTTGTGTGATACGTGACTTACAAAAACATTCTTACTTTTTAATTAAAACATTTTGTTGTTTTGATCAAATTTTGATCAGAGAACAACAAAATTTTTTAATTAAAAAAGTGAGAAGAAAGATTTATAAATCACATATCACACACACATACAAAACATTTCTATCAGTATAAATACATACGTTAATATAGACGTAGTTTATTTCTGATCGCAGAATTCCGTTTGAAATGGCTTGATTTACATTTTGATGTACATGAAAGTTAAAAATAACGAAATATTATTTAACGTTATTTATTTAAAGGGATTAGATTACCATTGTCCCTTTGACATCTAACAGAGTAGTGATACAAAAATGAAATTCATTCAAAGCTTCATTTTCAAATTGTCCGACAGCTAATTTTCAGAATATAATATCTGACACCTCTGACGAATATAATAAATTGTTTTATAATTCACTGAATAATCTTCATTTCTTAAAAATGTGAATTCAAGAATTTATTTTATTTAAAAAATAAATTACCAGGAAAATTGCTAGACAAAAAAAAACTGCAGGTTGTCAAAGTATCCTCGTTCTATGGATTTGAAACGATCGCTCGTTTTTGCCACTCCAACATGATAGTTCTGACCGAACGTTTACCGTCGCAGAATGAGAAAAGTTGACGCGAACCCGAGTCACTTTTACGAAATCCGCAAGCGGGCTCGCTGCCCGCCGGGTATACGATTACAGGCGGACATTTCAAGTGGACGGAGCGACAGCGGTGACTCCGTTCATTCTCCGGGTGATGATTTACGTGTAACGTGCCACCGACAGAGAGCCAGGTGGTCGGAATGCCACGCGAATGCGTAACACGATAACCCCGGCGGCATAAGTGCGGCACGATGTCAACGATGAGCGTGGCCAACAACGCGACGCGACCCACCTGATAACGTTCCGCTACCATTAGTTTACCGCGCGTTGTAATAACATGTACATCGTTGCGCGCGCTCGTAAACTGTGTCGGTTTTCGCAGCTTGGTGTCATCCAATGACGCTCTGCTATTTAATACTACCGAGCTGCGTAAAGTTGACTCATTCCGAACTGAAAACTCGATCATAACAGTCAATATTCACCCAACAATTTTCTCGGTATGTCTGATGATTTACTCTCAACGTTCAGTTGAATGCAGAAAAAATTTAAATTGTTAGGGAAAAATAAGAAAAAGATTATAATATAATCTTTCTAGAAATCTCATCTCATGTGACTGTTTATTTATTTAAAACTATTTGACTATTGAACTTTGCTACTTAAATCATCACGAACAATTAAATATAATAAAATTCTAAAAACAGATTTTTAATTCTGTAAAAAGATCAGCTTTTATACTTTGTATCTACTGGTTCTTTAAATTCGATATTCGCAAAAAAGAAAGGCTATTTACCGAGACATTAACGGATTACTTTTACTTAATATTAATTAAAATTTAAAATTAACAATCTTACTCAATATAAATTAAAATACGTCTGGTTTAGACAAACTTCCAACCGTAATTCAAACACCGAATTTAAAATCTTTGAATTGGATATTCTCAAGTTATTTTCCACATTGTAAATTCCGCGATGAAAGGAAGTACCTAAGCCGCTTAATTCGATATTTCTCAACAATTGTTCCGTTCGTACGCCTAGCATTTGTATTAATACGAACGTTCGAACCCACTTATCTGCAATTATAACAAACTAAACTGACTGTAATATCTTGTTATTATCTTGTATTCGATAATGCGCTAATGTACCATCAAGATAGGCTTCGAGATGTGGATATTAGATACAGTCTTAGCCAAGAGTGCTAATTCCCTTCAATAAATCTCAACGAAAACGAAATAGTCGACATTATAAATAAAAAAAAAACACCTAATCTTTTTTTTTTTTAAATAATTGCATCGCGTTTCAATGTTTTTATTTGTTAGTCAATACGAAATTTCATTATATACCTTTTGACTTGTAAAATAGAATATCTCGACTTAATGCAATTTATGCAAGCTACAAAGTTACTTCTAGCCACGGCTGTATACCGACTTGCAGAGAATACTTGCCGTGCAACGTTAACCGTGGTCGATCTACTTAATCCGACGGCATCCATTCGATAGTATCGACGGGAGTGGTACGGGATCGAGGAGTAAAACGGGCAGGAATTACAGCTTTGACGGCTCCATTGGTGAATCGTTAAAAACTTTTCAATACTGTTAGACGAACCTTATTTTTACAAGCCGCGTGAAACAACAGCGTTTCCGCCTCTTGGGGAAAAAAAAATGTTAAAACCCGATACTTTTTCCATCGCGGGCCGAGGCTCATCGAACGAATTTCGACGAATGAACGTGCCCGTTAAATTCGCGATTTATGCCAGCAGCGGTGCGGTGGCAATAAATTCTACGCAAAATCCCCGGGTAGAAGTTTTCCCCCGGAGAAATAACACATTTGCGAGGAGTCAGCGAAAAAGCTGAAAGTTACAGCAGGTCTACACTTTAACTCGGTACAGTTAATTTATTTAACAGTCTAGTAAACGTGTAACGGTAATTAACACACTACGTGAACGAGCATCGGTGATAATTAACAAATGCGAATAACATCTATTTTAATATCTTAATATTAGAGTTAATAAATGAGCAAAATCTGATGAAAGATGTTATGAGTGTTCGCAGTATTTTCCTTTTAGCAATTTTTCTTTTAACTTTCAAAATTTTTAGCAAGTAAAACAGAATGAGAACAGTCGTCCAAAATTCAATTTTGACTCGCAATTATGATTAAGTGCAAAGCTAAAGAAAAACGCCAACGGCCAACGGCATCCAAAGTTGTAAAGTAGAACCGGAGAATACTCGCCGATTATTTGATGGAGGTTAAGCACTTCTTTCGCCACCGCCGCTTTGAGATCCACCTTGCCCAAGCACCGCATACTTATCGCTCTCATAATAATCGCCGCTCGTTACAGAGGGAAGTTTTCTTGCTTATATTTCGATTGCGGTGCGCTTATACGAGCAGTCTCGTGCGTAAATTTGCCGGACCTTTCGCATATTTATCGAAAGCAATTTATATGAATTAAACTTAATTTCAAAAAGATTAGATTACGTAATCTCTCGTGAAAAAACAAATTGCGAATGTGATTTGCGGCAACGCACTTTTTTGCATTTCGCGGACAATAATGGATGTAATGAATATTTATGATCCGAATATATCATCCAACCTAACAATAGTTGTTCAAATAATTACTCAGAATAACTAATGGATATCAATTATTCGCGAGTAATGCCCGAAGCGAACGTTGTAGTATTACGGAACATACATACTAAAATACATGAGAATATAAAGCTTGCGCGCCCATCCATTATTAAATTGAAACGTAAAATAATGTTGCACCTTGACGAGAAATATTATCGACTACTAGATAAAAAACATAAAAAATCGGAAATTAATTATCTTTAGAAACCATATCTTAGTGTAACATCTTATAAATTATAAAGCACGTATACTCTATCGAGCAATCCCGCTCCTTCGTCCGCGCGGCGAGGATGCTTTCATTCCGTATTAATAGTCGTAATTAAGAGCAACCGTACGGGCGGTAGAACGTCGACGGTGTTCTTCCAGGCATATTCTGTCCGTGATACACGCGACAAGGTCACGTATGCAAAGTTCAGGCCATTATGACGCTCGTATTCAGATGCAAATTGGCTGGAAATGGCGCGTCTCTTAAAATATACTTACGACTCGCGAATGCGTCGTCGAGATACGGCCCTTTATTTCTCTCTCTTTCCCTCCTTTCACGAATGAGCGAGCGAACGAAGGAGCACTAACGAGTACAGAAGGTGCCAATGCGGCGATACAAAGCGTGCGTGATTATGACCGAGAATGAAAAACAGCAAGACTATGCGGCGCAACGTCGGTGGGTTTCGCGAGCGTCTTAATGACAGGCCGCATAATTAGCGAGAAACTACGCCAGCGCGCTGTGAAACTCTGTCTAACGATCCTCAAACGATCTCTCGGCGCGTAAACATACGTACGAATTTCGTTTCTCTTTCAAGAAAAAAATTTACGTGCAGAAAGATGGTGAAGATTTCGAGATTACTAATTCCTTCGGTAAAACATATATGCAACGTTATATGTGTCAATTAATAAAATAATTAGGAATTATTTAGTTTTATTTATACTTGTATACGTATCTGATTAAAATAATGATTGATTTTTATTATTAAATTAAAAAATTACAAAAAAAGAAAATTAATATAAATACTCTAAGACAACAAAATAAGAAATCATATATAATACAATCAGTTTAATAAATACAGAATTAGCGATAAAATTTTGATCAAGATTTTCAAAAATAAATCATAAATAAGAGAAATAAAATTTCACAGAGATAATGTGCAACAAAGTCGAAATATATGACAACTACCATGCAATAATATTAAAATATAGTACAAAATTATATACTTATATGTGTAATGAAATATAAATGCTGATCAACCATCACTGAATTTCACTGGCAAATTACATGGATGGAGCAGAAAATAATTATATGCCATAGGAACCAAAATGTTCAAGATTCTCCGCGTTAATTCCACTTTTACATAATTAATGATATAAATTATATTCATCTTATATAATTGTCCTCTTGCGTTGTGACATTAAACTTATACTTGTATTTAATGCGCGTTGTTCATACAAAATCATGTACAATCTAAAATATTGTACAGATATCATAAAGAATGTTTTAATAAAAAAAAGTATAGTAATTAAATGATCAGTGACTGAAAAATAAATTAGAATCAACATATACATACATATGTTACGATATACGATGTGCATATAAAGTAACATATTGATATATGCAGATAAATTAATCTGAATTGTTTTCGCGTATAAATTTAAATCATATGTTAGCACACCGGGGTTTCATCATCTTGTTTATTTAAATCTACGACGTGTTGCACAAACGACTGTATCGCGCTGTGTGCAACAGAAAATACAAGTCGCGATGGACGCATCTTAATCTGCTCTCTGAATAATTCGATACATCGTGTGGTACTTTTTCATGAATTTTTTCACGAGAGAACTCGAATTAATAGATAGCAGCTCGAACGGCTCTGTATTCGCCATGCAATAACAAGCGTGAATTGCAAGAATCTCATGGTTAGTCATTTGCAAACTTCGACGCCACGTTCGATCGATTCGTTCAATTGACTCCTCTTCAGAAGAATCTGTCGTAGACATCAGCATACCGGTTCCGTGTTCCTGATGTCTTTCTTTCCTTTTTCTTTCCGATCATGATTGACGTCCCTAATCTCAACCGGTATAATGATTCATCACGAGCAACGACGCGCATGATAAAACAGACGGATTACGTCGCGTATACACACATACACGCATAGACATCGACGATGGCTAATTCAATCGACACAGCATGCCGCAGGCTGTTAGACAAAGCGTCGACCGACTAATGAGGTGTCATTGATTACGAACATTCATTTTGGCACGAGACAAGAGATTCTGATCATAAGCGTGACCTAAATCGTCTAACTTACACGGCTGTCCTCTTATCTCTAACAAAAAATTTGAATAGAAAAATTTTTTAATTTTTAGAGAATAATTTAAATATTAGAATACTTCAACTTAATATCGTTTATATTTATAAAGAAAATTAAATAATATAATCAAATAAAAGTGGAGACTTTTCTCCCTCTGTTTCTCTTAAATCGAACAAGAATAAATTATAAAAATACATTTTCTAGCCTAACATAATACAAATATAATTTTCCGCGTTTTTCTTCCCTTTTTATTATCAAGGTTTGAGAGATCCAACGGAATTTCTCTAGTCTTTAAAGACAGAGATTCACAGTACTTGCAGCAACAAGTAAATCATAAGAATCAACACTATCATAAGGATCATCAACGACAAAAAGAGGTGCGGTAGAATTTGACGTGTGAAGAGGCAATGTTAACAGCACCAGGGAGTGGATATACGGCAACGTGGGCGAATTATAGCAGTTTACCAACCCACACGCAAACCGACCAAGGGGCCATTACTCAATTCCGAGATAAGGAAGAGGAGATTGTCGGATTACGTTCGCCGCCGTCGAATGACGGTCTAGCGTCGGTCAAGTGCATAAACCGATTCCCGGGGAAACCGAGAGAATCAGTGCGTTCGCTAACGCGGAGGCGTCGAGGGCGGCGATGCAAAACCGCCGGCGATGAAGTCGGCAGGACTTCTCGAGGAATTACGACGCGTAAACGGCACTTGAATAGATAATATCGTACCACCCACGATGAGAGATCGCAATTGCATAATCGTCACGGAAAGACATTGCTAAAAAGAGTAATTAACCAGGAATCTTGCACTTAAGAATCCCTTGCAATGCCTCGCATTACGGGATTAATATTACTACTCGGAGTTTGAAGATGAGTTTCATATTTCATGTATGATCGATAAGAAGTTGCATTAACATCGAGAATCATTGCTCGAAATGGCTAATTTACATCCTAATAATACCTGACGTTTTTATGTTTAATTCTGGCCGTTCGCTTAATACTTGTGTTACTTTAAGCGTTATGTTTATGCTATAATGTCGAGCGATCGTGACTTAAGTGTTTTATATCATTACTCCTGTCGGGGATATTAAATCGCCGTTCGCGTGATAAATCAGCTCGCCAACGGGATACGTATAATCTTAAATACGTATCAAACTCTGTTACCGTACTTACCATAAGTCAAACTCGTTATAATACGCGCTACGTCATGCGGTTCAGTATATTTCGTCGTGTAACGAGCGGAAAGCAAAATTGCCGTCTCAGTAATTTTCATCTGAATAAACGAGTAAATTGAATGCCCTGCGTTATTTTCACTCAATCCCCGTTCGCTCGTGAGAAAAAGAAAGGTGAACGAATAAGAAACGCATGGGGGAGATGATTGAGTTATCGTTATCCTTGCGTGACTTCGTTCACAAGTGAATTGATGCTCGCGGTCCAAAAGAAAAAGAAGTGGGATATGCGCTAGCTCAATTTCTGCCCTTCTCTCTCAAAATTAGTTTTCCATTCTTACAGGAAAATTACAGCAAACTTTAACGAACTTAATGGATTACGGAAAGAGAAGACATTTGTGATGGATTAATTGATAGAAGGAAAATATCAGAAGTATACTGCATGTTTCATCAAACAAAAATTAAGAAAGTGCCACTTCCTTACTTGTAATTATTGTTCAAATATGTCCAAAATTACGTTTAAATAGCATTGAGAAATTTCTCACATACCTATAAATTATTTGTCGCATATCTCTCATCGTCCAAAATAATAACAGTTTGTAATACATTATGCGTATTACTTCTTAAAATAGATATTTATGATATTATATTTTATTTTGCATATACATAATTTATTATAATATGGATTTATAAACGGGACTCAATGAAAGTAATAATCACGAATAAATTAAAGACGTTTTTATTGATTCTTCCAAACAGTGTGATTCGAGTTAGTGCAACACAGCACTATGGGCGACGCTGCTGTTGGTAAGTCGGCTTGGTTGATCAGTCTATTACGACGAAGCGGAGCCGAGTATCGGTTTGTGTATTTACGTGTGTGTATGTGTATATGGTGTGTTATATCGTTGCATTATCACAATACATTATTAACGTCAATTGACGATGAGTGAAATAAATACATAAAGGAGAAGCAGGAGGAAGAGAGAATCAAAAAACAATCGATGGCCGACATGGGGAACGAAAAAAGAAACGGGACAAAGAGAAAAAAAATTAGGATCATTAAAACCGCGCTCATTGAACTCCCTCCATTTCGGCTGTTTTCGAGTCTCTCCCTCTGTCTTCGTCAGAGATCAAATCAAACGGAAAGCACGATTTCTGAAGCGATCACATTGGACGGGCAATCGGGAAAGGCAAAATCATCAAAGCCGAGAAAATCCTGGCTAGAAAAATACGAAACAAACACATGTCGATGATCTAGCGAGTCCATTCTCTAATACTTTTTTTACGTTTCCAGAGCTCTTGAATTTTACTACTAACGCATAGTAGGTAAACTAAATCATATGGTTTCATAAGAGAAACGAAAAAAGTACGGTTTTTTTTTACAGATTCTTAATGTCAGAAATTAAAATTCCGAAAACCATAAGATCTGTCGATCAAGCGTTTCACTGTCATACATTTCTCATCAATGTTTTCACATTTTCTATCCTTTTTTGAATCCCTTCCATGTTCCTCGTTTGCCTAATATTTGTTGCGGCTGTTTTTTTTTACTACTATTTACCATTTTTTCGTTCTCGTATTTTCCAGTCATTCGGTGAATATAAATACAAATCCTAAATATCTAGAACGATAATGCTTAAAAAAAAAAAAGAAATTTCTTTTGCTCTTTCTTTTTTTCGCGTACGTCGCGATTTCCGTCGGTCAACAGGTGGTGAGGATTCCGTTCGAGAGCATCTTCGATGACGTGTTGGGATTGTTTTTCAAAAACACGACTATACGCATCGTTCTTTTTCTCTCTTTTGTTTATTCGTCAATTCTCACTTCTCTCGGCCGCGACATTCGCATAAGCGAATCTTAACAAATTTTTTATGCGCTTAGAGAACGGTAAATAAATTAGGTCACTTCCGCCGATGCATCGCCAGAAAACTGTTCGTAACAGGTTCCGCGGCTAAATCAGCAGACGTCGTTCACCGTTCCTATTCGTCGAAAAACACTTGAATCTTCCCGGACTAAAGTCGCCATTCCTTGCAAAGAGGTACATAAAACAAATGCGCTGTATTATCTCTTCGTTATTTTTCAAATAAAATTTTACGATCGCTGCATTGTTCGTCATCCGAGAACGTGGATGCGTTACAGAAGCTGCATACTTTTCACAATAATGTAATGCGCAAAAACGTGCTATAAGTTACGCTGTTGAATAATCGAGATTGTTTAAAGCAAAGTCACACACTTCGGTCTAACAAAGGAAATCTGTGCAAAACAATCTGCAGCAAAAGCGACAATTTGTTGACAATGAATAAGTGCAGGACGTATAAGACATGACGTTTCCCTTTTTTTAATCCTTTCATTCAAATTTACTAGACAACTCGGGCATATATATTAAAAATCCTAGATAAGAAAGGACTTTAAGAAAGGCCGCTTATATGTATAAATACGAATGTTTTTACGACTTAGTCTTAAAATAGGCTCGCGCTGTAATCGCTCGTGAATCAGTCCCAAGAGTGTTTTTACTTTTCCTGCCGTACGTTACGTCCGATAAACTCAAATAGCGCATTTTATGCAGCAACCGAAAATACGTCGATACAACAGCGACTACAAACATCGCACGCAATCGGATAAAACATAAACGAACATTTGCGAATGGCAGGCCTTTTTCCTCGGATACGATTTGTAGGAATCCTCGAAGAAAAATCAACGACGATGTTATTAAAGCAGTCTCTCTCTCTCTCTCTCTCACTCTTGCTAGCTTTCTCTTTTCTCTCTCGCATGCAATTTCCTTGTGTACGCATTGCACGATTATGCATCGATGCTTGGCGCGGCTCCATCTTAACAAGGAACCAAGGACAATATTTATCTGTCGCCACTCGGCAATAAAACTTGCCACGCAAAGTGCGACTAGCCGGCAGGAGAGAAATATTGCTAATATCATTCTTCGCGTTCGCTCGGGAAACACGCGCTCGCCACGTACGTCAAACTCGTCGCACAAAGCGCACACCCGTTATAGCCCAAACGGACGTCGTCGTTGTCGCCATTGTCGAATTTTTATGGCCTGCCCTTCGTATGCCCAGCACCGCGAACGTACTGAATACTAACAAGATTTCATCGGTTTCCTCCCAGTTTAATCCGCGCGCGCTTCTTTTTGGAGAAACGGCTACTATATAAATATTCATGAATAATTCCACTGCGTTATATATCTCGGAAAAGTGGAACGCCAAACCTGTGTCTCTCCGATTGCCGTTTGCATTTGTAATACATAGCTATTTAGTAACTGCACGTTTTGTAACTGTAACGAAAAAACAATGCGGTATTCTTTCGAACTTGTCTCTTTTTGAACACGAACGAAAAAAAATACTTCTATTATTCCATTATTTGTGAATACGTATATTCATCTTCTTCCATTTCTCCAAAACGAAACGCGTATCGTACGCAAAAACACCCATTCAAAATATCCACCCATTGTATTCCCCAATCGTACCTCGTCATCGTCGTCGTGTTTTTCCATCGCGCGCTCCGAAATCGTGACAACAAAACGCAGTTTCTTCTATACACATATAGACAACGGAGATAATAATCTAAATGGATTCGCCTTAGATTCTAGACTTATCTAACGATAGGTGGTTTTGCTGAGTTTGTCGTGTGCATGTGTGTACGTGTATCCTATGTGACGGCGTGTAATGACGCTGGGTGGCTCGTATTACGTGTCTTGTCAGTCTAGCTGACGTATAATGTCGCAGGGAAACGGGTACAGGTGGTATAGTTTTCGTATAACGCATACAAAACGACGTAGGATTCACAGGATTCGTCGCGCGACCTCAGTCCTCTCGACTGAGACTCTCTCGATCATCAAGCGCAGATTTACAGAAGAACGAGTCGACCTATCACGATGCGGCTCGCAACAGACACGGCATATCTGTGTGTACGTGTGTACGTGTACGTGTGTATGTATGTGACCGGCCGACTCGCTTCTACGTTTACTCGCTTCTACGCTCTGTGTAAATCTGCGCGATGGCCTTTCGCTAATGTAGATATATGGTATATATATATATATATCTCGGGATATAGTATATCTCTAGAACGCCTGAATCCTGCCGCGTAATTTCTTGCCGCGCCTTCCACCCTCGCTCGGTCTCAAGCGCTTCGACCCGTCACATTTCGATCGCCGTGATAATCGGTCCGTGGCGGTGACCAATCGATTATAACATTACCGGAAGAAATTGACAAAAGTTATTTAACGAATTAACGATGAGATCCTTCACCGTAGTTTTTATAACTGCAGTTCAAATCTCTATCAATATCAGAATCCTGAAGTTCAAATTTATTTAGTATGTTGAGTACCGATGACATTTCGTTACAGAGATGAAAAAAAGAAACTCTAAATATCAAACATTCGCAAGGTTTCATTTGGAACGAGACTATAATTTGTTTAATTCATAGAGGTAGATTTGAGAATGAAGAGGAGAGAGAGAGAGAGTGAATAATGCAAACTTCGAAGCTACCGATCGTGAATTCTGGACGAGTTGGACATCGCATAACGGAACGCGTGACAATATCTTGCCATCCGATTCCAGCGGGTCGAGGCGAAATGACGGCAACGATAGTTCCACTTGATTGTATTGATATTGTACAAATCAATAACGCGTTTATCTGGTCCGCTTGCCGTTATTTAGCAGACACAACGGTAAACGACGTGCATGAGGGGGAGATAGGGGGAAAAGCGAAACAATGTTACGAACTCGGTGAGCTAGCTGCCCGGTTATCGGTGCTCGATTCCGAGACTGAACCGTTGCATCGAGTTATCCGATAAAACGCGGCGATAGTGCGCGATTAAACGCAGTTACCAGTAGAGACGGTAGCTCCTTTCACGCGAGGCGGGCCCCTTTCGCGGGAAGAAGAAGATGATGATGAAGATTCTCTCTCCCGCCGGGGGAACAGTTCGACCTACTATCACGCGCGATCGGGCGCGAAGGGAGAAGCGAGGTAGAAGGCGCAGACGTCGATTACGATCGGCGGCGGCGGTGGCTAGCCAGCAACGGACCGGACCGTTCATCGTTCTTCCGATTAATTGCTACGTTACGTTTTAAACGGTCACGTCGCCGCTACTCGTCTTGAGTTGGCGGTGGTGGTGATGGTGATGATGGTGGTGGTGGTGGTGGTGGTGGTGGTGGTGGTGATGGTGGCGGCGGCGGCAACGACTACGGCGAGAAAAAGCCGGCGTATATCGCAATCACGCGAGCGTGTTGGTGCGTGATCGAACGAGACATGCGTTCACGTGCAAGTATACATCTTAACCCTCGTGATTAACCCCTTGCGGCTAGTACGGCGGTCGAAACTACTTTTCCCGGACGCGCCTTATAAGCACCGCACGCGACGTCTCGCGTTTCCGTCATGAATGGCGCGATGCGTAACCGAGAATATCTAAGTGTTTCACGGCTAAAGTTAGTTTAGTTCGCGTTACAAATTCGATTGACGATTTAGCATTTTTTAACTGTTGCTCATCAGCAAGCCGCAAAACGGCGAAAGGACTCACTAAATTTTTTCGAGTGTACCTTACTCCAAAGAATTTAGAGAAGAGAATGTCAAAGTACGCACGGATCGTCATTTTGCAGATCGATCGACATCGAGGAAAAATAGCCGCTGTCTAATTACGCGTGAAGCGATATAGTTTAGTATTCTACGCATCGATCTCGGGTCTACGTCGGAGCCAAGACACAATGGAGTATAAGAATTGGGCGTGGGATCGCGGAATGAGATAGAATAAATTCATGATAAGATATAATCATTGTGTAGGGGCAATCGATCGGAAAACAGATATAGTCGAAGCATAAGAAAGATGAGTGGTCCCACGTCTACAGAAGGGCACAGTGAAGGCATTCCGATATTCCGATTGGTAATACATAAAATATCAGGAACGTTATACATTTTATTCCTTGTCCCTTCCACCTTATTTCTATACGTTCATTGTTTCTTGGCTCACAGACTTCTTTTACATATTATCTCTCGCCGTAGGTCATACCACGAATATCGTTGAAGAAGCAAAAATAAGAGAGAAGAATGTTAATTTTCACACATAGAGTCGTGCGTAATCGACGATTAAAACCATATAAGAATCATCTAAATATTTTCTATCGATAGGTATTTATAAATCAACAGAATTAATCGACTAGTGCCCTCCAATTCGTCGGTGCAAATAGAAACATTGAATGGATCGATTGCACGAATCTACGAATTGATTTTGAAAACTACGGACCATGTTTTAAAAATACGGAGCGTGTTATTACTCTCTGGTGATTTTTCTCAACAGCATTTTAGTTCAATTAACGTTCCGTCACCTCCGGATCTCCGAGCGAGTACTCTTGCGCGTGGCAGAGAGAACAAAAACACTTATAAAGATACGAAGAAAGTACCGATTATTGGAACCGATCATCGTGTCACAACCTACTACAAGGAAAATTCATGTGCTAAAAGAGACCCGACAGCACGGTCACGTGTATTAGCACATCTCAGCACGCTCGCGTGTACACATGTACGCACACAACACACGCAAGTGCACGCTCTTCCAATCCCGTAAGACTAACACGCTCGCGACGAGGCTGATCGACACCGTCTCTCGGTTGCTCAAGTCATTTCACTTGGCTGGACGTGGAACATCAGATGGAGTGTCGATGCGACATCGGTACCGACGCGACGGCGAGTCGCGTGCGGCATTGCGTGCACGCGCGTCGCGTCACGTCACGTCACGTCACGTATACTACAAACACCGTTAGCGGTGAGAAGCCCCTCCTCGTTGTTGCCTTTGACGCCGTCTTGTTGTCGAGGCTTAGCGGCACCGTTGTTCGCTTGGCTCTGACCCCCTTGAGATCCCGGACCACCGTAAGACTAAGGCGAACGTCAATCGAATCGTTTGCGCATGACGGGCGACCAGGTTAATATATCGTTCGTACTTCTCACTTCGTTTCGGAATGGGGCCAAATACCTCGTCGTCAACACCCACGCACTCTCCTCTTCCTTTTCTCCACGGTGATTCTACTGCCGTTGGCATTCGCCGTTTTGCTCTCACTTCGCACTCCACCGAGCGAGTCCGCAAGCGCTCGTTGCGCTCGGGAATATCTTCGATTAGATAACGACAACCCATCACTCCTCCGCCTGCAACAACGTGCGGAAATCCTGCTGCAACTTTGATTCGTGGTAACTCCATATATCGCTGAAGTCGTCATCTCCGTTGTCGTCGTCGTCGACCTCCCCGGTGAAACTCGACGACGACTTGTCTTCCTCGGCGAGACGTTCGGCGGGCGATGGCGACGAGTAGAACTTGATCTCCAGATCCCGATGACCGTTGGGCGACGTGATGATTTCCGTAGATACCTCCAGACCCTTCGGAGACGCGATGGACCCACCACCGGCATTCGGGCCCACCGCATTCGCGTTCGCTGGCGAGCTTGCTGGCGCGCTGCCGATGCTGTCGCCACGCCAAAGAGCTCGTTTGTGTTTCCCACTTTCAGACTGGCCCCCTCGATCGCCGATGACACCGACGTCCTTCGTCGGCGCAGTGATCTCCTCGCCGTAACTGAAGTAACTCGTCGGATCGCTCCAGCTACGCCTCAACACTACCCCGCCGGGCCCGGCGACGGGCCCCGTGTCCCTATTGTCGTCGTGCAGTCGAGAGTGCTCGTCGAACAATCTGTCGAGCGCGCGTTCCTGAAGATTCGTACACGGCGACGTCAAAAACAGCGGTATTTGGCCGAAATGACTACTGCGACAATACTCGACGCTGGACGACGACGGCGGTGGTGGCGGTGGCGGTGGCAACGTCGTCGTCAGGAACGGCGAGTACCCGTTCCGATCGACGTCCCAAATCAGGCCGGCCGGATCGCAGTATCGACATTGACACGGACCCAAACCGTCCCCTCTGGCAACAGTCTCGCAGGACTCTCCCGCGTATTCATGAACGTAACGTCGCGACAGGTTGCCGCTATCGTTGGCGTGATGATGATGCCGGTAGCCCTTGGGCGGCGCCGTGGCACGAATCGGCGCCGCGATCACGTTACGGTTGTCGTCTAACACTTTCACTTGCACATGATGCCGGTGGTGCGCGTACCGTTGCTGCCTAATGTCCGCCATCTCTGTCTGCATCGACGGCGCTCTACAGCCGCCGTAGATATTCTCACGATGGCTGACCGGTGGCCTCCGATAGTTCCTGAGATGCGGCGTGACCGCTTCATAGATCCTTGGTTCGTAACAAGTCGGTGCGTACGATTTGACACCGATGACGCTGGATTGTTCCCCGGCTACGACACCGCAACCAGCAGGCTGCTGCCGCTGCGCCTGCGGCTCCTCCGGTTTAGCTGCGTCGACGCCACTCGCGACGACGTTGTTCGGCGGTTTGCGATCCTTCTTTCTGCGCTTACGAGGCTTGATGATGCGAGGCAAACTGTTCTCCGAATTGTTCGAGCCGGAGCTCTCGTCGCTCGCGATACTCAGCGAGTCGATGTTCGCGATATTCGAGGAACCGGCGTTTTCTTTTGCCGTTGCGGAAGAACAGTCGGCGTTCGTCGCCGCTGTCTTGGAATTCGAAGATACCGTCGTCGGTGATTTCTTGACGGTAACCTCCATCGACCTTTGCGGTGCGATTCGCGACGCCGGACACCTCGTCGCGCCGTTCACGTTGCTCGTCATGGACGGGTTCGCGTTATTATGAACGTAATTGCCGGCGATGTTGCCGCAGGGTGGCGTATTAGTGATACCATTAGGATTACCACTGTTATTGCTGTGCACTTTGCCACGATTGTAAAATCGTCCGGCCAGAATGAGGGGTGCGCCCTGCGTATGAATGGCCAACCTTGATAGGGGACTTTTATGTAGATGACCGCCCGGTGGCACTTGCTGCTGATCAGTGCACGTCTGCTGCTGTTGTTGTTGCTGCTGCTGCTGCTGCTGCTGCTGTTGTTGACCGAGCGACGGCGATGAGCGTTGATTACATCTGCGCGGACTCGACGTCATTGATATCAGCGGCGCACCCGTCCAGCCGCCCGGACCGCCGTATTGCACCTGACATTGCTGCTGATCGGCCAGCCCGGGGTAACTCTGTCCTCCATTATAGCAGCCGCGCGCCTTACCGCCGCGTATCGTCCCTGGTTGTTCCTGCTTTCGGCAAACGGGCACGGGCTTGCCGTGCACTCCGGCGCGCACGTTGGACGAGATTAGACAACTGCCGATGTAACGCTCCACTTCCAGGGCGCCCTGGGAGGCCGGGCTCATCTTACAATATCCGCGGACCGCGCCACCAATGCTACCAGGCGCACGATCGCAATAATCTTCAACAATACGGAATAAATATGACACCTGCACTCGAGCACTATCTCAACTCCGTTCAGATTCTCTTCCTACGTGTCGTGACACATTACTCCATTGATCCTGATCCTTAAGCGGATAAGGATAGTCACAAACTAGCCCATATTCATAATGAGCTTTGACGACGATGGCTGGAGCAACAAAGTTCGGCACAAGACCGCAACGTATTCCGTAGATCGAAAGTAGGCCGGGAAGAGAGGCGGTCGCGGTGGTGTTGAAGGAGCATAAACTTGCGACCCTTCACCGAGCACGACCGAACGAGACCGCGGCCGGAACGACACTGAAGCTGGTGGTGCTGGCCGGAGCAACGTTACACCGTTCTCGGTCCTCTGCGACGTGGAGGTCTCCCTACCCGTTCTCGATGCTACCACCACCACCACGAGCATCAGACTCCCACCCTTGCGCCGTCGATGGCACTTCCACCCCACCATCTCCCACTCCTTACCTCCTTTCGATATGACGCCGCGCACAGCGGGTATATACAACGCGCGCGGCACGGTGTCGTATCCTTCCGGCAAACGACGACGCTGTCACAATTCGGCGAGAGGATCTTAGGAGAAAGCTAGGAAAGCGAGGGAGGAAGAGCGGGAACGAGACAAGTCGGAGAGCATCGTCGTCTACCCGTCGCAACGCTGACTGACAAAGACGAATTTACCTGCCTGCCCGATACTTATCCGGGTTTCATATACCCTGACTTAGCATAAATTTCATAAACAAATCCTGGACGAAACCTGCTTTCTCCATCTCTTTTTTTCCCTCCCTCCCCCTTCTCTCTCTCCCTCCTCTCTCTTTCTATCTCTCTCTCCCTCTTCTCTTGTGCTTGCTGCAGCGTGAAATATGAGTGAATTTAAAACGGTAGATTACAAAGAGGGAAAGACGAATTTTATGGCTTTCTGATCTTATTTTCGAGCGGATAAAGTCTAATCAAATTCCCATGGAATGTATAAAGGAAAAAAAATTTTGATAGATTTTCTCTTTAAATTAAAAAAATTGCCAGCCTTTTATCGCGGATTTCTATCGGATAGAAAATGTAAATTTAAAAAGAGGCAGGGAAAATGATGTAATCTCGTAGAAATATCAAAAGAGAAGCGATTAGTCCGAGTATGTTTAACATTCCATAGACCTGCGGGCAATTACATAAATTCTTCAATATCAAGGCTATTTTTATGTGATACAATAATGTACATCGGATAATGTCGATAAAATATCATGCGTTCCACCGATATCACCTTCATTTATACAATGAATCATAAGAGAAAAATGGAGTAACGATCATGTCGATGATTCATCGAGCGATAAGTCGCTCGTTTAAAATGCACTCCGCTTAAAATATCCGTGGTAATAACTCTTCGTATGCAAAACATCGGCTATCGAAGGACGTTTTTTATTTTACGCCAGTTTTAAATAGTTCACGTCAAACAGGTCGGACTAATAGCATGACGTAACTTCAGTTCTCAGGAAAATTACGCAACTCATGTTTTGTCGCGCAATAACGTTAAATAACTTAACAACATATCATTATATGTCACTTTTTTAAATACAAATAATTATCTAAAGTAGTGACTCATCCAAGTTAAAAAATGTGCAAAACAAATTGTTTGCTTTGAACGAGATTCAAGTGAAATATTCGAATACACGTTAAGTAAAAGTGAAGTAAATTAGGCGCGTTCGGAAATTGACATATGTCACTTTCGAAACAATCGACTATCGGTTTCCTGAAAATCTCGTAACTTAGGTCGTGCTCAACCCGAGGAACGAAATCGGCTATACATTCTCGGTGTCAGAGTAAACTAACCGACTACTGTCAGCCGTGAGGCAGTCGAGAGCGGAGAGAGTACGGAAGAGGAGCACGCTAGAAAGAGGTAGGTAGGAGGACTCCAATATCTTATACCAAGGCATCCTCACATCTGGGTCACCGCTCGAAAAGTAGGTCACAAGTCATCAATCCCTCGCAGCAGGCCACTCGAGTCGGATCTCTTTCCACCCACTTTCTCTTATCCGAAACGTCTGGTGCTGTGCGCGCGCAGGGTGGTTCAATTCTTTCTCGAAACTCTTCCATCGTTAGACGCATCAGGAAAGTTTGGCATTACGTTTCCCCATTATTACACGTATTAAATGCGCCTCTCCACTGCAGCACGCATCAAGAGGAAGTTTTAGGCTTTCGCTTGCCTGTTATTACTACACTTGCGGAGAAAGAAGTTTGAAACTGGTTCTCTATTATTAGATACATCAGGAAAGAGTGTGTTTGGAACGATCGCTCTATTATTACGTACGAGTCAAAGAAAAGTCTGAAAGCACCTCTTTTCCTCCCTTTCACACAAATAGCACGTTTATTACACGCGTCTGAAAAAAGTTCGCTGCCTGGCGCTTTATTATTACACTTCTCATTCAAGCGAACGCAAATGAAGTATATTGCGTGCGAAATTCCGAAAATTCCACCTTTAACTCGAATGCAAGCATTTTTCCGTTAGCTCCGAAGTAGATTAAATCTTTTTCCTTCGCGGAAATATCTTCTATATCTGGAAATACATTAAAACTCAACCTAATATAGAATATATGCTATATATTTTCATTTTATTAAATATTATATTCAATAAATATTTTCCATCAGCTATTACAAATATGGAAAATGTAATCATAAGTTTTTTATCAATTTTATTCCTGATATATCAAACAGATATATCAAACATACTATAAGAAATAATGTCGGAAAAATATATATTGATTTTTTCGTTGTTGCCTCAATGATAAGTGCACCTGTATAAATGAAATGGAGTCTAAAATGGAGCTCTCTCGGCATGGTTTATTTTTAGATTAGGGTCACGGCGTTTCCTAGTGTACGATAAATTGTGTTTCTTGATCAGAGATAAGAGGATTGCGATGCGATGGCGATGCGCGAACTATCGCGCGTCCCGATCGAGGATGTGCTATTAGCGATTGTTACAAACTGATTTTGATGTCCCGTCGCGCGATCGGTCGCTCGATAAAGTGACCATCCGCGATTAGTACCGCCATAGATTGGCATTATTGTGAAATGTGTCGAACCATTAAACCGCACCGCGACATTGTTATCACGCCAGAAACAAACAGTCGTTATAATTGTTGCCTCATTTTTATCTGATCGGCTGGCTGATAATAACCAGACATAGGTATACAGCGTAATAAATTTATGGTACCAAAAAAACATGCAGGTTAAAAAACAAACCATTTGTAAATTTATCGCATTACATTATTGCTACCAGTTCTACGATATTATAAACAAATAAATAAATCAAACCTGTTTAACAATTATTTATAAAATATTCAGAAAATATGTATATTTTAGTAATCAAAATAGATTTCTTTTTCTGGGACCGCAGAATACATAATATAAATAAAGAGTAAAGTCTCTGTCAATTAAAATAAATTAAAACAAAATTCTAAAAGTCAAAACATTTTTTAAATTAAAGATAAATATGACTATCTGATTCTCGGTTAAACTAGAAAAGCTCTGACCGAAATTGAGCACCGTGACTCTCCATCACAGATGTTCAGGATGAAGGAGAGACGCGGAGGCGCTTTTCTTGTCGAAGGTAAACGAAGCGCGTCGGGAAATAATGAAAAATAGACGAAGCGCGACGTGAAAGTGCGCTACAAGCGTACTTCAGAAAATCTTGGTCGATAAGTACGCTTGAATGAGCGATTCCTGAGTGAAAGCGACTACAACAATGATTTATACGCGATAAAAATCGGAAGGAAAAAAGATAGAAATATAAGATAAACTGAAATAATAACAATAAGAACTGCTTCAGCGAACGAATTTTGATAAATAAGAGAAATATTGTTCCATTAAAGGAACAAAATCTATCATTCGTATAAGATGTCTTGCCAATTCATCCATCTTATTTTTTAAATAGTAATGAGATTAAGGCATAATAACAAGTAAATATTTATAAAATATTTCAAAGCAAAACCTTAAATTCCCTAAACATTGAATATCCCTTAAGACATCGTCTTGCAAGAAAATTCCAGTCTAAATAGATGAAAGCGACGATTTTGCATGATTGTAATAGAAACGATATATGCGCACATAGAATGGAGAAGCGTTTATTAATGCTTTACAACAGGATGATTCTCGTCGCGAGATCTCGTAATAGCATCGCGCGTGAATATACAATACATACATCCTGTAAACGCGGCTGTCATCGTAGATAAACATCAAACAGTTTCGACACGCCGAGGAATTTATCGGATAATGGCGAGAAAAATTCGCAACTTCGCTAAAGACGGGAACAAAAACGTTCAGCGAGCCACAGTGAAACTTGTGCACGTACCGCGGAAAATGGGGTTGCTTTGATCTCGTGAAATAACTTTGATCACGCAGCGATATTTTCGAGCGATAATTTTTTTTTCAACGTTATACAGTTGCGGTTCGCTTGCTGGAAAATACATTGTGTCGAACACAAATGGCAGGAATGTCCATTATTTCAAGTACGGAAACCTCATTTAGAAATATTGATGTTCAACGAAAGTAACTTTGTCAGTTCAAAACGATTCCAATATAATCCAATCCAATTCCAATTTCGAGCGCGATATTGACCGCAACACGCATGTAGTGACTACAAATTTCTGTAAAGACCAATTTACATATAACATTTTTTTTTTAATCAAGCAAAAGACTTGCAATTAATATTTTATCTAAAATCTATAATAATATCTATTTCTACATAAATTTTTATAATATATTCATTCACAAATATGCTAGATTTTCAAGAAATGAGTGAGGACAAAAAAATTTATTTTTTTGTTATAACAGTACATACAGACAGATGACATTTTTTCTGTACTTTCAAATGCGTTAATTGTAATAAATGTATGACTTAGCCTACTTGAGATTGGAAATTTTCAATCGACATGCTCGACCAATCATGCCAATGTGAACGCTAAGGATACAAGGCGTTCACGACCAATAGGAAACTAACAACAGAAACCGATGCTTTACCTACACGGTAATCTCTTAGCGTAATCCGAATTAGGTCCTTCTCTACGTGTACAATGTCCCTTACGATAACAGAGCATAAATCACGAGCATCGATAATGAGAAATCCACTGTGCGCATTATGGCCGCGGCATGCACGCGGGCATCTCTGTAATGGGAATACGTAACTAACATCCCATGCCCATTACGTGTACCTGAGACCGTGGAGGTCGTTTTTCTAGATCATTACACCAGACTCCGGACGCCTGGAAAATTGAAGATTAGCGTGCACGTGAAAAATTAACGACAAAGATAGTAACCAGAGGAAGGCGGATTAATCCGTGATTTGTAAGCTGTCGATTATTAATGGCGATAATCTGAATAATCGTTATATAATAAGACATGGCTTAAATTTATTACAAGTTATGTAATAAGACACGCGCTTAAATTTACTACGAGGTAATAAACTCGTTTAATATTCCTGTCTCAAGTTATAATTTTAGGTAAATGTGGCAAGTTGAAAGGAATAATCCTACATAAATTAAATTCAATTAAGAGACAGTGAACATCAAACTGCCGCACTCGTACAACTATTATTTACACAACCAAAGATTGGAGGGCTGTAAAGACACGAGTTCGTAATTCATAGAATTAATTTTAGGTACAACTTCATTTCAGATTCACGTCGAGAGGAAGAAGCCGTATCTAAAATCAACTCCACAGATTATGGGATTCACTTCCTGCGACGAAGCCTTCGATCTCCACGTGACTGCTCGTTAAAATTACGCGCGACATGTGTGACATGCTATCAAGAGCTTCGGCTTGAATCGACAAACGTACGTAGACACGTGCAAAAACAAACGTTCCTCGGTTTTAGGTGAAACACGCAACATCGGTAGCTGCTATTGCAACCGTTGTACAACCAAATCGCAACAAAGAAGAGCAAAAAATCAATTCGATTTTGTATCCCCGACGAAAACAACTTCCATGGCACACGTTTCCGCTTTTTCTTGGATCTGTCTCCTCCGAGTCCGCCCAAAAGATTTATCTTCCCCCTCCCTCCACCCATCTCTCATTCTCACCCTCTTTCCTTCTCTCAAGGATCTCTCTGCCTATCAGATGGCCTGTCGATTATTACGCCACCGCAACTATAACTTTCCCTAGAAGGCATCCATTATCGTGATTGTTCGCAAGTTTACGGTCGACGCGGCGCAACTACCTAGCGAATCCTCTCAAGGAGAGGAAACGGAGAGAAACGTAGGGCAGGCCTTAGAGAGATTTCAGTTTTCATCGTCCTAGAAAGCTCCTCTCGATCGGCTTCTGGCTTATAGACGTGAATAAGTAACGTATTCGTGCAAAATATTCTCTTTAATAAAATATACTACATCAGATTATAAGTTTACGTAACATTTTATTTGTTACGAAATCCAACTAATCTGATAACGCGAATAATTCTGACAAGCGTGTTAAAGCATGATATTTTACTTTTATTTCCCGTCCTTGTTCATAATACGTGGAAACCAGAGATTTTATTGTCCAACAATGACAGTATTTCCGGGCAAATTTCGTCGGTTTGAAAAATAATTCCAGCGAAAAATTCTTCATCGGACGCAAATCAAAGAGATTATCAACGGTGGTGGACGATCGATTCACGAAGATTACAAACAATTGTCGAAGTGACACATGATATATTTGCTCGCAAATCGATCAATCGCTATAGGCAGCATTATCGACGGGGATGTATAAATTAACTAACAGCAACGTTCAAACGCTCATCTAATAAATATTTCCGATAGCGGTTGAAACATTTTGGCATGTTTAATTAGACAACAGAAATGCACAGCTGACATTTCATTGATGTTGTGTATTCCCTATAGAAACTAAGAGGCCGTGCTTATCACGATAGTGACATGATAGCGACGTATTACGCGTAAACATGTTCGTGCAAATCGCGAAATATTTTTAATTAGCAAAACCATTTCTTATCAAGGCGCTGAAACGTGGATCATAAATTAGTTGTACTACGCAATATTAAAAGAGAAAAAAAGCGTTTCAAAGAAATATAACATAAAAATTCGAGCCAATAAATCATTCTTCTGCAATTATTTTGTCAAAGACTTTTACATGCTCATGTTACGTCTATGTATATAAAACATAGTATAAATTACATAAAATATAAAAATATACATGATCTTTTATATATTCAATTACAAAAAGTATTCATGCGACGTAAAATTCTAACTTTATTGACATTTGTCTAAAGGGAATTTCAAATGTGATTTACGACATTCGCGAATTATTTCATTATTCCATTACACGCCAATCGATCGAGCGCGGTCTTTAGTGTATACCGGGTAACGTTCCCATGTGTTTAATTAAATATTTATAAAGTAAAATAACGGGTCTATCTATGGCCGGACGCAAAATCAATAAACGACAATCTATTCCGCGTTCTACTTTCGACACCGATTCTCTTTGCCTAAAGATCCTGGAGGATCTCTCGGGAAGGAAATATCTCTCGGCCGACTGATTGCCGAAGGCCTCCGTGCAAGTTCACGCCCAAGCACTAACGAACATGCGCTAATCGCGGCGAAATGTGCACACAGACGAAACTGCGGATAACGCTTCACGGCGGATAAATAGCCTAAACTCCGCCAGTTCCTGCGCAAACTTCGCTCCCGAAATACAGACGACCCGATATTATTTTGAACTAACGAGGGAAGCGAGATCTTCCGTAATTAGAAGAGCTGCTGACATCGCCGTAGCGTCCGTAATTAAAATTTAATACTGCCATACTTAACATGCAATACACGAAAAGCTAATTATAATAATTGTATTAATTGCGTCAATGTACAATTACATTATCACCACATTCATCTTTGTCATCAAATGGAGATTGATTATCAGTTTAATGGCACAAAAAATCTTGATAGACCGCAGAGTAATTAAAAAAAAAAAAAAAAACAAGTGTTACAAAACTTCTATAAAAAGTTTCTCTTGAAGAGAAGTAGATGTACCTTGACAGCACAAAGATCAACATAAAATCAATGTTAAATATCGCTACAATAATAAAACACACTATGTAAAAAGTAAGTGGATATAAATAATAACATATTATAAAGATAAAAGAGAACAAATTAACTTGTAATTTATTAAGAATTTGGATGCACTTATTTTGTAGCATCGGTGATAGAATACGACGCAACTATGCTGCGATATCGCGATTGCAATGGTCAATTAATGCTGACTGATGATAGATAGTGAACGGAGGTGTGATTTTCCGGTGATCCTCGCTGACACGCGTCTTCCCGGAAAGACGAAACGAGTCGGCAATCAACCAACACGGTGTAGGCGGCATTTCGACGACCAGGATTTTCACGCGTTCGCAATATCTTATCGCCCGGCACAGCTGCAATAATCCTTCTTGACGTTTACGACACCCGCGAGAACGCGAGATTCAGCGGGAGATGATAGATCCAACTTCCTCACGGGATTAAACGCGAGTCCCTAACGAAACGCATTTTATCGCTGCAGATAGAAATAGTAACTCCGATCGAAAAATAAAGATATTGCCATCACGATAATGGATAAGAGGCATTAACCACTAGTATCGAAACCATCAGATAAAACTTATTAATTCACGCTTCGCTCATTTTCTTGATTAAAAGTTTTAAAATTTATATCATTTCATATTGCCATCACGATAATGGATAAGAGGCATTAACCACTAGTATCGAAACCATCAGATAAAACTTTACTTTAATTCACGCTTCGCTCATTTTCTTGATTAAAAGTTTTAAAATTTATATCATTTCGTTACTTGTTTCAGAAACATTATTTAGAGGTAAATATATATACAGAAAACACAGTAATGACAGAGTTGCAGAAGA
Source organism: Trachymyrmex cornetzi (assembly GCF_001594075.2). Classification (NCBI taxonomy): domain Eukaryota; kingdom Metazoa; phylum Arthropoda; class Insecta; order Hymenoptera; family Formicidae; genus Trachymyrmex; species Trachymyrmex cornetzi. The sequence goes on along the minus strand of NW_017296881.1, from coordinate 2,161,224 downwards.
GTCGTGATTGGAATCATAATTAAAAATGAATTCATAAGTACGTTGATTTGATAGATCCACCCACATTTTCCAAATTCGCTTGAATTTCGTGACCGTTTAGCATACATGCTAATAAGATCCGAATAAATCGCTCACCGCGTATTAACAACGATGAAAATGGCGGGATTTGCGTAAAGCAAATGCAAATATTGAGTTCATTGTTTGGAGAGTACCGGGGGAAAAAATACCGCTTTTAATTGAAATCTCTGTTTGAACAATGTGCGACAATGTGAGACATGTATCACGCATTTTGACATGGTGCGCCCGAGATAACGAGAATAACGAGGTGCTGTTACGCGACGATAAAATGTGCATCGCAATGACGCAATGCAAACAGCGCGTCTTCGCTATGGTGAAATTGTTTTCCCGCGGATAAATAATATTAGCTCGACTCAATTTTACGGGGCGAAATTTATAGATCAATCCGAAACATGCACTTTTCCCTTGTAAACAAATCGAATCTAATTCGATTCCTCTTTGAATTGTTAACGCTCTTTCTTTTTCACGAGAAATATATTTTCTCGCAGAAGACGATAAAACATAATTATTGAGCGCCGCTTCTATAAACAATATTTCAAATATCATCGGTGTATTCGAAAATGCTTGAATAAAAAAAGATCTCAAGCGTTACTTTTCTTTTTAAAAAAATACGTAGCGTTAAAATTTGACTCGAGCCACTCTTTCTTTTTCTCTTGAAATAACTCGGGATCGTTTTTCAAAGCTCGTGTCGCGGATAATTCGTGAGAGAAAGAACATCATGGATCGTAAGCCGCGACAAACGATGCGAAAACGAGCAAAACTATGTCGCACGCGCATTCGCCTTATTATCGATTTTCGATAAACATCGTACCATCCCCGTGCAACAACGGCGGCGGCGGCAGCAGCGCACTGAGGGGTGGTGTAACACACTCGAATTGCGCGCACGATTGGTGAACATTATTCCTCGGTAAAGCGCACATCCGATTCGCTTAGTGTCGAAAGTCATTTTGTCTTGTTTTTCCTCCCTTCATTTTTCCGTGTTAAAAGAACGCGATACGAGAAAAGAAAATGAGAGGGGAGAGAAAAAAGCGAAAAAGAGACTTGTGCGGGCTTTACTGTGGTCGTTATTAAAACGCATACAGTAACGATCCACCCTTAATACGTGCACGCGGCAAATGAACGGATAAAAGAGAGAAAACGAGCCATTAACGTTTTCGCATAACCATCCACGCCCTTTTTCGTTCTTCTCCTATCTCGTGACTTTTATATTGTAAGAATTATTCGATTTGTGCGCATCCCGAGTTAATGAAATTGCCTCATCTACCGTTATTTACGCGATATTAATCTTTCCATTTAAGAACTAACTCAAGATCGCCGTTATGACGTCAACGCTGAACACGTAATTGCAATTATGTTGCAAGCTGGACTTAACCAGATACGATAAAGCTACTGAGTGAAAAATATATTTTACTATAGATAACGATCGTTCGAAGTTATCGTATTAGGTGTCAAACTTAATTCCTGCCGTTTTTCGTCTCCAAAATTGATTTGTTTCGAAGGGAAATACCTTAATCAAAGTATTATTAATTAAGTATTATTAATTAGTGATAAAGTAGAAAATGGAGGAAATTACTTTGATTGAGGTATTCATTCATCTTCCCTTCGAAACAAATCAATTTTGGAGACGAAAAACGGCAGGAATTAAGTTTAGCACCTAATAACAATTCGAGAACGCGACACGACAGCTAAACGCACTCACGAGGATAATAATTAAATCAAATAACAGAGAAAAAGAGAGATTTCTCCATTTTACGGCATTCTCCATCAATCATTTCATTATCGTTCATTACCTGCAATCTGCGGCAAGAGATCACGCTCTTTCTGTCTTTCCAGAAAAATCTGGCGAGTTTCCGAGCTTCACGTAAGATGCACCGCCTCTCTCCTAACACGGTCTAATTCTTCGGGTTAACGATCACGCGGGCTTTTTCATTTTGCATGGGGATAATAGGTCAGGCGAGTGGGTGGAAAATTTCAAAGTTAAAAGCTCTATGAGGCGTATTTTCATCAACAATTATGGCATCACCGCGAAATATTCTGAATCCCTGGTTTTAATCAAGCAACTTTCACGACCCATAGTGAAAGGAAAAAAAATAAAACCTCGACTTATGAACCATGAAACACCCACCCCGTCAGAATATCGCGTAAAATCTATGCCTCGAGGGGCGTTTAATATTGTGGCAGAAAGCAACGTGATACCACACTATTTATTTCGACAATTATCTTAAAAATTGATTTGATATTACTTCTTTTGTAGAAATAAAATTATTAATAAATAAAACTTTAAGAAATAATATCTATTATTATCTTCATCATTCATAACAAGTTTTTATATCAAACTTTACCATCACAGTAGCTCATTTCAATTGCAAATTACTTCTCAAATGAGGTAATGTAGAGAATAGGAACAATAACCTATTCATAGAATTTTCATTTAGTATAATAATAATAACTTTGGTTTACAGATTCTATTTTAATATTATATTTAATCTATTATAATTCTATTATAATTTTACTCTATTTTTTGATAACCTATTTTCACTGAATTTTTATAGCTTTTTTCAACTTTTTTTCGCTTCGAGTAACGCTCAAATTGTTACGTGAACTCTCAAACAATTATTTTGCTTATTTGGCAATCAGTAGATTTATTAAAATTAGATTTGCCAAAAATCGACGACAGACAAATCCAGAATTAATTAATCAAGCTCCGACATGCTATATTGCAATCATTGGAATAATTGAAGAAGATCACGATAAAAATTATTACGTAGTTTATTAATCAGACTCTATATATACCGAGCTCCATACATTATTCAAATGCACGATGACTTGCCATGGATGACGAGCGGCGAGAGTGATCAGCCTCTCGTTTGGAGTTAAATTCGCTTTTATGCAAGCTTTCAATATCCATTTTCGATAGACGATGAAGATACGATATTTTCCCACGGAAAGAATTTTAATATTAACTAAGTAAGGCAGATTTATTAATCCTACGCGAAACTTCTCATCGGCTTTACGAAATAAGTAGACATCAATACCAAAGCGATACAGAATGTATCTATATATACGATTACTACTTTAATTCCCAATAAGTCACTAATAATTTTACCGATAATTAAGTCGGTAATAATTGAATGGACGGAATAAAAGCTTAATTACAAAATCTTGATACTAATAAAAATTTAAATAACTTGCTACTTTTTTATTATACACAAATGGGTACAATATTAAATAGATTTATGTAATGTCTTTAAGAAGTTACATGTTACAATACTTTTCTACTACGATCAATAATGCATGAAAAAGCTAATTGCCGAAAAAAGGGCTTAAGTAAAATTGTGTCTTTATTCCGCCTATCCTCTCAATTAGAGATTAAATAGCATAAAACCATAATAAAGAGAGTAAAGTACAATTTAATATAAATTGAAGTGACCAGCTAATTTAACAAGCTCGCTTATCAAACCATTGGAAATTAACCGATGTTTACCCATACATTTTGGTCCTGTGGGACTCTTGCCGATAATAGAATGATGTTTACATATTATTGATTCGGTTACGTGCCGTTGCTGAATTTAGCGTTTGACGCTAATTGGGAGGGAAGTGTATACGTAATCTCGTGGCATATGCAAATCCACGTCACTTGTACATCGTCAGTTAACGGTATCATCAAACGCTTGTTGCACATAAGTTTCATACACACATATATATATAATATATGTGTGCATATATATACCTGTACGCCTATATATAGACTTTGCACTCACCCGATGAACTCAAATCGCGAGAAAATAACGTTTCGATTCACGCATGCTACAAAGTTTCATACGCGTAAATAGCAGTATTACCTTCATTTATCCACGCTACTTGCGGAGAAAACGATCCGTTTTCGACGCGTCGAAGTTGGGATTAATATCCCTGGAGTAACGTAACTTGCGGTTATTAAATATCGATACCATGTATACGCCACGCGTAAACTACTCACCCAATACGACGAGTCAATCATACGCCATCGCCGTGATTAAGCCAGAGATCGTAACTTACCTGAAACAGAGATTATTGGATGACATTAATAGTAATGTTGTGGTTAAGTAATAGAATATCAGACGTTAACGCTTCGAAGTTTATACATATCGTATATGACTAAATTATGCAATCGTCATTCTAAAACTTTCAAACTTGCGTATATATATCTATTAAATATTTATATATAAAAAAATTACTGAATTTTAATAAATATTTGTTTCAATAGTACTAGCGAAATATTTACTTACAGTAAATAAGTATTTACTCAAAATAAAAAAATTATGTTTAAATTAAATAAATATGTGTTTATATTTAGTAAATATTTCGTTAGTACTATTGAAACAAATATTTACTAAAATTTAATAAATTTTTTTCCAGTGTAGAGAACGAATAAATAAATTTATGGTTCGTTAAAAGAATGAAATTACAGCAAAATTGAAATAAATATTTAATCAAGATATTTTGGGGAAAAATTGTATTATATATATATATAATACATAAAGTGTACTAGATAAAGGCACAGTAACAATTGCGTTGTGTCAATACTTTCGTCCAGCATTGTATAATTTCAAAAGTGCATCAATTAATAATTCTTATTTTTTCTCTTTCCTATTTGACATCAATTTCCTTTCATTTCGATTACATACAAATTTTTTCTGATTAATCAAAACGTACACACATGTAAGATACTTTTCGTGGTGACTTTGCTGCAGACAGATCATTAATTTTTCTCTTAACGTTCTCCAACACTCACGATTTTTGTGAACATAGGTTTTTCGAACCTGTGAATGTGAGGTGCATTAAGGAGAAAGTTATCGACCTCGGGCGATGCATCGCTTTTGCTTCGCTTTTACCGCGACGCGGCAAGCGAATATCTCGAAAAGGTCGGAAGATATCCCGGTGATGTAACCGAGGGAACATAAACCGAGCGATATTTTATTGCTGTGGATGTCGATACATCGCGAATAGGATTCGATGTCGAAGGAACGAACGCTCTTGCGTAGGGACGCACCGCGGAAGTGCACAGGGCAGCGCAAGCAGTGACTGGCCAAGATCGTTCCTTTATTTTTGTCAGTCGTTACAGCAATTACACGTCTCAGGACTGTCATCGATAATGCATACCTCGGTCTATGCGGCTTGTTAAACGAGTTCGGCATAAGGTTCCCTGAGCAATGTAGCAAGCATCCTGCTAGCGAGCACAAAATCATACCGCCTCATTCGATTCAACCTTGTTCAATTAACCGGTTCGATCAGTAAACTCGCATTCCACAGCGATCGCCATACCATTCGGCATAACTGTTAGATCGCTCAACAAGATTGAAATTTTCCAGCGTACGTTATGCGTGGTGTTGATTAATCTAAGTCGACGGATAAATCAGTAATTGACTAATATGTATGTCATGATTGCCTAATCTCATACCTACATTGAAAACAGAATTTATTAATAGCTACCAAATATTTAGTGAAACAACGACAATTAAATGTTTCGTTAATATAATAAAAAATTATTTTACTTTCCTAAATATTTAAACTGTTTGATAATACTTTAATATTTAAGAAAGTAAAATCATTTTTTTTTATATTAATTAAATAATTAAGTGGTATTATTTCACTACACATTTGGTAGCTGTTATTACTAGTCTTTTCTCAGTATATTATGCAAATAATGCATATTTCTATACTTATATATTTCCATGAATAAGTTCAAAATTTATTAATAAACATATCCAATCCACCAAAAATCGTCGAATTGAAAAAGATAAATTTAATAGACAAGATTAAATATCAGTCGTTCCTGATTGTCAAGCCTTTTCGTTATCTAATCGCTGAATCTAATTCAGCGGGAAATACAAAAAATCGCTTCGGCTTGCTGAAGAACGACCAATTGTTAGACCGCACCCGCCCGATGCGGTCTATTAAAGTTACTCGATGTCGGTAATTCTCTCAGAATTTTCTGGCAGTGTACGTAACCCCAACGTGAACTGCCCCGGCGCGCCTTAACACAGTTCTACCTATAACTGTACGAGTAGAATAGTAATCAAAGAGCGATGCGATACTGTATAATGCGCAGGATCGACGGAAAATCGCAGGTGGAATCAAGGTGAGGCCTTGAGAAATGAATATTTTTTCCGTACAATCCGTGTTTCCAGTACCAAAATTAGGACACTCGTTTACAAAGCGGCCGCGTTAAATCTTTCCACCGCAGTTCTTCATCATTTATCTCATAAAATCGTGAAATTTTCGTTGAAAATGAATCGTAACGAGAATGTGTGCGACAGCGCAGGCGTAAATACAAATACACACAAACTTATGAAACTAATATATTTGATTGATGTGTAAAAGAGAACTCTCGATGGAAAATTAATAAGAGACCGAGGATTTACAGCCGTCACGTAATTACCTGTGGAAAACGAATGAGATCAAAGTGGCGTGGAGTCGAATAAAAAAACGGAAGCAAACGACGTTTCCCGGCAGTTGTCCATGGCGATTCATCACACTGTAAATAGTCGGGCAACATTGTAAACCTCGCTGGCGATAATCAAAAACATAACTTTCACTCGTCCGAGCTACAACGGTCGGTCGACCGTTGCTGCCATAAAATACAATGGCCGCACGTATTGTTGGCTGCATGTACCGCAAGCTAAACGCAACCTATTTTTTCTCGCTCCCTCGGGCACGCGACGATATAAAGGGTATGTATGTATAATCGAAACGCATTGACCGCCATTTGCATAGCACCAGCCCGAGTATTTTATGGAAATTGCCGGGGCAAAAATAGGAGAGAGAGAGGGAGAGAAGACGAAATATTTATTACATGAAGCAAGGAGGGAAAGGGATGGAAAGAGGACAAATTTTATTGCGAGTGAAACAACTCCCCTGAAACGAACTAAAATACATCTTCATGCACAGCTGCCATTGAAATAGTGACATCATAAATAGTACAACAAAGGTAACTACTTCTCTATTATAAATATGATTTAAATGCAACATCTGACAATGCATGCAGTTTTATATTCTTTAAAAAAAAAAAGAATCAACTGAGGAAATTATTGATGAACACTCATTTTGATTCTTTGAGATTTACGAGACTTGCATTTTCGCGGAAATTGTCTCTCTCTCTCTCTCTCTCTCTCTCTCTCTCTCTTACTTTCCTGATATCCTTCGCTATGGCATTAAATAAATGTTAAGTGACGATAAAGCAGCGAACGCATAAAGCACTGGCGGGCGGGCCAGGCCAGAACTCTCGCAGTCCATAAAACGTGAACCCGATATAGCGCGGTGGCGGCCACGAAGTGCGCACGATGCGTTAAACTGTCCGCGAGTCACTCGATTTACGACGTGACGAGGAGGATCGAAGTTTATACAAGTACTCGCGTTAAGAGACCATCGCTTTTCCGCGGTCGACGCTTTTTCTCCCGTTCCCGCGACTGCGGCGAGAACGAGTGCGAGTCGCATCCCATTTACATAAGTGGATGGAATAATACCGGCAAGCAGTCAATGTATTACGCGAACGTCGTGGAAACCGGAGTTGAGGCCGTAAGTCGCCCAGGCGGGGAAATAAGTCGCGACTGTGTCATGTAGCAAAAAAAAGAAAGAAAGAAACGCGTGCTATAACCCGAGATGTTGTTTTCCGGCACCAAACAATTCCCAGCGCGAACGAGTTTCCTGGTGCTTTCTTGTTTTTACGTACATGTCAATGTACATGGTATGTGTTTCGGAGAGTCGCATTAAATCCAATAAGTCTCGGACATTTACGACTAATATAAAGCAAAAATTTTAAACAAATATAATAACAATTATATATAGTACCCATAAAAAGAAAAAAAAAAATAAAAGTATGCATATATACTAGAAAAAAGTGTACTAACAATAAAAATAATTATAAATATAATTATTTTAGAAAAAATCTGCGAATTCAAGTCAGGTTGTTGAGAAATACAACGCGTATCTTGAAACGTTTCACTGCAACGTTTCATTCCACACGCTCGCATGTATGAAATTAATTTGCATCAAAGTTGCATTTATTTACAGCTCGCGCAATTGCGAACAAAAAGATTATGCTTCCCAGGTTCCCAATGTTATCCGGACGGAATCCCTCGACAAAACGCACGATGCAAATCAGCGTTTAAGTGCGATGCGTTGCCCGGCGAGAGACATTTCAGCGACGGGAATATCTATAGTTTTCGGCCCCGCAGTCTCTCATTACGTATTCCACCACCACCAGCCCGTTTAAACCGCCGCCACCCCCACCGTTGCCGCCACATTTCATGGTAGCGCGAAACTTTGCTGCCCGGAAAGTTCAATGAAATTAACTCCGCTTTGCATACGCTTAATAGCCCGTATCGCGACCGCGATCTGCGAACGTAAGGCACAAGCCGCCGCTCGACTTTGCGATTTTCCGTGTGAGCTGCTTCTATTCTACACCCCCTACTTCTTGAATCTTTCTTGCCTTTACGGAGCGCATGCGGTTTCATTCGCATAATTTATCAGCTTCGACTACAATGACTCGTCTCGTGACTATCTCATCCGTCTTTTCTCCAAGTCGTGTTTTCAAGTTGAAATTTAACTCACTGATGCGCTACGAAAATCAAAATAATCCTGCTTGCTCTCTCACAAGAGCTTTTCTTGTCCAGAAACAACTTAAAAAATAATTTATCAAGACTTTTATACTCTGAAAAAGAAATTTACTAAATCTTAATACATTTTTCTTTGAATAGTACTAAGTAAATATTTATTTACTGTTACAGTAAATAAATATTAACTGTAACCAAAACTAAGAATGTTTTTATTTATCATGTATTTCAGAGAAAAAGTGTCGTTTTTAGTTTTGATATTTTAGAATAAAAAATGCGAAACTTTTTTTTATTTTGATAAGGAATTGTAGAAATATAAAAAATGCTACTGGAATTATTTTCTTTTTATATTAATAGAACGGTGTGATAATTTTACAACCCAAATTTATGTGGATCTGTGAAGTTAGTATAACGCGTTCTGTTTAATATAAAAAAAAGAATAAAATAAAAATTTGATTATGTATTCATACGAGTGAGTGCACAGTGGTCGCAAAATTAACTAAAACGATGTGAAAAATTCCACTTTTTCCAAATTTCCCGCAATCGCAACTTGCATATAACCATCGAATTTTTAACGAGACACACATCAGAACGGAAATCTCGACCGAGACGATTTGTCTAGTGGCATTATTGCGTCGTGGATTATTACGAGCACCATTTTCCGTTGCGATTCTCTTTCCGCGGGCTGATTCGAGAAGACGTATCTCCCTAGAGAAAGAAGCTTCCGCGAGTGCCTTCACCACGCTATGTTTCTGTCGGGATGGGATTTCTTTATGCGCGACGCTCTACCTCCGCGTCCTCCCCTTTCTCTAAACCCATTTTACTCTCGTTTTATACTTTTGTCTGTTCCTCCCTTGTCGACTACCACACTCGCGGCGTCCGTCATTATGTAGACGTCAGCTTCCGCGCGAGGGAAAATGCTTTTGTAATCTGAATCGGGAGCGCGTTGACATTGCGAAGAATGTCGTATAACGGCATACCCGATGGAATCGAGCCATTTAATGGAATATGCATTTAGCGCGCATCTCGCCGAAATATATATATATAACATATATGTTAAGACGTACACCAAGTGGATCGTCTGATACACTTGACGCTAAAAATAAAGACAAAAGTGCAAAATTGCAAAACTAAATTTTTCCACCTTCCCGTTGCGTGTAATAGTAATAAATCATCAATATGTACAATCATTAATAATAAACATACTGTTTTAACAAACATAATAAATAAATGAATAATGAATAGTCAAATGGATAATAACGTCACATCAATTCTACATTACGCGTTTAAATATTATTTTACTGTCTGGCTTAAAAATTATATGTACATATATTTTTTTAATTCATCAAAGCTTAAAATTATTAAAGCATGTATCTTTCGAAGCCATTTCACAATTCAATTCAAAGACTGAACGTGAATCGTTCGCTCAGAAGCGATAAATATCGGTGTAGCTGCGGTTGTATTTTGCTTGTTTTTGCGGAGCTCAATGAGCTTGAATGATCGCAATGACTTCGAATGATTGGGCTACCACGCAATGCACAGCGGCGTTGATGCGACGACAATGCTACATCAAATGCGTTTGTACAGCTGAATAGCCGCAGCTACACGCGCAGTCTATTTATCTCTCTCTCTCTCTCTCTCCCTCTCCCTCTCTGCTTTTGTCTCCGTCTCTCTATCTCTCTGTCTCTCAACCTGGTTTCACATCATATTAATTTCCCGGAACTGCGATTTAAACGGTGCTCGAGCGTAGCGCGCTCGTTCCTGTAAACTCTCACGGACTATTACGAGAGTTCTAATGCCGATTACAATGGCCATTAACACGACACGGCTGACAGCCTTACCGTTACGACAATCTCTCTTGCAATTATGACAAATGCAGATCGCAAAGCTGTAATGCAATCGAGCGTAAATAGGCAACTGACTATTACTCCGAATTCAATGGAAAAAAAAAAAAAGAAACGGTTTTCTTCTTTTGTTCACTTAGAGAAATTTCACGATTTCATCTTTATTCTATGAAATTTTGCACGACACCCAGTAACATCGTCGGGTGGTAACAACGTCAATGCTTAATCGAACAGTCCCGTCACATCTTCACGTCGACGTCGTGGCGACGTTTCGCGGTACATCATTCGTGCACAGATTGTCGCCGCACTCTCGACTGCATCCGCTAAAGTGCGGTTGAAATTACTGTAGAGACGTACAGTAGGATCGGACGTATACGAGAACGAGCCTTGTTCAGAGACAGGTTCGATCGATCGATCCGCGCGGAGATTGAAATACGGTAGAGACGGAGACAACCGTCGGGGATGCGAGAACGGAGACTCCGCAATTCTATGCGGACGATGGTTCCGCGGTCGGAACGGCGCATAACTTGGACGAATAATCGTCTACCTCTCCCACTCTCGTGGAAGATGCATTTGACGATGGCCGTATCGATGGCCGACAACCGCCGTACCCCGGCACGTGCCTCGAAATCATCTTATGGATACCGTCCTTTCGAGAAATGCGCGTCTGCATGTCGAACATTGGTATGAAACTCCATTCCTATAACGTGAAAGCGACGTAATGCTATCTTACGATGCTTTTATGTCGATCCTGCGTGTTTATATTTCTTCGCTTTATATTTATGCTCTTTAGCTGTTTAGTTCGTGTTTTGTTCTCGATTTAAATAGGTTAAATTCCTTGAGAATTCCCGGATTTTCTTGATTTCTGTTAAAAATTTCAGGTTGGTTAGAGAATTTTTTAATGCAGCTGTGAAATAAATTAAAGTGCAAGCAACGCATACAAACTATATATCAACGATTGATAGAAGACAATTCCTGCACGAGACTTAAATCATTTTCTACAATTGGAGCTGCGCGAAAAATGTAAGATAGCGCATGAAAGGCTCATTAAAATATAATACCAATGAGTACTGTATTCTGCTGAATAATTTCCAGGTGGGGTAAACACCCTGTTGAAGTACAATTTTTGTAATATAAATTGGAGCAATCACCTTTCCCTGGATATCGAAATTTGGTCCCGATCCGCTTTTCTTCGAGCATCGTCTCGCTATATGCACTCGGCCGCAGAATCGCCTGGTTAATGGATTGCTCGGTGGAAAATTAAATTTACCTTATCACTATTTATACGTGGCGACCGTCGAGCGTGGCGCGGAAAACTGCGGTAGCGGGCTAATGCGATTGAGTCGCCTATATCTATTTGTGATAATGTGCGACGTCGCGTTTTTAAATAAATCATCGTGCACTCTTGATAATGTCTCTTCACTTTTTGCCGCATCGCGGCAATATCACGAATCGCGCGAAACGATAAATTATGTATTATTCGAAGGAACGGAAATACATCGACGCTTCTCGGCTCACATTTGGCGATGAACGTGGACTATATAGTTTCTATATTTGTGTCGATAAGGATCGCGTGAGAGATATAAAAATAAAAATTGGGCAGGAAATATTTATGTGAATTTACCACTCGTATATAATTCACAGACAAGACAATAAATTTCTATGTAATAAAAAAATATATATATTCAAAGAAAATCAAAGTTTAAACATAGGATTGATTAAACGATCGCGAAAGTGAAACCAAAAAGCGGCATCGAAACTTTTATGTCTTTTTTACGTACTTCACAACGAAATCGCGGTGGTGCACGCGACGCCTTATCAATCATAGTAAATTTTCTGACCGATCAATCTTAAAAGTATCACGCTAATGTCGCACGTCACGTTTTAGATAACGCGTTTTTCATCGTCCGCTTACTTCTTTGTCCTTCTTCCACGTCTCGGCCGAACGACAATCGCTTCGTCGATATCGCACCGCCGTTTCCTCCTTGCCTCCATTCGGTGCCGCTCGCTCCATACCGTGACGCGAATCGATAATCCTCGATCGACAAAACTGTCGTGACTGTTATGGACAAGGCCGAATATTCATTTTTTCCTCCGCGTGTGCCGGGACGGATACGGGCGTCATCTTTTTCACCAACCTGACAGATCGATGAAATTGCAGCCCGGGAGCGACAAAACGTATTAATATCGTATCAAACATCCTTTTTACGAAACGTCTTGTCAAAGAGGGATAAAAAAGATAAAGCAATAAATAAAATATTGACTTTCAAATATTACATCGTAAAACAATGTTTGAATCACCCGATGATACAATAACAGAAAATATAAAACATAAATTCCTCATAGATGACTTTTAAAATATTTTTGAAAAAATACCGTATTTTATAAAGCTAAAATATAAAATAGAAAAAAAAGATATGAATACTCGAGAAGATCCTAAAGTCATCTTATTTTATCGAAGTAGGACCTACATACATACGATTATCACCAACACATCACTACACACTGTTGCATTTAGAAAAATACTTATTTGAAAGATAATCGATAAAAAATAGGCAACTTTGGAATCTCTTTAATGTTTGGAAAACCACTTGTGTAGACAAAAAATATCGCCTCTACAAATTCCGACGTGCACCAAACACATCGTTAACAGCCACGCGATGTCGAATAAAAGTGCGCATAAAACTGCAAGAGACATTCCAACTGAGATTTCGAGGATTTCAGTTTAATTCTTATAACCGTTATAACGCGATCATTATTTTTCGCCCTCCTCGTTCGCCGCCGTATCTCGTTGCTCTACCTCAGTGTTCTACCACGATTCGTACTATTGTTTGTCGCAGTCTCGAATCTTGGAAGGCGCACTTTGTGGAGGAGCGAGACGATCTTCCTCCGGTGATACCATTATTCCGTGAAAGTCCCACCTGTCATTCGAACGCCACCGCGTTTCTCTCCCGCAACTTCTTTCTCTTTTTCTTTCCCTCTTTTGATCGTCGACTTTCCTATTTTCATTTCGCGAACGTAACGCATCGTACCTACCTTTGTATCGATAAAATCAACATTTCAATGAAAAAAAAAAGTTATCTCACGATATCAAACAATGAAGCGTGAAGCCATAATGCGATCATTATTTGGTATCCTCTCTTTTTTAACATCCATCATGCGCAAGTATTCAAACGTTTGTCATTTACGCGTGACTCTTTCACATTTTTTAAAAATAAAGTTCTACGAAGCTCAGCTCGCATCGCATTACAGACCGTCCTCTGATAACAAAAGAGCTCCGTCCGTTGTAAGGAGCAAAGCGCCGCCACTTGAAAACGGATTATGTAAATCGGGAGACATGCGCATCTCGCCGGTGAATTTATGAGCGTTGGCCTCACACTTTTCGCCAAGTATCGTTCCTCGAGGTGTCTCTCTTGCAACAAACGACGCACGGCCGACAAACAACGCGCAGCAATAACGCCGTCTTGTCTTCCGGAGGACACCCGTGTGTGCTCTCCGTTATTCTGAACGTGGCGATAAACGCGCGATCCCTATCGACTCGAGTAATTTCCGCGCCAGCACACAAAGATCGGAGGGCGGGTCCATTAAGGCAAAAAGGGTCGGCGCTGCTCCCGAGACTATTAAGAGGAAGTTTCGGCAAAAACGTTTCCAGCAGAGCCGTATCAACTCGTTAGTATATTTAGGCTAATGCTAAGAGAAAGGAAGAGACGGCTACACCATCCTGATAATTAACAAAGCAGCTAACAAAATGGGCTATTCTTGTATGATCATCTCGTAATTCTACTCCCTCTGTATACGGATAAGGTAAATGTGAACACTCCAGTTCTCGACTCTTGTCGTTCAGAGTGCACGGATGAACGAATTTGCATTTAGCTAATTTGCATCGAAATGTATACACTCAGTGACGATACCTGATGAAGTAAGCTTTAGTCTGATTTTTCTTTCCCTTCCAGTTAAAGAGTTTATTTTTTTCAAACTGTCTTAAAACCGTTCAGAAAAGACTAAAGTCGCGAGTGCGTTGCAAAGTAATTTCCATAATGTATGAAAACTGATGGTTGAATCACTGACGAGATATTTCGGGAGATATTTGAAAACTAGTCGCACTGTAAACAGTGCATTAACTAACGTTGTTAACTCACGCAATCTTGAACGAACACGTAAACCCGCTTTCATCTCATCCATCCTGAACCCTGAAACGCTTCACTTAGCGTCGTTGTTACGCGGTAATTACGTCCGGGAAGCCGGTAGAAATCGGGGCCTTCGAAGCTGAAAAGGGGGGAGGGGGCCATCGTTCGCCAGACAATACTCGTTTGAATTTCTATGAGCAGTCGCGGATCACCAGTTCAAGGGGAGGGAAGACAGGGACGACTGTTTGTCGAACGTGACGATATACGTTTGGCCGGTGATGGTTGCGTTCGCTGACGATCGATACCCGATACATCACGAGTGTTGTCGCGTGTCCCTGAGGAGGATCAACGATTTCACGCGATATATCTTTCGTGCCTGTGAATCATGTTAGTTTAAAAAAAAAAAAAAACGTAATGCGACGGAAAAAAATGATTCAAAACGACACGTTTGGATATTGCCGTAATAACAATCGCCCGATAACTTTATTTAACACACGGTGATCGATTTGACTCAAAATTTCAGCTGAAACCCATCGGTGACGTTATTATTAGCCTGCCACACGAGCTGTCGATACCACTTCACTATGCATTTCTCACTTATCCGAGTTCTTATTCGCGAACAGACTATTACACTTTTAAATTGCCCGGTCGAATCGTACGAAGGTGGTGAAGTCGTAAACTTTGAGGAATGGCGAACTTTCGCAATTTCCCAATAATCCCCCTAAACTACGATAGTTCTAAAGTTTAATTTTCTTCGCGGGGAGGGAAGGGCGCACACGTGGGAGGACAAAGCGTTCCCATTTAAAGAAAATAAGAAGGAACGAGAAGCAGGAAATTTTATTCTGCGCGCGAGGGAAACTTTCCCAATGTATCGACATTCGTGCGTTCGCGCCACAATTCTCGCCTTGCTTATCCCGCAGATTATTGACAATTTTTCAATACGATTCCTGTTCATGTAAAAATGAATACGAAGGTAACAGGGGAATCCAATGAATAAAACAAACGGTAATAAGATTCGAGTACATTATTTTCTCATCTACATTAAGTGCGATTTATTGGTCGAGTTTCGCTAAGAGATTAACTTATACGGATATAATGTTTTGATTTATTACAACAAACAAGTACCCCTTTTGTACAAGTAAGAATGGCAATTTGTTATCCGTCTACACTTCTCTCGAACAGCTATTAGACCGCGTGAAAACGTTTTTATGAAAGTAAACGAATCAGTAAGGCAGTTAACCGCTTTCTCGGCTGGGCAATCATTTGTCTAAAAGAAAGTTTTTGCTACACAGTGCAGATTACTTCAATTACATGCGATCTAGACGTTCCCATAAATTGTGGAGCAAAATTCCGAGCGAATATTCACAATCCAAAATGATAAAATATCTCTCAAATATTTTCCAAATTCAAACTACACTTATTATGGTTGCTAATAAATTATTCTAGAAATTAATTTTTGTTGAAATTTCACAAGGGTCTATTAAATTTAGTAGATCAAATCAAAGGTAAAACAGTTTTCTTCCTGTGACATAGCGATACACTTGATGTCCTTAAAATATACACGCTCAACATTCGAATTCTGCTGGGAATGCTATCAAAAACGAGAAAATCGATGCAGAAGAAGGTATCAAAGGTGTAGTTATCTGCAAGTGTTTGCTTAATGTTGCAACCTCTTCGCTTTCGGAGAAAAGCTTACCTACGTGGAATTGAATTCCAGTAGTTTTCCGGAGGCAAAGCAAGACAGGTACAAACCGAGAGAGCGACAAAGAAACGAGAGACTCGAAAAATTGACGGGCATGCGAAGGACGAGGTCGGAAGAATCAGGATAGAGGCAGATCCTCCGATCCTTCCGCGTCTCACGACGCTGAATACGAATCGTGGCACGTGGCACAAAATCCTCGGGATACGTCAGAACGCGACGCGCTGGATGAAAGAGTGGGACGAGAAGAAGGTAGCGCAAATGCAGGATATTTTTCCCAGTGGAAACAAACGCGCTACGTGCCCGGAAATTTCAATCGCCCTCCCCCCGTTTCGACATAAGTACAGAGTGGACTTTTCCAATTAAGCCGGACGGAGATTCATGATAGCGCCAAGTCTGCCAACGTGTTTAGAAGGAACCTCAGGTAGGAGAAAATTGTACCAACAGGCGTAATTTTGTCACCGATAGTATCAAAGATAACACTCTTGAGAAGTTTAAATCACACGTACGCAACGCATGACATATCTTCTTTCGGCACATAAATTAAATTTTTAGCTAGCAGTGGCAGATTATCGCGGATAGACGCAAAAAGGTAGCCAGGATTGGATGCAACGGAGCAGCGCTAATCAAAGTGAGTGCAGCGAACAAGCGGACCCCGGGGGCGGTTCCTCTATCCGAGAAAATAATCAACAGGCCAACAGAGAAGATATCCCACGGGAATCGAAACTAAAGCTTATGGATTACTCACCCGGATACTTAAATCGCTCTAAGAGCTTTTTTACTTCCGTGACGCACAGAGTTACCTCCTCTGTAATCTTATCCCCGTTTTACTTCCTGGCTCGACGGCTGGCTGTTCGGAAGCCGTTGAGGGTAGGTAGGTAGGTGGTAGGTAGGTAGGTAGGCGCTTACTTAGCTCGACAAGAACGTAGTTTTATCGGAGACCGTGTGCGCTTTGTCAAGAAGGGCGTAGACGCGATTAAGTCGTGATATACGTTTTTCCTTCGCATTTGCAAGTTGGAGACGACGGGATGGAGGGCTGAGGGGGCTGAGAGGGTAAAACCACACGCAAATTTTTTTTCGATATCACGCTGTGACATGTTACGTTCACGACAGCTTGTTGGCGTCTTTAATTATTGAAATGTATCAATTGTGTTGTAATAACAAAGATAAACTGATTGTGTATACACTGAGCAAAATGAAAGAAATTGTGAACCGTGTCAATTCGCTGTAATAAATTAACACAACATTGAAGTAGCTTGAGAAGAGAATAATGAACAGAATTCAATATGATAAATCGTATTCGATAAAATAATGATTTGCGATAATGATAATAACAAATTGGAGTAATATTGTACATGTCGGATAATTAAAAGATGTAAAATTATATGTTGCTACCAAGCCGCATTTTTAAATAATTAATAAGTCAACGAATTTAACTAACGCAGAATATGATATTACTTAAATATGACCGACAAAATGATAAATTAACAAATTATGGAAATTAATGACGTATTCTAAACAGGTATATTATAAATCACTAAAATAAAATATTTATTATTTTTATTTCGTGTAAATACTATGTATTATATTAATGGAAAACAAAATCGATACTTACAATTAGATGATATATTGAATGTATCTGATAAACGCATTGAAAGTTATACATCAAATTATATCGGATTACAAAGTCATGTTAAATCATGGTTCTAAATCACAAATAAACATTGTGACATTATCTAATAAGCATAACTTGTGAATATAACATGATATATATTGAAATACATTTCTCTCTAATAATGAGAAACGTAATATTAACTGTCGCGCGAAATATGCGTTGTCAATTATTGGTGAGCATCGAGTTTCCTGTTGACCGCAAACTGTTCGTCTGCATTTGATGCACGTGCGCACCGGAAGCGGAAGGGCTTAATCCGCAAGCGATGTGTTATCGATCGACTACCATGTTCCGTTTAGATAACACTGGGTCTCTAAACGAGCGAAGGAAACGCGACGTGCACTCAATTAAGTCTGCAAATATATCGTCCTCCAGAGGTTTTCTATACGTCGATCGTAGGATTTCGGACAATCCAAGGATAGTTTGAAAATAATCAACGAGACAGACAAATGGTACGACTCGCGTAACCGAATGCTTACAAATCCCAATCGTTTCTACAGTATTTCTTCATTCAAACTTTTCTTAGATTTCACTTCGTTAAAGAAACATTTATCTTTAGATTATTCGACAATTTCATCCTTATGCGACGAGAAAGATTTGAATTGATCTGAAAATCTTCTCTCCTATTGTGCAAAGACATTTAATTTCAGGTCATTTAATCAGTCAATTTGCTAATTAAAATTCTAACAAAAGAACGAGACGAGTTTATAATTTATAATCCATAATTTTATGTCTTAATATCTACAGAAACTATTATTATGAATCGTGGACTTACTTGCACTAAAACTTTCAGTCTTCTTTGGATAAATTTAAATAAATTTTCACAGAATTTGGAATTTAATCGTTAAGAAATTTAATGTCGATAGTCTAGGGAAATATAAAACATAAATTCGTAATTAAAATTAAAAAAATTGCAAATTTATAAAAAAAAAATTTTAAACAAATATTCGTATTATTAATCCTCACAATGCTGCAAGTACGTATAAAAGCTTGAATAGCTACGGTATGATTAAATGAAGAGTCAGAAAGCTCTGCCAGCAACGCTATGTAAGAAATAAGAAACATTACTTAAGATGTATCTCTCGCGAGTATACTCTTCAACTCAACAAATTCACGGGTACTTGTAAAGACGCTTGAAATTCTGTTTCCCTCCCCACCAGTTACCCTAAGGAAGATGAATCGCGAAAGGTGCTTAGACAGGAAACAGCGCCTTATCCATTCCCTCCGACGACCTTGTTCAATTTAGATACCATCGATTCGAAGGGGCATACGACGTCCGTGCAATTAAGCCCTGAAACACATCGTTCTCACGGAACAAGGAAGGGAGAAAAGGAGGAAGGGAGGAAGGTTTCGTCCCCCATAGTTCCCTTTCAGAGCTCGGCTAAACTGAAAATCCATCTGATAGGCACACATTGTTCCCGCCCACGCGCGAAATAACGGTCGACCCCTTTTATAATGTCACAGCGCATTAATATTCGTTTACCGTGATTTATTTTTACTCACTCGCCTGTGTGACGCGAGTACCACGACCGACCATCACAATCTAATTCCTCTGAATAATTATTAATTGCTCCGTGACGCTCCCTAGTAGAAATGTATGCAATTTTCTTAGACACCTATTCCGTTACTATCTAATATTACTCATTAATTGTGCCAATACTGAGTAGGAAATGGACAAGAACTTGATAGAGTTTTATTCTGTCCATTTCACGAGCAGGTGGCTTGCTTATCAATCAATTTAATATCCATTATTTGTTGTGTTTCTATGCAGTAAATGGATTCAGATTTTACGCAACTTTTGTATGCAGTAACTGCAAACAAAGCGTTACATCCTGATTGGGATCCTAAGTACTTTTCCTTCTCAGTTACTAGACAGAAGTTGGTGTAACTGTTTAGTAACTGCTCAAAAAATGCATGAAATTTCTACCAGAGGCTACACCACCCGGGTTCCAATCGCGACCGAGTCCCAAACACGGCGGCTTCACTTACTTTCACTTTTCTATCGCGTTAATTCCGCTCTATCGCTGGGAAACTTGCGCGTCTGATTTACCTTAGCGATTTACATTCCCGCGTACCACAAGTTCGAAATCGATAATGCGGTTAACAAATGGGCCGTTTAATATTTGAAAGTGGAAAGTATGCATCCGTAGCTGACATCTAATCGCTGTAATATCTGGTCAACGTACATTGTAACCGTTAGTTTTTATGGTTATTAGTTTCTTTCCTGTTTTTTTTAGCATTTTTCTTATTTAGTGGCATTTATGTAAGTGATTTAGAGTTTGTTCACGACGCTTTCTTTTCATCTAGTTTATTTGAACCTGCGTTATTAATCTTTAGAAGACGAGGATCTATTTTTTTAAATCTTACAATTTTTACTTGAGTAAGATTTGTTATAATTGATTATTCTTCGTTGTGTTCCTAGCTTCAAAATATGATACTATTTCAGCGCCACTATAATATAGTGGCTTTCTCCGTCCTCGTAAAGGTTCAAATTTAACAACGTTCTTCTCAAATATTTGCGTACATAATAACTACGAATTGCAATTCTGTCGTTATATGTTTAAATTCGCACCAAATTTCAATCAATCCCACTTGAATGTCCCAAGTAAATATAAATAACGACGGAAAACGAAACACGATCTAATTGTGTTACGACGAAACGAGTTTCGCTTTGCTTATGCAACGTACAACATAAATATCAATGTATATTCGGTGTCAATTGATTTAACCGTGGACAAAAGCTTCGCGTGTTTTGTCCTTAATAACACATTGAGACTCAATTGTCATAGGTTATTTCGAATTTTAGTAGACAAAGAATTGATAGAACACGTTGAAGAAGCAGGCAAAAGAGCAAAAGTCGGTTGGGAAAAAGAGAAGAGAAAAAAGAAAGAGTAGGAGGGAGAAAACTTTCTCCGATGATTGTCCTACTAACCGCGATATTATCGAGTCGACAATTTCTATATATGTGTATCTGTGTGTGTACATATACATATGTGTGTGTGTATTTTATTTCCTACATCCGCTCACCGCTTTTCCCTTCTAGCGACTCTTTTTGTCTTCCGTCGCGACTCAATTTGACCTCCATTTCCTATCTTTTATCCGAGAGAAAGCGTAGCGCTCGAACGTAGTCATGAGTTTTCGACAGGGTTACCCGCTGCGACTCGGGAATTCGGCGGTACTCGCAAAGAGAAATGCACTCTCATCCCTCGCCGCTGCAACGCGACTAGTTACAGTGAAAAGTACAAACGCACAATCGACCGATTGAACAAATACGACGAGCCACCGTGTTATTGTTAACTCTGAAAGTTGTGATTGCGTGTGCAGACATGTTTCCTATACAAAAACGTTTCTAAAATAAACCACATGTCCGCATTTGAAAGGAATATTCTAATAAAAATATTATGTAAAAAAAACATAATTACAAATTGTTATGTTACTTTGCATCTCTCTAAATCTGAATCAATGGATAATCGCTGATATCAGTGCAAAGTATGCCACTGGTAATTAGTGACTGAAATGTGAGATCCCTAACCTAGCTAATCTTTATTATGTGATCTAACTAACCTTGTTTTTCAACGAATATGGTATCGGAAAATTGAAATTAACGTGGAAAAATATCAGTATTTTAGTTATATAATGCTCAAACATTTTTCCTTTCTTAATTGAATTTCATTAATTATCCAGTGCCAAGTATCACTGGGTAATTAGTGACTATCCACTGATTCAGATTTAGAGAGTACGATTATTGCTTTACAATAAATATATTAAATTATTTATCAAAATTTATTTAAAAAATTGCACATATTTTTAATCAAGAACTTATACATGACTAATTGACTTTTGTTTATACGCCGCTGACATTCGCAAGTAGTAACGTTCACATTATTTATCATAAAATATTATTGCACACGTTAGCGAGTAAGTATGAAATGTATTTGACATATTCACTACCGCTCTCATGTTGTGATATTGCGTATTTCGTTTTGTTTAGAAGAAAAAAAATATTGCGTTTCGCGAATGGATTTTCAAATGATGTCGAAACATCATCTGTCTCGTTTCTAGTCGCGCGGATGTTATTGACTGTATGTCTACAAGCGCCGATATTGATGTTACATAAAATAAAATGTCGTTGTATGACATTTTGGAACGCAACAGTCGATATATAAAGCATACATAACGCGTCAAAGCATCGCATGAGCGATAAATACGTGACGCCAGCCCATATCAGAAAAGTTTAATTAAATATTATCGACAAGGCGCAATGATTACATAAAGTACATTAAACTTCCGATAATGAAACAAAGAATTTATTTTTCAATTTTGTGATATCTTTTAATCTCGAACATCTTTAAAAAAAACATAATACAATTATCGTACGATTGCAACCAGTTTTTTTCTTTGATTTAAATTGAAAAATTACCATTTAAAATGTTTTGAGATAAATCTCATCAATTATGTGATGAATAATACTGTTTTGCAACTTCGTGATATAATAAAAATGTGTTCCGGGTACATTATGGGTGTTCGTAATATTTAGAGTACATCTAGAAGCGATTTTCGTCTTGATATCCCTCTATTTTTTGAAAGGAATGAGGCGAAAGGGAAAAATAAACATTCGGATGTCGACTATTATTCCCCGAGGTGCCTTTGATTTCGAAGTACATGGCTATGAAACGACATCGTTCACAGATTGGTAGAGTGGGGAAAAAGGGCAAAGAAAAAGAGGAAAAAGAAGCAAAGAAATAACTGCGAAGAGGGCCAAAGTTTTGGGCAAAGAGACGATCTTCTCTCCACCCACTTACTTAACGAAACGAAAATTTTCGCTGACTTTTCACATCCTCCCAAGTTTTCACTTACTTCGAGAGCGTCGCACGATAATAACTGAAACGACCAATTAACTGTAGAAACTACAGTTCTAATTGTAGAAATGTGTAATTAATGCAAATACAAAAAACAATTTCTTCTTGCTAACCAATTTTATATAAAGTACTAGTTAAAACATCAAAGATAATACTTAAAAAATAAAGATTTCTAAAAGAAAATTAATTTTTATTTTAAAGAAAATGAAAACAATTTTAAGGCATATAAATTATCTACAGATTTGTTTGTAAAAATACAAAAAAAAATCAGAACCCATAAATTATTTAAATATGACGAAACATTAAATTGTCACAGATTTATGATTTTAATTATACGCGAAAAACTTCTTGAACAATTGTAGACATTCTGAATATTGATTTACCACTGTAATACGGAAATAATACTCTCTATGTAATAAGTTAAATTAACGTTTATTCAATTAGAAAGCTGAAATAACTCATCACATGCCTCACCTAATGCGACCAGAAGGTGGTATTGGCGAGTGTAATTGAAACATCATTCACAAATTCAAGGAGCAGCTTAAGCCAGCGGGTATGCTCTATTACCGCGGAGGTTTATACAGTAATAAGACGGGATGTCCACAGCTTTCATGGCCGAGTGCGCACGTACACATAGTAACAGACATCTGATGTAGGCGGTTGTGAAAGAACGTGGAAAGCTAATAACGGCCGGTCCACTTTCCAAGCTCGAAATAATGAATACGTTGGTCGCACCGACTTTCGCATCGTCGCCGTCGTGAAAATTATCATTACCGTCACTATCTTATAATGCAGTACATTAATACTTTTCTCATCTCTCTCTCTTTCACTTTGTTCACTGCTCGCTGAAATATTAATCGATGAATGGTCACGTCCATTCGTCCCGATTACTATCTTAGAAAGCAGACATTTAATTATCAGTCGTGTTAATTGCATCAAAGATCGATCAAAACAGCGAAATCTGATTAACGATTATAAACTTTCCTGACCTTCTTCACCGTCATGCAATCATTTTCTAACAATTTCTCATTTTACGTGCGCGCCCACATTTTAAGTTTACAAGAAAATTACCGGAAAACAAGGCTAGAGTACTTTATCGGCCGTTCTCGAGTAGTTCTTATCGCACTTTGTGGTTTTCTGCGCCCTCGAGGGAAAGAAGTAGATAAAAAAAAGATATAAATTTTTCATCGTGGAATGGAGCTTTCGTTACTTCGAATTAACTGTCCAAGTTGATAAAAGGACCGCTTGTTGATTAACTAAAACTGTAACGATTATAAGCCTGCAGGTCTACAACTGTGAATAATGCAGCGTGCATTTTATCTCGTTCGTTTGACGCTAAACGCGTCCGTCTCGTTCTGGATTTTGTTCATAATCGAGTTTGCGTCTACGTCGGTGTAGCTCGAAAATAAACAGCGGCCTTTGAATTAGCAGAGTCAAAGCGAACATGCGGATCAGCGATTCGAGTACACGCCCCCCTCGTATATATAGGGGATATCTCCGTAGTTTATCATGCGCCACATATAAAGCCGTGCGGTGGTACTGGGGGTTTGAATAAATCACTGTGTTTAGGATTCACAATATTGATCGTTCGTCCGGAACATTTGAAGAGAGCCCTGGTAAAGCGTATCAGAAAAGGTTAATTAAGCTAGTTGATTTATGCACTCGACGTCGAGATGCTGTCACGTCTCTTGATTAAACGCCATTGACGGAGTATAACATGTATTCAATTTGCGATAACATACTGCCGAAGCGAAAAATGTTTTTCAAAATAATTTTCATCTCGCGCAAAGTGTGCGCTGAAAACGAGACTTTTCAAAAATGTTTTAAGATATCACGTATAAAATATAGAATTTGTTTAATAATGTATAAATGAGAAGGAATATATTGGTGAATAATGGTTTCCAATATCGACACTCATAGATTTTTTTAACGGTTTTAATAATTATCGTCATGCGATTAAATTTTTTTTACATATTCGAGAATTTTCCTAATTATTTCCAATCGGAAGTGTATATTATTAAAATTAATGAGAAAACTTGTTGGGAAACGAGTTATTTATCGGTGCGCTTATTCTATGTACTCCTCGGTGTACATCTACTTGTATTCTCAAATATAATTGAACAATTTTCCATTAAAGCCTCAAGATTAGACAGAATCTGTGTTAATTGCAGCGGACGAGTATCAATTCGAGGATCCTGTGGGGAATACTATTCAGAGGTGAATTAATTTCCAAGCCAGTGACGATTGGAAAAGCAGAGCGAAGGAGCCACGGGCAAGACACATCGCCAAGAATCTTCGGGGGTTTCGCCGAGGCGGTATCAAGCCGGGTCATCTCTAATTATAGCGACCTCCGCCAGGGATTGTAACGCTCACCGCTGCGTTCGCTTAACGTATTAATGGGAACAGCGAGCCAGGAATACCGAGCCTCAAGAAGACACTTTCAGTTTATAATTGTAATATGCAACGCGACGCATTTATATTTTACGACAATCAATCAATTCTTATTCCATAGTTTATCTTCCTCTATCCTATAAATTTATTCACGCTTTACATACATATGGATGATTCTCACTCCATAACTTCTTTCGTAATCTATTCCGTGAACCGAGCTCTACCCACGTTATCCGTCCAGTACACGTAGGTGTACATCATTATAAATAATACGAATGTATAAGAAACGAGAATATTTCTGATTGGAGAGAAGATAGAAGAGGCGAAGACGTAAGAGACAACTTATTCGCTCCGGATGATTCATCAAGGAACGCGGTTGTCAATCGAAAACCATGCAAATTCGCCATTTATACCTCGGCTTCGTCCATGACGATATTAGACGCCGTGGAGGATGCACTTGGTCGGTAGCGGTGCAAGTCGGCTGGAAGGCACCATCCATTCGCCGTGGAATTTCATATCCTGCGCGAACGACCGTGGAGACGACCCGGCATTAATCCCGAAGCGAACTAGCAAGGCAGCGGCATGTCGATGCCGAGTTTGAAGGACCGCGACCCTTCGGGACAAGTCTGACAAATGTCTGTGGTTGGGACCCAAATTAAACGTGAGTAATCCCGCGTAACCTTAATTGCCGCATACCTCGCCTTTGTTATATCGCCTCGCACGACTCGAGCGATATTAAATACACTTGGGTAAGCCTCGTGTAATTGACAACTCAATACTCCCACCAGAGCCAGGGACAATTATATAAAGAGCTATTAACGCGAAAAGAGATATCGCTGGTGGAGCGGAGCGAGAACTGTTCAGAAATTTGTGAGGAAACGCGCGAGGAATCACGTAACGACGACGACTTGCTTGAAAGACATTACTAAGGAGACGTAAAGTGACACACGGCGGCGACATTAGTTACGTGTTGCGCGCGCGATATCTCTTTACGTAAGTATATACTCTGCGGCGATCAAGGCGACGAGCGTTCTAAGAACGAAACACGTTCTCGCACCAAGCTGCTCTTTATATGGCGCACATTTCTTTTTTTTTTATTTTTTTTTTCCAAAGCGATAATGGTGGACTTGTGATATTGCGCTCGCACGTCTTTAACGTGCGCGCGATAATCTAATGCGAGATTGCCGGCAATTAATCTCGCGTGTCAGGATCATTCCGACACCGTTATAGCAGCGACAATTTCGTGAATAGAGAATACCGTTCGTTGAGTTGAATGAAATAGAATTTATTATATCTTTTGAGACAAAGATCCCCTCTCCCTTCCTTGCTATATTATTAAATCGCGTCAGTTGAAAAAAAAAATTTATCAACTCTTAGGATTAGAAGGACTGATTTAAATTCTCGCTGTGAAATAAAATTTAAATTTACGAATTTAGTTACATTCATATATTCAACGATGTTTTATTTTATATTTATGTGACTCTTACTAATGTTTATATATTTCGAAAAAATTAGACTTATATATATCGCTTGTACTATAGTTTCAAATGTCAAGATTAAATCAATGACCTTTCCATTTTCCTAATCAATGACACAAGTTACGAAATATATATTAAGTAAAATAATATTAATTAAAAAATACATAATTAATAGCTCGGATATTTAAATTTCATCGCAAGTATTGCGACATGAAATAAAATTAAGATAAACTAAAGTCACTAGTCGAATACGAAGTATAAAACAAGAAGATCGCGTTGCGAAGTAGGTCCAATGTAATGCTGGATTCACACTGGATCCGCGATGTGCATCGTACGACGTTCTGCAACCAATCAGAAGGCAGAATTGTATTTCGTATCGATGATACGAAGCAAAATCCTGTTTTCTGATTGGTTGCAGAGCGTCGTACAACGCACGTCGGATCCAGTGTGAAGCCAGCATAAGTTTACGTGCCAGAGCAAAAGATAGATTGACAAGAGGGTGCGAGACGGGGGATTAGAGGCGGGGAAGGAACGTGCCGCGCGCGGAGGTCTACAAATTGATCGCGGGTCTTTTAAGCCCGTTTCGCACGACCCCTTTGCACCCGATACCGTATACTTCGCTGTCTCTCGCGCAGTAACGCTGCTGAATCACCGTTCTCGGTTTTGTGACTAATGAAACACCGAGGCCCGGCGGAGTGAAGGATGAGCCGCGGGTCGAGTTTGAATTTCGTACGCGATCGCGACAAGTTAGAACAAGCGGACGAACGTAATGGCCCCTATTACTCGCGAAAAGAAACGGTATGCTTAGCTATGCGAGATATTTCCTCGGCTTCTCGCTCGTATGACAAGATTAGTGTGATCGTTAACCTTGACATGCAAAATATGTTACACGTGAAATATAAAAAAAAGAACAACCATTTCTTTCTCTTTTAGTGAACACTCAAATCGAAATTATTGCGGTTTCCATGAGAAATCAAAACCATCGTATTGTATTGTGGTTAAATTCATCTGCCTGATATCGTATATATAGCTCGTATCGGAAAAATGTATTTTTCCAAAAAAATGTATAGAATATTTTTTCCATATTTTTTGATATTGCATAATTCTTGCATCAAGATTCATTTATTATAAAAAATAAAGTCATCTAATTGCTTATCAGAAAAATAAACAAAGACAGAGAAAAAGAAGAGAAAAAACGTTGGATATCTTATGTTAGATATAAAGTAATGTCAAATGAGTGTACATACATAAAATAAGTATTCACAGATATCTCCTATATCAAATTGTAAGTAATTTTTTCATATATTATACTGCTTGTTCAATCATGAATTTTCATGTTTAACGATATATTGATGAGCTATCAAAATTTAATTCGTAACAGTGATTGATTCGCGATACTGCGCGTAATCGCTCTCGCATGTATCGTCGTTCTCTATCCCATAATAGACAGGTTGTTGTACAAAAAAAGAAACAAAATATTGTTCGATGCGCATCACACACACATACACACACATAACAATGCAAGTGCACGCGCGCTCGCGAAACTTCGAAATAGATTTGCTGCTACTGTTGCTGAATGCGCTGACAGAATAAATCTGTTTCTGGAACAACGTGGTCGTTAACGTTCTCCGCGGTCTGAAAATACATTTCCCGACGAGGGAGAGAGATTGGAAGAGAAAGAGAGAATTCTTTCATGACGACGACGAACGTGGCTTCTCGTTTCGTGAGTTTCTCGAAGACGTCACGGACGAAACCTCGATTTAACGGTTAATTTACCTCGGCGTTTCGAGAGATATACTCTCGGAATCGCTTTTTTTTTTCTCTTACGCCCCACGTCGGAATCGTGTCGAGAGAATTTCCCAGAGTCGTAGATCCTTTCGCCAGGCGTGTCCCGGAATTTTGCCAGGATGGTTTTACCACTCGCAAAACATAAATGCTGACGTTTTAAATGTACCTGTCAGTATATCAATGTAGACAAATGAGAACGATTTATAATAACAGCATGCGGTCTAATACAAAATTCAGATATTATAATTTAATGATAAATAAGATAGTATATTTAAGAAAATCTCTCCATTAAATAACATGATATTATAAAGCATTAAGTTATCAAATATTGATATTTTACTAAAAAAAAAGTTCTCTATACATATTTTCAGATAATATATTCTTTCTCATCATTATCAATTCCATTAGAGTTAAAATTAATACCTTTAAATCCATCAACTCGGAATAATTTTAGTTAAGCTTGTTCGTAATTAAATATTTACAGTACCGCCAATCATTCACTTAAAAGCTCGTGAATATATAATTAAACGTGTCGCAAAACCGTATGAATTTCGTGAAAAAAAAAAAAAACTATGCAAAATTGTTATTAATGTTGGTAGGGGGCAGCGTTGCGAATAAAAATTTACGAACAATGCCACGGGCAAAATGTACAGCATAATTGTATCCGCTTCCGGCGCGAACGTGTTGAATTTTCTAAGTGATGCCAATCATCAAATATGAAATTCCAAATGCACGCTCGCACTGGCTCGTTCGTCGCGCTCATGCAGCTCGTGTGCACGATAATTGACTGACAATGAAAATATTAGCCGGTCGATGGACGTATACTCGTGTTCCAGGCATCAGCCAACACAGGTTGTCGGTAAACGTAACTCATGGCCACCGAGGACGACGACGTTAATAACAGGCGAATACTGCTTTCCGTTCCGTACACATGAGCTCCAGCTCGAGCGCGTCCTAAAGGAGGCTGCGGGCAATAGGCCGACCGCTAATCAACATGTAGATGATGCATTTGTCCCGGCGCGTCATTAATTTACACTGTCCCCATTGGCCGAACATTACTGACATTACTGTCCATCCGCGTTCGCGTTAACAAATGTAAATTCAATACTGACCTCCCGCGACGTGAAACGTATTGGTCTTAACTCAATATATATGTAATAATCGATTACGATAAATGTGGTATTCACTTTGGTAATACCGTTCCTAGAATGGTTAGGTTGAATTGCTCGAAATACGAAACTCCGACGCATCGACCTAATCCAGCATGTGCATGCGATACCAAGCCAGATATAATACTTTAAGTCTAGGGGTCACGCGAGGAAATAGGTCAGTTATCTATTTCGGGGGAAAAGATAATCGGGCTGATGGATAATCGAGGAGCTCACGGATAATTCCGCAAAATACCGGACGGAGAAGATTACGGTAACGCGCGCGTTCACGTGTATTTTTCCAAATAATGCATACACAAATTGGATATCGCGATTTTTACGGTATTCCGTAACACATGCTTGGATATATTTTTTTTATTTTGACGTAAACTGCGCCCGATGCCACGTATAGCTGTGGATGCCTCGCCGTCTTTTGTTTTATTCAAACGACACATGCAACGTTCGAGTGGATTTTTGTAGTGTGGCAACTGGGAGTGCACTCCGGTCGGTATTTGCGCTAGTTGGAGTGATACTACGTTTTTGCAAGGCGATACTGGCACACGGGAACCCAAGGGACGGAAAATGCGAGCCACTAATATTTCACAACTGCGCCATACGTGCGTGGTTTCACGGCTGGAACGATCAATCTCACTCCGCGGCCCGAAGGTGGTAAGAACTTTTTATTTTCAAAGTGTCGCGTGTCAACTTTCGAAAAAATATGAGAGCTCATATTTTTATTCTCGTAATATATGGACTCAAATTGAAGAGGTTGCGTGTAATTCATAACGAGATCTCGAAATGTACATTCTACATCGTGAAATTTACCGCTAAATTTTCAGATAAATTTTCACGTATATTCAGTGCCTCGAATATCATACATTAGATATAACATATCTATGTTCGCCACCAATTTGCAAACGTTAATCATTCAGCATTATTATCTCCAGTCTGTAAACCGAATAATTATTTTAGCGTTATTAAACAAATAAATTAGTTCGATGATATCATTATCGTTGTGCTCATAAAATTAAGTAATTATTCTAGCATCAATTTACCATCGATGCGTAAATTAAGTGATTATTTCTAGAGTTGTTATTTCGCTCAACGCAACGACTCGCGGCGAAATAACGTATCGTCGCCGGTGGCTAAAGAATCGCGCCTACGTCGACGATCCTCACGTTTTATCATGCTTGCATATAAGATATCATGATTACGCGGGCAATGAGGCAGATCATTATTCTCGGCGTATCTCTGAGGAGAGGCGAGCACTCGGCCCGGCGGTTTGAATGATACTAATTACGCAACGACCGACAGCTCGCGCCGAATGGGTTTGTTTTCGTCTTATTTCGGGGTAAAGCGTCTTAGAACGAAGTCGTTAATGACTGGATTCATGCCAACCGAGCCCCCGAGCAGCCCCAGGCGAAGATACGAGAGGAAAAAAAAACGCACGCCATAGCCGACAACCGAGCGTGGTTAATGACGTGCCTCGAGTTACACGACCAGCATAGATTTCCCACTTGAGCTACCTCGCGTATCTTTTCCCGCTTTTCCCACCGTGTGGCTTCCTTTCGTGGCGCAATCTTCTATCTTGAGAGAAATCTGCTCTTAATCGTTATCAACGTTTAGAGGCAATCTTCTTTATCAAGAGAGACGCTGAACGCAGTCTAATTGAGAGGTACAGAGAAGCGCAACTCCACTCCAATTTTCCACTTCCCGGGATCTCTGATGAAGTTTATTTCTTTCATTTTATAATTGAAATCGCGTGTGTGAATTGTTAGACATTAATACGCAGTTTAACTCGGAAATAACGCTTAACGAGATGGAATAAAGTTACACTCCTAACTCAATGTGAAAAAAATTGGAAAATATACAAGTTTACATCTCTATTTAGCCTCTATTGTGTACAACAGATGTGTACAATAGATTATTAAATTTCAATTTATTCCATTTTCAATACCATCCTAAAAGATTTACATGGAGTAAAAATGTAAAAATTCATAAAAATTTTGGAAACGAATGGAAATTTTAGAAAGATTTATATTCTCTTATTTTTTGTACTATATGAAAAAAAAAACAGTAATTATCTTAATCAGAAAAATTACATGCGTTAAAAATACTTATAACACAATTCAAGCGTCAAACAGTCAACAGACCTGTTTGTAAGCAAATAACGAGATATAGAATAAAGTTACACTCGCTAACTCAATGTGAAAAAAATTAGAAAATATACAAGTTTACTCTCTATTTAGCCTCATTGTGTATAGCAGATTATTAAATTTTAATTTATTCCATTTTTAATACCATCCTAAAAGATTTACATGGAGTAAAAATGTAAAAATTCGTAAAAATTTTGGAAACGAATGGAAATTTTAGAAAGATTTATATTTTCTTATTTTTTGTACTATACATGAAACAGTAGTTATCTTTAACCGAAAAAATTATATGCGTTAAAAATACTTACAACACAATTCAATCATCAAACAGTCAACAGACCTGTTTGTAAGCAAATAGCAATTATTAATACCATCGACATATAGACAGTAAGTCATTTTAATAGTTAACGCTTGTATTCGTAACGCAGGTGCGCTAAGCGAATGCATTCAGTACGTATTCATCAATACGAAGGTACATGATTGATCGATTCAAAATTGATTGCACGACCGGGTAGGTAGTTGTGGGCTGATTAATATTGCGATTCGAGGGTGGTAATTAACAGCAGTGACGCGTGCCAATGACGACCTAAACAACAGCCGCGATTTTCGAAAACTTCTGCATCTGGCGATGTATTCTTCATGTTGCCGCCGTGTGTGCTGCATCAAAATTAGTCAATATAAATCACATTTGCAATAAACAGAATTATTCTCTCACCACCCGCCAACGTTACAGTCTCCGTAATTCAGCGCACATGGCATGGAAATCATACGACAAATTATGACGGCTGTTAAAAAACATATTTCAATAATTTATAGACAATTGATTAAACGTTTTGTTTCTCGATGTAAAGATTCCAACTGCGATTCTATTATAATTAACCAGATGCAAATTTGTCGCACGTGAAAGGCGCGAAATAACAGGGAATGGATTTCTTACGAAACAATTTGCGAAAGTGCGTGTCTCGTCGCGCAAACGAATTTACATACATATTATGAATTGGTTATCAAGTTCGCGTTTTCGACCGCTATCTATCTGCGATAAAAATCCAAGAGAGCGAGAAGGGTCTTTCTACGCCGTGAGTTTTAGAGTTTTCAACCACGCTATCTTTCTCTCTCTCTCGTTTTCTCTCTTCCTGGGCTTTATGCAGAATTTTTCCTCGCCACCGAGAATTTATGCGCGTCCTGACCGTTCCTTGTAAATTTTACCGCCTGCTGAAGGTAAAACTCCCTCCCCGAGGGCAACGTCGTATTTCGTTAAGCCCGTAACTCGCGAAAATAATGACGACTAGTTATCCGAAGATTGTTAGCAACATATCTAGCGGGAGTAACATCTTAAACCCAATTCCACAAGGTTTGTTTGCGCAAGAGTGGTAAGTAAAATTAATTTTTTAAGAAATTAAACCTATTTGCATTTAAGCAGCTTAATCGCATTAATTTATTTGGCTTCTGTGTACGCTTGGAGCGTGGTTCTCTGTAAAAGTAGCGCGAGTTTATAAGTCTCGACTCCAAAAATATTTTCTCTGTGTTGGGCGGCAAACGGAAGCGTAATTGTGGATAAAATTCTTCGTAAAACTTCAGGCTTAACGCCTCACGGAACATAAGCGGCGATCGTTTTTGATCAACACCGAGCTTAATAAACGACAATATCTATCTGACGAAGGTTATAGCCTCGCGCAAGCAAATTACGACGATAACTTCTTATCCGATAAGTTTGCGTCAACTTGCAGAGTAAAGTAGCGCAATTTGAAGTTACAACGAAACTCAAAACGCAATATTGCAAACTTGCCAACGAAAAATATCGCCGATTACAGAAGTTGAATTATGAATAAAGTAAATTCTTGCGTTACAACCACGTACTACCGACTAGTTGAAGTAACTGATAAAAGTAGGAAGAACCGTAACGTCTGATCGCGGAGCAATGATTTTTCGCGTCTGTAATAACCGTACTGTGTTAATAATTCAGACAATTTATCGTGTAAGTTCATTGTTACATTTTATTATCGTATAAATCCCTCATATACAAAGAAACAGGAATCTATGTTGTCTCACCCAGAGAAAAGGTTGCTTCGATTTAAAGAAATTTTCTTTGCTATACGGTTAAAGAAAAATTTTTTTTTTATTTGTGAACAAATTTCTCTAATTTAAACATTATTTTTCAAAGTCAAATAAAATTTATTTGATTAAAAAAAAAATGTTTAAATCAGAGAAATTTGTTTAAATCAAAGAAATTGTTTCTTTAACCGTATAGCAAAGAAAATTTCTTTAAATCGAAGCAACCTTTTCTCTGGATGCATGCAAAATTACTCACAGTTATTTAAAGAGAACACGTCCACCAATCTAAAACTTCACAAGTATCTCTTAGAAGAATTTTACGCGTTTGCACGCATGTCGCCTCGCCGACTATCACAAGAAGACAGATGATCGTCTCTTTCTCTCTGAAGAGGGGAGAGAGAGCCTATGTCACAGGCCTCTGAAACATGCAGGAATGACGGTGAATGGCTACGTGCGATAGCGGCAAACAACAGCGTGTGCCCCGCGTGGCAAACGCCACGGTATTTCGTGCATCCTTGGATAATATGCGGTGCAATGCCAAATGCCAGCACGACCGCGCGCCACGGCGAGCCTTTCCATATGCATGCGCCTACGGGGTGCAGCTGCACTTGCGTCCCAAAAACGCCGACCACCAACGAACCATCCGCTCCCGGCCACCAATCTCTCGTATTCGAATGACAATAACAGATATTTCCCTGGCTCAAAGAGCGCCTCGCTTTACACGAGATTTTTTTTATTTTTTTTTTTTTATAAAGACCTTTCTATACTCTTCTACGTGCGATCTGTATTTTTGAAACGCGATTGCGGCGAGGAAATTTAATTTCTCAAAAGCCCCCCGCGTCGGTTGACGAGTTGAAGCCCGGTTACGTCATATCTCGTGCAATAACCAAATGTCGAATATCCGTTGTTTCGATCGTTTGAAAAAAAAAAATACAAACTCGTATTTCATCGGAAAAATAATTCTAAGTTTAAGATACCGGATAAGATCGTCTAGAGAAGTTTCACTTAAATCATGATTAAATCCTAGATATTAAGGATATTTAAGTCGAATCTATCGCATCGTCTGAGTTCCGAAATGTTTTAAATCAAATGTCGCCTCAGACCGCAGAGTTTCTCGTATAATACGAATTATTACACGCGATTCTCGTTTGCGAGAGAATATAATTCGGCGAGACCGAGTCACCAGCTCAACTTGCAACACCCGCGATACACAGAAACGCATCTGGTGAGAACACAAAATCCAACGGCATTCGCCATCGTCGACCTGCGTCGGTTATGCTGGTTAACTGCGTCATAAGGCTACGGTACGGAATATTTTGAAAGGAGATGACTGGAATGTTTAAATACGCGGCAGCGCGCGATGAGTTTAAGTATGTACAATGCGGGTCTCTCTCGGCCTCTCTCTTTCCCTTGCGATAAGAGAACCACCGTGGTAGCTCGTAAAGTTACACGTGCCGTACGGAAACTTTTGATCCGCTCGCATATCCCGCGAACAGAATTGTAATCGGATGATGAAACTTCGTCAATTTAAGCGAAGCTATTTACGTGTTTAGCCCCGCTACTGTCGCGATACACGAATATTCTTGTTTGGGTACGTCTCTATGCATGTTTCGATCAATTAATGTTTTCAATTGCAATTTAAGTGTCAATTTCGATTCAACTGACATTGTTTAATTTTTCATTTAACTGTTTTACGACTCTATTTTGCTCCTTTTTGTACATTGCGATTGTAAATAACTATTAAATTGCATTCTAATGAATAACCTGTTCAAGACATATTTAATTATTTAATTATATTTAATTGCAATCGTGTATGATAGATAAAAAAAATATAAATATTATTAGAATTTTTAATACTAGAAAATATTTCTGACAGACGCAATGATTTTAATTGATTACTTGTTCATTACTGTTTCAATTTATCACTTCAAATGACCATAATTATCCTCTCTTTCTATATATAAATAAAAACACAGACTTGCATATATAATAATATTTTAAGAATATATTTTATTTTTATTACTCGATTTATTTCGCTAATGGTGCTACAAATGACCGTTTTTCCAGTGAAAACAGCAATGTGCTGATTAAGTCTTTCTCGTTCCCACGCTTAACTCTTCAAACCCTTCATCATCCTACACTTGCTATTAACATTTTCCTCGGGGCCAACCGCACGAATTACTATGCTCGCCATCAATTCGACCCAACGACTCAATAGTCTCCTCTCGACGTAATTCGCGAGTATGGCGCGATCCGGGTTCCGAAGGCGGGTCATTAAGATTCAAACGCAAGGACTCGTTAGAGTTACGACGGAGGAGGAAGTGGCGGTCGCTTATCGACCTGACCAGTAATAAAAGGGACAAGATACGGTCGGACGTGTCTCGGTCGCCAGACGAGAGACAGAGAGAGAGAGAGAGAGACCCGGGGAGGGGAAGATAGAATGAGAGAATTCTAGTATATTCCGAATTTTCTTTGAAAAATCAACCACCTACGAATCGTACAACGTCTGACATTACGTGCAGGCGGGCACTTCCTTGAGTGGCTGACTAAGCGCTTCGTAACGTCCGATGGCCATTCGTTTTCAACTCTATCGAGCTTACGCGGAAGATCTTGGGCGTCAAGTAGTCACCCCCACATACGGGAATCAGTTAAAGCTCCGAACGATTCTCTCTCGTCTTCCACGTCACGCGTTTCGCAATTTACGAAAGATGTGTTCTTTCAAACGACAAAAATTCTTTTTTTATTGTCTCTTTATATCGAATGAATCCACTAAGGATGCGAAACTTTATTACGTTGTACTACTTTATTTTAACTATAATAAATGAAAAAAATAAAATACAAAATTGGACAATTTACATGCAGAAATTATTGTATTTATTTGATATTTGTACTCTCTAAATCTGAAACAGTGGATAATCATTGATATCAGTGCCAAGTATGCCACTGGTAATCAGTGAATGAAATGTGAGAACCCTAATCTAGCTGAGCTTTATTATGTGATCTAACCAACTTTGTTTTAGTGCATACCTTCAATGAATATAGTATTGGAAAATTTAAATTAATAAGCAAATATCAGTATTTTAGTTATGTAATGCTCTCAAACATTTTTCCTTTTTTAAGTTAAACTTGAGTGATTATCAGTGCCAAATATGCCACTGAGTAATCAGTGACTATCCACTGATTCAGATTTAGAGTGTATACAACACAAAAAAGGATATATTTTATTTTCTTTAAAAACCCCTGTAGAAAGAAATATATCCATGAAAAGATTTTAAAAACAAAGAACTTGAATGTGTTAAATTCATAATCTTATGCTTTTATAAAAAAAAAGAAGAAATATTTGCATAGAACAAATATTTTAAATTTTATTACAACGAAACTTTTGCCTGAGTAAACTTTCAACTTTCCCATTCGAAGTGCTTTTTATAAAAACAAAGAACTATGTGTCTCACGTACATAACAAAAAATTTAAAATTTTTTTAATAAAAAAATGTTTGCTACCCGCAGGATGTTGCCTTGTTAGTTTATAGGAATATTTTTGTCTCTTAACTTCAGCATTCCACGTATGGAAATACCGGGAAAAAAAACGTATTTTCTGTTGCTCAATGTCGCACACAGTTTTTGCATTCAGATATGATTACTCCAAAGGACTGGAAAGTCGTGCGCAAAAGTGTGTATACAAAGTGTGTATAAATATTGCACCATTACAAGTATCGAGTCGTAAAAAATGTTAAGAGATGAGACAATTGTTCTCTGAAGACATTTCTCGTTTTATACTTCCGAAATTTAATTTGCATCACATGGTCGCGCAAACTGGGACGCGCGCGCCGCACTTTCCTGCAATATTTTACGCACAGTTTCCATCTAAGTGTGTCATTGTATTACTTTCTAACTGAATGTAAGTAATTTTCTACGCTACGGCTTTCAGACGCGGCGCACCGTGCGCCTATGCGCGCGCGTCTTTATCGCGGCGAGCTAAGTGAAAGGATTAAACGTCAGCGAGAGACTGCAGCGTTGTAAATCAGCGAGCTGCAACTACAAATGCAGTTTCCTTTGAGGGGGAGGGAGGGAGCCTCTCGGCAAAGGAATTTAAACCTCCCAACATTTACCGCACAACTCTCGGTGCGCTCGTCGGCCGGGAAAAACGCCGGGAATTGTAGAAATTTCCCATTGCGCTCGAGTATAAACCCGCTCGTATTAATTTTATGTCCATTTTAAAATTTTTGACGTTGCACTTTTCACGGGGCAAAATACGTTGGTTACGACTACAATCGAACATGTGATGCCAATTAAAGAGTTAAATGCTTAAACTGCAATAACTGTTTAAAATAACCATTTTGGGATAATTTTAGTTTAGTAAACTTTCTCTTGAGTAAAATTTCTGCAGTCATGCTATAAAATAAAAACTATGGCCACGTCTTATTTACGACAGTTATACTTGAAATTGTTGATGCAACCAAATTCGATATCCAAAATTATATATATCGTAAATTATTTAGTCTTCGTTTATTTCGTAAAAGAAACAGAAGATAAAATGAATCAATTGCAAAGGTGATAATAACCTCAAATAATTCTCATTCGTGACAATATAACTCAATTTAATACATGTTCCTTTTTATACTGACAAGTGACATTCAAGTTTTTACTTGCGATCTGTCTGAGACCGTGTTTTACTGAGTCTTGTTAACTTGTATTAAAGATGAGATTATAAAACTGCTGTTATGCGATAACTTTGTCACCGAAGTAAGCAAGTAGTGACATTATCCGAGTACAAAATACATAACTTCAGACTCGGTATCACCTGTGTGGAAATGGAAGCAACTAATTCGAAAGAAAAGTATGTGCTGTCACACGAAGAGGAACAAAGCAAGACTTGAAAAAAGACCGCCGAAGCGAGAGGAACGTTCCGGTGAGAAGAGCATAAACGCGCGGCTGCACCGCGCGGGTTTCTCTATCGCACGGTGCGCTGCACCTACATATGTCAGCGTACTTAGTTAACCTGGCTGCTTTCACCGCCGCTCAACGAGTTGTTGCCTGAGTGCTCTCGTAGCACCATACACATTATGTGCGCGCGCGAGAATCATGCGCTCGCTTTCGCGCGCCGATATAATGTCGCGATCCTCGAGAACGTTGCCGAGAGACACATGCTCATGGATTCACCCTGCATCCGATTTGCGTCCTACGACGTTCTGCAACCAATCAGAAAACAGGATTCCGATGATACGAAGCAAAATCCATCGGAATCCTGCTTTTCGATTGGTTGCAGAGCGTTGTACGACGCACATCGGATGCAGGGTGAATCCAGCAATTGTTCGACATCGAAAGGATATCCCGCGATGTCCTGGATATCGAGAGGATCCTCGAAAACGCTCGTTATTTCGTTCATTCGGGCGATAACCTGTTTCACGTTTCATTCCGCGATCAAATAATTCCCGCGGTTCCGATTTGTCTAAGAAATTACGAAATTACACGTGAACGATTTCCACGAGAAGGATTTGCGCAACACGCATACAAGCGAGAAACCCGCTGTGGCAGAGAGGCGCCCGGTTTACAGATCGCCTAATAACCTAAGCCACTCTCTGGTACGTCCGAAGCCTGGTATTAATTAGATATTAGATTTGCGCAACGCAAACGTCAGAAGTCTGTC
Organism: Trachymyrmex cornetzi; assembly: GCF_001594075.2. Lineage (NCBI taxonomy): Eukaryota > Metazoa > Arthropoda > Insecta > Hymenoptera > Formicidae > Trachymyrmex > Trachymyrmex cornetzi. Next base: position 2,121,694 of record NW_017296881.1, on the reverse strand, counting down.
TATGGATGGAAAGCCGGCGTTTACAAATCCGTTGGTAATTTAAGTATTCCCTCTTATCTCTAAAGTCTGAGATTTATAAGATATAATTTCATACAGCTAGTACTACATAAACTCTTTGTAGAAAAACTAGGTCTAATACTTTCCGAGTAATTTGTAACAGCCAATTTAGATAACACGTTCTAAACAGGTTTTGAGGTATGGATTTCTTTTATAAATATGATTTCTTTTAGATGTGATTACTAAACTTTAATCGACACATAGATAAGATAAACAAGAAAACGATTCGTTGCAGGTTTCATTCCTTTTTATACTCTTCATTTAATTTTCTCAATATTATTAACTTTCTCCACATAGTGCAATCCTCAAATCCAACAGCTTTTTCGTAAACGTCATCACGAGTGGTTTTTTGAGGTCGGGATAAATATTTGCACGGTGATCTTAACGCGCGAAGAAAAGCACGCGAATGAAAGCGCATGTGAATATTCCGGAAGCCTGTAACGGACACTATATCGAAGAAGCCCATGAATATCGGCACTCATACAGACACAAACTTGTACATATATATATATATACATATACATACATTCATGTACATACGTATACATTCGTGCCTTAGTCAGCTACGCGAGCTTCCCCGTATCTCGAAGCGACACGTTTTGCGCTGTTGACTGTCTCCTTCATATTGAAATCACGTAGCGCGGCATCGGAAGGCGCTTGCTTTCGGTACCGTAGAATCGACGGCACGACGTACCTATATGCGAGTATGACAACACAACAGCAACGCGGCAGATGCCATGCCTTGGTGCGTTGGTGCTGATATTCCCCCATCAATGGCGTCGACTTGCTTTTACCGACGCAACGAAGACGACGTCAACAGACGTATGCGACCTGCCAGAATCGAGGTAAATAGCCCCGAGTTTCGCAAGTGACTTCGATTATGGTATCGCAACACCTAAGGAGGTATCGTAAAACACGATAACGCTGGCTGGAACAATGACGTGCGACAATGTCTCGAGATAAGGTCAAGCGTCGTCGACGCGCTCGAGTCTAAAAATGACTTTTTACTACTTTACTACTCTACACTACTCGAGGCAGAGTGCAGTATTACATTAACCTACTAACTAAAGTTATAAACTACGTTATCACGGATATACTTTATAATATCAGTTGTAAAAAAAATTTAATTTATATTTTGAATATTTATTTTAATAAAATATTTTTATTAAAAAATGAAATATTTTTAGCAGTCTCCATTACAATAACGTTACGTTAAATCTCGTCTAAGATTTATCTATTTTTTCTGAAGAATTTCCTCCGCATTCTTCTACTCTATAACTCTTCCTAGCGTTTAATACGTTCCTCTTTCTAACGCAAATGGAAAAAAACCTCGAGTAAGCTCTCGGAAGCCTACCTCACATGCCAACGAGGCGAATCCCGAGTCTTTCTTTTTTTCACATATTTACCAATGCCAAGGTCAGGCCAAACCGATATCCGCCAATCCATACACGTACATCTCGCGTTTATTATGCACGTGAGGCTCTTCTGCATCGCGAGGACGACCGGGAGAATGTACTGCGACTTTTATGGTCGACCGCCTCGTGTGTCCCTTCGGTTGGACACGCACGATCTTCCCGCGAATGGAAAAAACTGACTACTTCTTTCCCGGGATGTCCTTACCAACTTTGGTCAAGAACAAAGATTGATATTACGATCCGGATTACGCTCCATCAATGCGCACGAGACGTGACGGGTCGAAAAGCTTTATGATCCATATTGCCGGATCCTTCTAAGCTCTCTTCCGTCGCAGGATAATCGAAACTTCAAGAAAAGAGGACACGGTAAAATGCGGTCCTTCGACCCTCCAAATGCGATCTTCGTGACGATATTCCTAATAGCACATCTGTCGGGGAAAGCTCCATACTATCGTTCGATGAAAGTCTTCGTCTTATTTACTCGACTCGTCAAAAGTTTCCCGATAGTATCCATGATTATTATAATATTCATTTTTCACAATTCATTCTACATCTTTTATTCGAAGATAAAGCTTCATCCGATCGTATATTTAAGAGATGTTCTTGTCATCGCATAAAAGATGAAATAATTTAAACTTGAAGCAAAAAATTAATTATGTACACTGGAAAGATAAAAAAGCATTCAAAGCCAATTCAATTTAAGTTAGTCATGCAAGGCAGGATATACGTAAAGTTGAACAGTTTTAAAATTTCCAGCCAAATTGAAACAATAATACTTTCTTCTATAAAAAATACAGTATTTAATCTTTAGAGTCCGGTCTATTTTTTAAATTTTATAGCTTTTTCTTGAATAAAATTTGTATAATTCATTATTTCATTGTATTCATTGCCCTAAAATATAATTGTTTCCGCGCCACTATAGGCCGGTGTGAAGTTGGCACCCCATTTTGAAAAAATCGATATTTTATACACAGTTCCGTTTGCACCCACAATAGTTCTACAGTTCCTGCTAAGTTTTAACAATAGTTCCGCTGATTTAGCTAAAAAAAAATTTTATAAATGGGGTGCCGACTTCGCGTGGCACCCCAAGTATCGTAAAAATTAAATTTTATCATAAAATTCTAAAGTTCTCGAAGAGTTCTACAGTTCCTGATAGGTTCCGGCCTCTAAGTATTTTTAAACAATTTTTTAAAGTGAGAGCCAGCACCCCACCGCAAGAATAAAGTAGCCAGAAAGAATAAAGAGGCCAGAACTCTGTGCAAAACCTACAGAAAACGTTAGAACTATCGTAGAACTATAGGAAAATAGTAAAAAGTCCGCGGAAACTGGCTGTTACGTGATACTTTACTCTTGCGGTGGGGTGCTGGCTCTCATTTTAAAAAATTATTTAAAAATACATAGAAGCCGGAACTGTTGCTGAAACCTATTAGGAACTGTAGAACTCTTCGAGAACTTTAGAATTTCGTGATAATAATTAATTTTTGCGATACTTGGGGTGCCACGCGAAGTTGGCACCCCATTTATAAAAATTTTTTTTTTTTTTTTAGCTAAATCAGCGGAACTATTGTTAAAACTTAGCAGGAACTGTAGAACTATTGTGGGTGCAAACGGAACTGTGTATAAAATATCGATTTTTTCAAAATGGGGTGCCAACTTCACACCGGCCCACTATAGTGGCTTTCCTGTCCTGTAGAGGTTAACAATATCTCCGAAACAATCGCAGGTCTAAGGCTGGGTTGTTCCACATTTCGGTAAACTTCAGCTCACTGTTTTACTCTCTTACTTTGTTATGTTCTTACTTTTTTACTCTTTTGTTTATCCAATAAGTAAATTACCATAGTTTATCTAAACATGGAACAACCGGCTCTGAGTATAATTATATTTCATATTTAAGAGAAATGCACCCCGTATTATCTAGACATCCTCATCTCGAATATCGTTCACTCAGGATTAAGTCTATATTCACTGGGCGTTCACCGATAGTTTCAGTGAACTTAATCAATTAAACGCGCGTGCGACGTGCGTCGAGGTTAATCCGACGTCACGCAAGCGTGTCGCTTGATATCCAATAGACATATCGGGTCACGGATAACGGGTGCAGGTCGAATCTCGAATGACCGAACCGAGCTCGGAAGGCCGGTCACGAATCCGTCGCGCGAATCAAGTAACCGAGTGCCCGTTCGCCACTTGTAATTAGTTTTACGGGAATTCGATGCAACAATGCGAACGTGCCACCAACTGCAACTACGAACGAGCGAGATTCGTTTTGTAACAGAAGGGCAGCGGGGAGAAACGGAACAAGAATGTGTCTCATAAACTTCGTTGCAACACCGACAAATGTCCAGCGAACGAAAAAAGAATACAATAAAATGAGAGAGAAAAACGGGCTAAAAAAAGAGAAATGCGCAAACAGAGCAAAACAGATGAAGCGATATGGCGACATAGTGGAACGAGAATGTCTCGTGAGTTTTAACAACGCACAACATTAGTTCTTTTTTTATGCGCGGAGCGCCACCCTCCGTTCGTTAAATGCGAAGCAAATTAGCCACGTTCGACGGAGGCAATTTCGATGCAAAAGAACGTGCATGCTGATAAGCTAACAAATGAAAATTCTCAAGATAGCGCGTCGTTTAGTTGTGATAAAACCATCTCAAAGTTAGTACCAACACCTATGTTGAAGTCTTGTTTTTTTTTTTGCAAAATAATAAAATTGCTTTAGGTCTTCCGGGAAATTCAAATTCCTGTTAATAATCTCGTATCGATCACCGCGATCCGTACCTGATAAAACTCGATAATATACGTAGTAAGTCCGTAAATCTCTGATGTAAAACATGGATCGCTACGATTAATATTGCAGAAGCTCAATCAAGAACATTGCTAGTTGAACAAAATTGAAAATGAGATTAATATTTTGAAATAAATATTAAATTAATTTTTATTAATCAACTAATTAACAGTTTCTAGAAAAAAATATTTCTTATTTTCCCCTTTTTAAAAAAAAACCGTAATATAATCTCAGACAGAAATTAATATAAAAATAACAGCTCGTATGCCAATATAAAAGCAATTTCTAGCATACGTTTATTCGCTTTTCAATCGCCATTCAATCAATTCTGCATCGCTGGTGCGTGTAACTATCAATTTCTACATTTTATACGCGCATCAATGAGTCACGTGTATTGCTGCATTGTATAATAGTTATAAAGAAAATGTGACTGTCTTATTTGCAAAAAATCAAAGAGAAAGAAGAAAAAATAGAAAGATCCTAGCAACGTCTCATATATGATTCCCCGAAACATATCGCGAAATATTCAGCCACAATCGGAATCCGAGTAGGTCAAGATCCTCATTATAGTCCCTCGACATCAATTTCGAGGAGACATCGCTGATTAGCAATGGGGCGCATTCAGGACACAGCATGGTGTGAATAGGGCTTTAAAGTGGCAGGTGAAACCCGGTAAAATCGCGTCGCCGTCTGCGTCACGTCGCGACTGATCGCGGCCGGAGCGTTTTAGCGTGAATTATAAATGAGGCAACTCAACACCGACGCTTTCTCGACAGCGATAAGTTCAAGAGCTGCCACGCATCCACGGCATCGTCCTCATCTAATCGATAATTACGGGTGATCATCCGATCAGGTAATCGATCGAGATGCGGTAAGGACGAGCTTCGTGATACCCCGACCACTCGCACCGCCGCGCCGTCGTCGTCGTCATCGTCGTTGTCGTCGTTGTTGTCGTTGTTGTCGTCATCGTCTTACAAAGGCAACGATGGCACGTCGTCCTGAGGAAACTATCGGCTTTTAGTTACGCGAGACAACGCGGAAATTAGGATAGAAAGACCTGCCTCTCCGACGCGCTTGGATTGCCGTTCCTCATGGCGCAAATACGATGCTCTTACCTGCGGTTTTATGTTCCATATAATAACTACAAAAGATATAATAGAGGCGCCAGAGACAAGAGAGAAAGCAGGATACGCGGGGGATTAAATGTCCTTCTCGATGGAATTTTAAATGAGAGAATGGAAAACTCGCAGTGCCATAATTCTTTAGTTATAACACGTGAAGATGTTGAAGTTATCGCAATTATGATGCGTATTGCTCATTGTCAGATTTATTACTTCCATATTAATCGCCGTAAAGTAATAATACAAATTAAATTAACGCGTGCAAAAGAGCTTTAATAAAATATATATATATATATACGTTGCTCTTATTACGTTTTTTTAATTGGTCTATCATAAATAAATATTTACGTATATAAGAGAAAATAAAAGAATATGCAAAATAAAACGAAAACATAGAGTATCAATGCAATGCATAATAATGAAGAATAAAATGGTAATTAAAAAATAAGAGTTTATATTAAAAAAGAAAAACTTGTATTCTTTCTTGGAGTTTCCAATCCTTTGTTTCTCTTTCGAAAGGCGTGAACTACATTCACTTCATTATAATTGCAGAGAGCGTAAAAAGTAGAAACATGACGCTGAGTACATAACGAATACTCAACGAAGAAAATGTGTTCGTGCGACATCCGACTAATTCGTTATCAAACTCGTCACGCATTTTTATACGTATTCCAAGCAGGAATTATTTCCAATCACGTTTGTCGTACTATGTAGTTGTAGTATACACAGTCCACAAATAACTAATCTAACATCAACCTCCACTTGAAAATATTTGGTACTTAACATTGAATAAACCGTCAATTTACATTTCAATTGAATGATTGTTAAAATATACTTGAAAATAATTATACATTAACACACAGATTTTATTTTTTTTAACAATCTTACAACTTAATTCTCAAAAAGTCCTCGCAATTAAAAAACCATTGACACTCGAATGATTTTATAAAGCGAAATTGAATTGCAAAATTGAATCAAGAAAATCTCGAGTTATTTTATATAATTAAAATAGATATAAAATTAATTAAAGAATAGAACTCTGTTGCTTCATACTATAAGAAGCCAGAATCTTGAAGTCTTCGAAAAATGAGAAAGTAGAATATAGTTGTTTTAATAAAAAAAAAAAATTATACAAAGAAAGCGTCTCGCCATAAATACAAAAGCGTATACATTTATGGTCACCGTATCTATTAAACACGCTATTGATATTCGGTATAAGAGATTTCGATTTAGGAGTTGCGATATTCGCGAAGACGTGTCTGTCTCCCTTTACCTCGTTAGTGTCGCACTGTTTGAAAATTGCGATCGGTAATTCTAGTCGCGTTGTCGACGCGCTAGTAACGGAGTTACTGTGTCTACGGATTCAGCATGTTTCCGGAGGGGGACTGCCGGACACGAAAACTACTCGCAACAATCGACCGACGTCTCTAACAAGATCATCCTGTATTAAGGCAAACAGTAGCCGAAGCCCTACTGCGGTGTCTTTTCTTTATAATGAAATTTCGCGCCAGACAAGATCAAAACAAAGAAAATCTCATTCCAATGTTAACTACAGACACTTGCCACACGATTTATTCAGATATAAATAATTCAAAGTCTAAATATTCAAAGGTTAAAAGAAGAAATATTTACAGGTACCTAAATTTTTATTCATTCATTTGGAAAATTATCGCTCATAACGTGATAAGAATAAAAGTTTAATATAAGCAAACTTTTTATTGCGTTGAAACAAAAGTTTGTAACGCTACTTCATTTGTCCACATGTTTTTTTAAAAAAATTTGGAATTATACTGTTAGATGGAGCAAAGTTTTAGTTTTAAAAATCTATCCTTTTAATTGGAATACAATGATTTTTAACGAAGTTATAAGCAATCAAAAAGTCAAAAAATGCTCATTTTATTTAATCCACATAACTCAATAAAAAAATCTTAGAAACATTAAAAAACATGATTTTGTAGGAAAAACTTTAAGCTTTCACGTTAGGAAGTTCAAAATTTCCGTGAGTTTTTTTTAGCACGTGACAGGCTCACAAAGTAAGAACAAAATTTTCCATTCTGTCCAGCTCGTATAGTTTCCTATGTGTAAAAATAACCAAACTTACAGAATCTTAAAAGACACAATGATGTTCCAAAAATAGAGATTTCAAGTTTTAAAACCATTTTTTTTTATTTAAATTTTATTCATTTTTAACGAAGTTACAACTTAAATTTTGAAGTTCATAGCGCTACAAACTTTTGTTACAATTCAATACATATAACATTGTGTCTGTGAAGTTCATTATTAATTTTAAAAAAATAATGATTATTCCGGTAGCACTTTCCATTGTTGTACTGTTCCTTCAAAAATAACAAAATGTTCTGCATTTTTAATATCAAAAAATCAAAAATAAAATGCCATGCTAACTTCACAGACACTATATAAAATTTGAATAAAATTTGGATAAAAATAGTTTAATAAAGTAATAAAATTTGAAATTAAATTAAAATTTGTTTCGTTTCTGACAATATAACAATTTAATATGCGTTGTTAAGTCACAATTTCAATTACTCTACTTTTATTTCAATACAGTGTTTTATAACTTTCATAAATTTGTAATTAGTGACAGAAATACGTGTACTATAATATTCTGCTAAATAATTACTCAACACAATCCGCATAAATCCGCGTTGTTCCAAGAGAATTCAGCCAAGTTGAGAAACGCGCACGATTGAAATTATGGCGACAGACTCTTAGTTTCTCTATACATATAGCGCTCTAGGATCTTTCCGGTCTTCCTAACGCGGATTCAGAAGATGGCGACGGCTACGGAATAGAAAGTAGACGCAATCTCTCCTCGGAACAGTCGGTTATTCTTGGAATACCCCGCAAATTTATGGTACAGCGGCGAGAGGAAACTCTGAGAAGTTTCTCGTCCCGAAACTTATTAATTAATAATCCCGCCTTAAGGACGATGGGATCTCTCGACTGCATTTAACAAGACACTTGGTGTACTCCATCGTGCGATATTTAATGAAGAAGTGCGAGAACGATAATGGGATAAAAGAGGAGAATATTCAATAGAATTATAAAAGCATACACAGTAAAAAATATTTTACGTTTATAATTCAAGTGCAATCGTATTATTGTAAGGTGCAGTAAAGAAGCATATAAAGCTTTATATGTAAAAGTAAAACTGAAATATTTTTTTTTTACCAAAATTAAGTATATTAAAAGCAAACAAGAATTTTATATATCCCCGCGCGTTATTTCCAATTAAAAGGATGCAACAAAAATATGTTTAGCATTTCTTAAATCAATTTCAAAGTATGACAAATCCGAATGAACTTATCTGTATATACAAGAAATGTTTTTAAACTCAGAACGCAAATCTAAAAAGTAAATATTGAGACTTTCTTATGCGATGCAATAACAAATACAATAGATGTAACAGCGAGAATAACAATAAAACATAAAGGTAGGCAGAATTCTAACCATTTTCCGACCCGTTCGATTGCGCGCGATTGCTTTTATTACGGCAGGAATGAAGGCGAGTTGAATCGATCGCGCCGAATGAATACTTCATAAAGGTTCTCCAATCGTATTCCATCGCTCGCCGCACTATTAACGGTTACGAGCTCGCGAGCGGTTCCTCTCCACGATCGACTCGGCGGCATTCTGCGAAAGTAACGTCATTAAGACGAAACTTAAGCAGGTCTCGAATTTAGAGAGACCCCGACTGGTATGCAATTGAGAAAAACCCCCTCATTAAACTTTCCCCTTGGAATAAAAGGTCGGCGAGGGTAGTAACTCGAGGTCGTGGAAGATCGGAAGGATTTAGGAAAAGAGTGAGGCGGGCAGAGCAGAAGAAACGATAATGAGAGAAATTCGGAATAGAGCGAAATTTGAACCTTTCACCTTCCCCCCTTGTGCAGCGAACAACTAGCACAGTTACTGGCGGTTATTGTGGTCATCGATATCCCCATTGAGAACTTGGCTGAATTTCTCGATGCAAATAATTAATGTAAATTATTATGCCTGTTATTACCAAACTATCACCACTATAATAATACGATGAAAATTTAATCGATAATAGTCGAACTAAATTAATTCATGATTTATTTATATAATAAAATAACTTGTTTAATAATAGATAAATCAAGAATATATAACAGTTTCATTACCTAAAGCAATAATTACTTGATTATTAATCCGTTCTCGTACACAGTGCATTTAATTTCAAATGGATTTCTATTAGCTATGACAATATTAATCAAATACATCCGTAAATCCGTATCTTTCTATATTTCATACATTTGTATGTAAAGATATAAAATAATTAAAAATATAACGAAATTCAGAAAAGGTAGAAAAAGAACATCTAATGTAAAATGTACCTAAGATGTTATGAAATTGTTCATAATTACGTTAAAAAAATTTACAATCAACATGATCTTGTTACGAAGTAATATGAAATTCTCAATATTGACTAAAGTTATTCCACGTAAATCTAAAAATAAGACAAGCACATATTGAATTACCGAATTCTGTAAATAAAAGTTGCATCAAGAAAGACTAGAACAAACCAACAATATTTAATTCATCCAAAAAGAGCACAAAGAAGATTAGATATACTTAATATTAAGTAAAATAAACCAAAAAGTATTTAAACACAAATAGAACAAAAGAAAACTATATTTTCGGTCAAATTCGGATTTTGCTGCTTAATGATATTCATATCTGAATGTACAAATATAATTATCAGTTCTATAGACTGTACGCCAATTCGGTTTATCGAACTTGAAACACAATCATAAACTGAAATAATAATCTCACAATTAAATTAATTGATTATTGATTTAATAATATGATAAATAATACTTATAAGGAAAATTCGGATTTTTGTAAAAATGTTAAACAAATAAATCAAGATATTTGATTAAAAATATAAAAATCGATTTTATTAAGAAAGTGTTACACATCTAAAACCAAATTACAACAGCTAAATTTTTTTTTCATGATTAAATCCTACTATCCATTCTAAACTTATGCAAAGTTTCAGATCTTTTTTACACTTGCTGAATTTCCCTTATTAGCATCTTGAAAATTTGTCAATAACTTATTACAAAAATTATCTCAAATGGGATTCGAACCCGGATCTCTGAAATTCTGTGCAGACATCTTTCCAATTCGATTACCGAGGCATATGATGATATACCGTAATATACATACATAAAAGAATGTTTTTTCAGATGACGTATGATAAACAATGTTAAGTAAAATAAACCGAGAAGCGTTACAAACACAAATAAGAGAGTAAATATTTACATCTAAAAAAATTTTACTGCAAAATAAATTCTCGTATTATCTTTACTCTTCTCTCTTCAGAAATTAAAATGTATCGTGAAGTAAACTTTTTAAAAGCTCTTACGAAATTTTCCCGAAAATTTTTTACAGCTAAATCTTTGGACTATATTTTCGGACTATACTCTACTTCCTGAAACCGTAGATGTTCAGGGCTAGAGGCAACAAAACATAAAAAAGAGTAGGGCCGGCAAGTTCATAGAGATAAGGAGGAGAGCCTCATTATAATAGGCGCGCTGCTCACTGCCCACACACTTCTCTCGTGCACGAGTCTGCAAGTGAGTGTCTTATCGTTTGATTCGCCTCGTTTGTTGCCCGAACCACCACGTCTGGAGAAAGGCAGGAAATCGCGTGCGTTATGCTTGCGTACACATGTACTTAGGGCATATGTCGACGTGATTCACAGGGGCAAAA